>NC_056464.1:37059598-37433986 GCF_008729295.1 Plectropomus leopardus | reverse complement strand
ACCTCTGCGTCACTGATAATATCCTGCTGCTGCTGTGATAATGTCCTTTCCACATCCTGCTCCCACATTACCAGTTATGCTACTGCATTCATTTAATACTACACAGGTGGTTTCACGGTCTCCTTCGTTCGACAAATCCGATTCTGTCTGTCAAGCTTCAGCTTATAAAATCTAATTCTCTCTCCATCACACTGTTCAGCTATTGCACTGTCTGCCTGTCGCTGTTTCTTCTCAGTCTTACCTTTCCTTTTGTCTCTTTTCTTACTTTTATTTATCTCCTTTCATTTTCTCCTTTTTCTCCATCTCTGATTTTGTTTGTCTGCATTTTTTCATCTTTCACATTGACTTAGCACTTTTTTCCCTTCATCCTCCACTTTTTTCCTCCCTTATATTCTACTTTCCTTTTCATTTCTTTATGTCTTTATGTCCTCAAGCACATTGAGTTTACAAAAGGTGCTGTGAGAAGAAAAGTGACTTGACTTCACTCTTTGCTTCCTCCAATCCATTCATTCAATCACTCTTAAATTCGGTCTGTTCCTCTGCTCCTTCTCTTTGACCCCCCCATTGCATATTTTTTTTGTCTTGACTTTTTGCACTTCTCATATCTTTTCTTCGTCTTTGCTTTATTCTACATTTCTTTCTTTGCTTTGCTCAACACGCCTCTGCATCGCGTTTTTCATTCTGTCTGTTATTAAGTGCCCGAGCAAAACAAACTCTCTGCGTGCATTATGCGACTTTCACAGAGATGAACAACTGCTTTAGCTGGAGTCCCTGCAGTACCCCGACGTACGTGGGGGTGCGATGGCCCTTTCATCGCTGCTTGCAGCTTTAATCTTTCCTTAGTTCTTAGATCCCTCTCTTTCCTTCATCCTTTATTTGTTTTAAACTTTCCTCTTCTGCTACTTGATATGTCTTTATGCTTCGCGCCGGTGATAGCTGTGGCCAAATGCATGATTTATGTGATGTCTGTTTGTCCATTCGAACATCCATCCCATTCTTGTGATCGCAATATCTCAAGAACACCGTCACGGAATATCTTCAATTTCGACGTTTACTTGAGTCCAACAATGAGCTGATCAGATTTTAGAGGTCAAAGTCTGAAGTAACTGTGACCTCGTCCGTCTCATTCTTGTGAACAGGATATCTCAAGAAGGCCTTTAGGTAATATCCTCAAATTCAACAAGTTCTTAACCCAAGTTGTCAAATATTGTTCACATTATGAACTTCCTAGTCTACATATTTAGCTTGAGGTATCGTCCTACATCTGCTGTTGATGCCGCAACCAAGGCCAGGACGAAAGCACATGACTGGGTTTGGGCAACAGAGGCATGTTGTTAGGTTTAGGAAAAAACATCATGATTTGGCTCTACATTCAGATGTGAAGCAAATGCTAGTATGAGCTGAAAATCCAGGGTATGTTGGACCATCCACTGCCCCTCCAGCTTGCCTGGTCTATAGGGCCCCTCTTGCTCCTTATATTATGTCATTACCACATTTCAACCTGACGTTGGCCAGCAGCATATCATACTGCCGTGCCAAGTCTAACCTGGCAGACCTGCAGTTTATAATAATACTGCAGAAGTTTCTGTCCAGCTGTGTGGCAAACTGACATCGCATGATGACGTATCATACAGCAGTGAAAGATGGTTTTTGGTATTGGTATCTCACGCTGAAATCATTGCAAAAGCGGCGGTATATGACGACTTTAGAATGAGAACGGGCTGTCAAATTTAGGATAAATGTCCTGTTGGACTTCAGAATGAACTGCTTAGAATCTGGAGGTCAAAGGTCACTATGACCTCACAAAACATGTTTTGGACAATAACTCAAGAATTCAACTGCTAATTATGACGGTTTCATTACTCAAGTGTCTAATAGGATATAACGATAGAGTTCTGACATTTTATATTCAAAAGGTCAATTTCACTGTGAACAGTGTTTTTACAATGTTCAGTAAAAAAAAACTTTTCTGGCCAGCACTCAATATCTCAGACACATTTAGGGAGACTTTTGCTGGCATTCTGAATTGACGACACTAATCTTGGTGTCCACCTTGAAACTGCTGGTTGTGTAGATCTTCTGCTTCCTATCTTTCCTTTATTCCTTTTGCACCTTCTTCTCCTGCCTGCCTTTAGATCCATTTATACTTTATTTCTTTCTTTAGTTTCTCATTTCTCCCATTTTTTTCCTCTTTCCTTTCTTTTAACCTTTCCCTTTCACCTGCCTGTGCATCACTCCACCTTTCCATCTTCCCGTCAGCTACCCTTCCCATGTTTCTACCTGTCTGTCGTCCTCTCCATCTGCCTGTCTCGCTTCCTGCCTCCTCACAGGCTGCGCTGGTTCATTACTCTGCGTGCTGCCATGATGTGATTTCAATGCAAATAGCAAGCAAAACACAAATGGATCAGGTTCTCGGCGCAGAGAGAGAGATGGAAAGAGAGAGATCTAAAGACTGAGTGAGTGCGAGGCAGCGTGCGACTTCCATTCTTCTGATTTCCCAAATGGAGAAGCATAACCATCTATCACTCCTGCAGAGAGAGGCTGTGTGTGTAGATGGAAGCCGTCTCTCCTGTAGCGAGCACAGCTGCAAATCGCTGTCAATCACATAAAAAAAATCCTGTCTGCGATTTCTGTGAAACACACACTGATATATTTGCAAGTCTACATATTCTCACAAATTCATGCATTGACACACATTTGTGCATGCATGCACGCGCGCGCACACACACACACACAAGCACACAGACCACCTGCATAGGAATTTAAGACTTCTTCTTTGATAGTGGAAGTGATATCTGACTGGTAAATGGAGAATCTCTGTTTCCTCGGCTGAAAGTGGGACTCCCTGCTGTAATGACTTCACACTAGCAGACGTCACTACATTCGCTTTTCATTTTTTTCTTTTTTTCATTTGACACGCTTCTCTCTCTCTGCAGGGGTTATACATGGTTATTATGTGTTTCTCTGTCAGTACTATCCAATTTGAGGATGCTTTATTAACTATGACTGTCAGAAATTGTGTATTAATGAGCAAAAATAGTTTAAAGTACCCAAAAATAATGTCAGTAATGCAATAATGAGCACGATAAATTTTAACTGGTAATTACAGTAAGCAATAATTAAATGTCATATTTATAAACAAGTAAATGTTAAGTAAGCTCTGAAACGCTGTGACAATGATTCTTCAAACTATTGTGGGCTGACACATGAACGGCAGGATTTGGATTTCACTTACGGCTCAGTTCTGTGAGAATAATTGTCAAATTTGGCATAACATTATTCTGTTTACGAGAAAAAAGTAATGCTTGTCTTCTCAAACCTATTCTTCTGCTTTTGCTCTGCAACACTTGTGTTGTCAACTGTATTATTATAATTTCTCAGACTTTGTCACATCTCTTCAGAGAAGTGGTTTTGCATTGTATAACTCTTCAAAAGTTGAACGGATCGAACAGAGTTTTGAATCCACAATTCCTCTGTGAAATTGTGGACGATCACCTCCCAGAAATCCCTCATACATGGCTGCTCCCATGTAAAAGGGGCTTACCTTTCCATTATCACTCGCATAAGATAGATAGATAGACCTTTGTTGTCATTGTAGGTGTAACAAAGTCATTTTGTTGGAGCGGCCCAGTTTGCAGGATAAAATAGAATTAAAAAAAAAATACAAACTTTTTCAGATACACAAGTGTGCCTAGCACAAGCCCAATCACACCTCACCCATACTCATGACCACATACACATTCATACACGTAAAGCTTTAAAATGTGTAATAAAACTTTAGCAATATAGGAAGCATGGAACACGACGGTTATTGCACAAGTACATTATTGCACTAAGTCTCTAACTGCACCAAATCCATTTTTGCCCTGGTTCGGGGGGTGACAGATTGGATTCAGTAGGAAATAACAATGGCTAGTGTGGTGGCTGAAATAGAAATAAACCTAGTAATGTTTGAAAAATGCATTGCCATGCTTTTTGGAATGTTATTGTGAGAGAAGTTACATGGCAAGAGAAGTTATATAACATCACTCAATGAAAATCTTTTCACAATTGTGTACTGACATTTCAGAAATTTCGCTTAAGTTTTGCGCAAATCTGTAAGAGAAACCTACTTAATGTTGAAACCTGGAAACACATCACTTTCTTGTACTGCATTCATACATATTTCATAGGTGTTTAAGCTTTTAAACCCTGAGCGAACTGGTTTGATCAGAAATGCGAGAAAACAGGCAATGACCAACTTGGCAAGAAATGCTGTTGCTGAATAGTGGAACAGTATTAAAACCTTTGTTCCCATTACTAACTTTGGCACAAAAACATGGGAAATAGGTTCCAGGTTGAAAAATATCAATATGTTAGGGTTGATTTCAGCCTGAGTTCCCCCAGCAAGGTTTACTAGGAAGCTATGACAGCAGGCCTATGCCTTATTGCTAAACTAGAAACAGCTAAAGGGCCTCGGATTCATTAGGGGTACTGAATCCATAACACTGTGTACAATACAATACAGTGTTTGTATTAAATAAGTTATTCTTTTTTAATTGATTCTGAAATTATACTCTAGCCAGTGAAAGGAGGATATGTGGACATGCTTAAATCTGCTGCCACATTTTCAACAAACTATAGTGAAGAAAGAGATGTCTGGTCCAAGCTATTAAATGGAGTTACAATAGTTCAAATGGAAGAAGATAAGAATGTGGATAACTCTTTCCAGTTCAGCAGAGAATGAAAAGACAAACAACAACTTTTTGTAATTTTTTTGGGGGGTTAGGACAGAAGAACTGCACTGTCCCTGAGGCTATTTTTTTTTCTCCCAGTATTTAGGTTTAAAAACTAAGATAACAATAAACTGGAAGTCAGAGAAGTTTTGTTGTGTCAAGGAGCTGTGTAATCTCTACAGCATGAGCTAAAAACTTAAGGCTCCCTTTATTAAGGCTCATTACATTGAGGTTGTACTGGAGGTTCCCATCTGGTGAGAATGAATGGAGCTCATTTAAACAGATTAGAAGTTCTTTCTGTGTTTCTCCATTCTTAATATTGCTCAAACATAACTGTTGGAATATAAAAACTTGGCTATCACTTGTCGCTGCCACAAGCTGTCTTACCTGAAAAAGGAGACATGGAAAATGAGATTTTTCAAGCAATTTACGAAGTATTATACTAGAATGCCATGTGTGCCTCCAGGGAGAACTGCTATTTTCAAGTGCAGGTGAAGTGCTGACTTTGATTATGAATCACCTCCTGGCTCCTCAGGCTCCGACTCACACAGAGAAAACTGGATGTTAGACTTCTTCAATTAGAAGCGTTTCTGCCGCTAATCTTTTCTCCCCTGATTGTTTTTTTGCATTTCTTTGTAGAATGTAATTTCTCAGAATGAATGGTGTAAGTTTAATAGGGAAAAGAGTGTGGACTTAAATTGACTGGGGGTCAGTGTGACCCAAGGGAAAATCTTGCAGAATCAAATATAAAGTTTAGACAAGTCATGACTGCATGTTCAACTACTTTTTTTTGCTGCAAGATTGGAAAAACTAACAAAAACAACCAAAAAGCAAACCTTGATGTAAAGATATCATCAGTTTCCCCTTTTCAGACCCCTTTGCCCCGACTGTGGTCACTCCCTATTTGCTCTAGTTCACTATTTATTGAATATCCAGATTGAATATCCAGCCTGTTTTCATTACAAAGTTGTTTAATGATTTCCGAGTCAGACAGACGAAAAAAAGTCATCTTTTTGCATTGGTATGATATGCCGCTGGGTGATGTCAGTTTATGACGCTGCGGGTGGTGTCAGTTTGAAATGCTGCAACAACGTAACTTAAGGAGCTGGAAAATCCTAACTGGAGGGCAGGAGGTTGGTGGATGGGTCCAACCATACAATGTATTTAAAGATAAAAAGACTACTCCCCCAAAGTGTAGCTTTTTGATCTCTATCGCCCCCTGGTGTCTAGCTGCAGTATAGGTCATGAAGCTCTCCCCTCCATGTTAATTGATAGGACATGGTTACATTTGGTTTTATTGAGTTATTCAATTCTACAAAAAGGGGATTTTCAGCCATGATTGACAGCTGTGTGAGCCAATCCATGCGCTCGTATTCAGTGGGGCTGCTTGTGATAGGTCTGACAGGTGTTTTTGCAGGAACTCATCTTCTGTGGATATCGCTGCTGCACAGACTGCAGCTCTGAATTATGTAACCAGCGCAAGATGGCAGTGGCTATCTCCAGGATATTTTAGCTTCTCTTAAGCATAGTGGGGTTAAGTAGGGACATGTTGTCCATCTTTATTTACTGTCTATGGGTACAACAAACACTGGACCGTCATCCTGGAGTCCAGTGTTTGCTTCCTGTGTGAATATCAAACCAAACATTTTTTTTCTTTCTTAACCAAACCACGTGTGATTCATCATAAAAACACACCTCATTCAAACTCCACAGAAAAAAACAAAATCTCACACAAACCATCATGGTTACTCTTACGAGTTATCTAGTAAGTCCACTGTTCCAACAATCATCAGCTCCGGTTTGGTCAAAATAAATACTTAATTCACCCAGTTAGATGCAAAAAACATGCTGTTATTCCCCACAGTCTCTCTCTGCTAACGCCTCTACCAAGAGGTGTTCTGGTGTCTTTCAGCTCAGCTGCCCGTTCCACCAGTAGAGACCGGTGACTGAGTTTTGGTGGTGCATGCTGTGCACTACATACAATGAGTTTAATAGAAAGAGGAGCACCTGTGTTTATGATAGTATTGAAAAACATACCTTCAGGATTTCTAAATTCCCTGGTGTACGGTGATACCGCCCAAGCCCACCACTAGCATTTACTGCACAAGGAAATAAACATAAATATATGGAGTTTTACTGATGCTTTACTTTAATTTTGAAAGACTGTATGACTCTTATGTAAAAGCTGTTTTTTTCCTCATTGCGTCCCCATCTCAAAAAGTAGATTATTTAGCAATTTAAAGATGAAGTCACTATTTTTTTTAAAGTCTAGTGCTAAAAGATAAATATTTGCTAAAATTGCAATAACTGCACACATTTGGTTTAAATTTCTTATTATTTTACACTGTGAAATGAAAAAAAAAAACATAATTCACATTATATGACCACAATATAATGGTGGCAGAGCTAATACTCCTGCTATTAGTTACACAAACAGGATCTGAAACTGTAAAAGCAGGTTTGGCTGCAAAATAATTCATGCTTCTGCTGTTTTCCCAACTCGTAAATAATGGCCAACAAACAGTGTCAATCTCAGAACAAATCCCCCCTGCAGCAGACGCACAGTGTCAGAGAAGCTTCTTCGCAAGAAAAGTTTTGCGAGCTGCCAGTGACACTGTGCTGAAAGGAATATGAACTGGAGCAAAACAGCCCTCAGGAGAAACACAGCTGCGTGAACTAAGGGTACTTAGAAGAAGTTTCACCGACTCGAAAAAAAAGAAAAGAAGAGAATGGACAATACAAAATTCTAGCAAAATACAATACAAATGAGGCAGTCCTCCTGCCAGTCACAAACTGAGAAAAATAATAACTAGAAAACACTGTCTCCGTGGGAAAGGGCAAAAAAAAGTTTAATTTCGTATGCAGTCTATCACACCTGTTCTCCAGATACAAGAGGCACGTTTGAATTCTGCACTGAGCAGGATTGCTCTGTATTCTCGTAAGTCAACAACACATTCAACAAACCCTAATTTTTTTATGAATAACTGACTAATTGAATGTGCACACAGCCATTCAAGCTTAGCTTTACAAATTAATTTGAAACATATAAAGGTTATGTGTGGGCATTTCTATTTTTTCAAATAGACATAACATGTCATAATAGACAGAAAGTTGTCTATTTCTGTCCCAAAACAAATAATCCCCATCTGGTTTCTTCACAAAGAAAAAAAGTTCCCTTTAGCTCTGTGAGATCTCGTGTTGGCACTGGTTGTTGGAACAGGCTGTGAGATTCAGACTTGTCCAGTGTGGACTAATTCCCTTTATACTCAGGGATTTCCATTAAGCCTCTGTCTCACTGGACAAAAGAAAGTTAACAAAATTCCCTTTACGTATATAAATAGATATGTCTGTTTCAAACATTGTACACGTCAAGCCTGTTCTCAATCCCAAACCACTGGCGTCACACAAGAATACAGGTGGATGGAACATATCACATCCACATGATACGCCCAAGGACGGCGTCAAGGTGCATCGCTGCCGGTGATGATGTAATAAAAGGGGCAGTGGATGCGCCCAACAAACCCCGGACTTTCATGCAAGAGTCTGATGTTTGCTTCACATCTGAATGTGATTTCTTTTTTTCCTCTACACCTTACCATGTGCCTCTTTTGCCCTAATCCTGACCATCCATGCCAGCATGTGCGTTTGTTGACGTCCAGGCGTCGGTTGCCATTTGCATGTGTTGCCTAAACACAATTGCGGGCAGCATCATCCCACCATGTGTATTTGTTTACATCAAGCTAGCACCATCCTGTAATGTCAGCAGCAGACACAGAAGGATACCTAGAGTGTAATATGTAGATGCAGATGTCCACTGTAAAGTGGCAACATTGGACGACTTGAGATGAGAATGTGTTGATGTGACACACAAAGCAAACACCAACCATCTTCCCCGCCTCCCTACAATAACCCTGAAACAACAAAAAGGCATATTTGTCTACTGTTGACAATGGGCAAGCAGCCTATTTTTAATGAGTTCTCATGCCTTTTAAAAAAGTGTATTTCAGTGGAGAAACAATGGTTGAATAACTAATTTGTTATTTGTTGTTATTTCCTTTCACAGTCCTGAGTTAACTTTATTTCCAGGCAGTGCAACTCATATAGCAAGTAAATTAATTACTTCAACGACCACGCAGATTTCGATTTAGTTAACTTTAATTACATCTGCTGTGTTTCAAGGCTGGCTCTTAGCACCGCTGACACATTACTGTTCAGTTACTGAATCACTTTCATGTTTGGTTTGATGCAGTGACTCTGCACCTCAGTGTCTGCACAGCTTCTCTCAGAGTCACAGCAAATCACTTCAGACCGTCAAGACATGTCAAAGCACAGCACTGTGAGGCTGCAGAGAAGCAAACCAGTAGAGATCTTTTCTTCTGTGCGACAAAGCACGGAAACTCAGTGAGTCCTTTAGTGGATATGAACTAATCTTGAATTAAAAATTGGTTATGGGCAGTTGTAGTTCATGAGGAAATGGGAATGGGCTTTTTGTCATCGTAATCAAGTGAAAAACTGCTTGCAGCTTCCATCAAAACAAGGTGCATTCATCCGTTTTCATGGACCTGTTGTTTTTAGACTTTAGTCGGGCCTTCCAGCCTGTGACACCAGAGAATTTTTTACTCCCTGCTGTTACTACTTTTATTGCATTTATCCAGTTCTACTACTCTTACCATTCTATGTGAAAATGTAATTTATGTTTTAGACAGCTTGATTTATGCCATCCTCGCTGGAAAGTTATAGGTGCTCAGTAAAAAAAACCCCGCTATTAATAATTTAATCTCCTCAGTATTGCGTTCTTCTACTGCTGGTGCTCAGTGCAGTTCAGGGTATGCTCGTCGCTGTTCCACAGAGAAAATTAAAAAGCTCCACATTTTAGAGCCTTATCAAAAGCAGTTACCTGTCCTGAGTAATACCTGCGCCACAAAATCTTATCTTTAATTTGTCTCATTTTAGGTCCATAACAGATAGAAATTAGCACTCTCCACTGGCCAAATGTGGGTGAAATTGGTTGGTTGTAGGTAAATTTGGTCAAACTACCAGCCGCTTAGCGGGTGAACGAAGTAGGCATTTAAGAAATTGCAACTTCTGAAGGCAGATAGAAAGCAGCGGGGATAAAGAGTTTGGCTCTAGTTTACTTTTCCCACTGATTGGGACATCTGGTGCATACGGTTGATTGTGCGTTAAATTGTTGGATGTGTTTCCATTCACATATTCTACAACGGCAGAGAAACGGCATCATTGTCTTGTACACAAGGTCATTTAAAGTGGACCTGCGGTGCACTGCTGTTTTGATGTCTCCTTCTGATATTTAGTTTTTGCACATTTAAAGATCAAAATTGAGCTGAAAGTGGAGTAAATATTGAAATCATTTTTTGTCAGGTGTCCAGAGACACAACTCAAAATTAATGCTAATGTTGTCAATGTTGTGTGTGCTTTGCATGAGGCGGCTCACACGTTGACTCTCTTTGCTGAAATAGATGGCAGATTTCTACACTTATTTTAACTACTAATACTAGATGAAGATGAATCGTGATCTTGTCTGTGGGTTTCTACACTTAAGTGCTCTGTGCACTTTTTGTGCAGTGAGGTTGGGTGACTGCTTTGAAGAGTTTTTTTTCTGCCTCATTGAGTGTTTTTAGCATCAAGCGGGGCACAGTTTCCTAATTTGTCCTCATGCTCATCATTTAGCTGAATGGTTGACCACAGGTGCAGCTGTTCTCTTAATAATATTGCTCAAGTTAATGTAAGGTAACTTGTCAAACATTGAACAGCACGCTAAGCCAGCTGTCAAACCTTCTGGCAGTGCTTTTTTTCCAAAATGACAAATACCAAACACAAAAACATTTAATAATTCAACAGCAAGAGAAAGTATTTATAAGGATAGTTTGTAACTTCAGACCTTTGCTGTGTATTGCTGTAGTTTGTTCATACTGTAGTAGTAGTTAAATTTAGTGTAACCAATAGTAATTTTGCTTGATTATTCAGTGGGATATTGTCCCATGAAATGGAGAAGCTGGTCAGAGCTGGGGAGCAAAAGAATATGGGCATTTTGAAAGGATATAAACAAAAATAAATTAAGCATTAAACCTTTGCATTCTTTGTTCTGTTCTGTTGTGGTTTGAACTCCAGCTGCAACCTCCAATACCCAACTTGACAGCATGTTTACAGCCTGACGCAAAAGTGGTTTTGGCCTCCGTAGCTAATTTCAACATTCGTGACAACTGCACGAGTAAACTTTTATATAACTCAACCATTTAATAGCAATTTAGACTTGTTAGGCTTCTAAGTTTAAGTGTATGGCTGATGTTTTTAGTTAAACCTTGAAGTCGTAGTATGGTCTTAAAATGTTGGCTGTGGAAAGTATCTTAAAATAAGTCTCAAAAGGTTTAACTTCAAGATTCTTGTACATAGCCTACCCTGCCTTGCCTCTGTCAAATTTACCAAATAGCATTTTGACAGTCTACCATCTAACTGATGCAACTGTTAACTCTCATTTACTCATTATTTCCTTTTTCATTCATTTTAAGAGTAGCCGAGGACTTTTATGCATTTTTTATACATAAAAAAACACAAATCGGTGCATAAGAATTCATCAGAAGGCAGGAAATGAAGTGTCTGACACTCAAAACCTCCTTTATGGGAGCCCCCAAACCCCCCTCTCGATTTGTGTCCCTCTGGCATGGTGCCACGAGGTGTCCCTTAAGTTTCCACCCGAAAGGTGGACTGACTGAGCAAGCAGCTAGTGTTAGGGGTAGCTACATTCTCTCATCCAAATATGGTCACTTCTGGCTGAAAAAATGAAATATGGCAATGGCCGAAATACCAAACAGAAGTCCACAAACCAATGGGTGACGTCACGGTGGCCACGTCCTTTATTTCACTGTAGTCTGTGATGTCTGCTCAGAGCTCACGGCCAGGTGAGGGGTGGAATCTGGGTGGATTGGAAAATTGAACGCTTTCCTCAAGGCTTAGTACAGTGCTTATAACACACCAGTTCACCTGCCAATCTTGAACTCTATCTAACCCCTACTTTTGAACCAAACCCTGAAATACTTAAAATGCACTTAAACCAGCAACTCACTCTCAACCTTAAGGTAGCAACGCACTGTTTTCTGGCAGAGTGCCGCGGCATTAAACTTGAGGATGCTGCCAAAACTGTTTACTATGAAGTCTAGAACAAACAGCCCGTTGGTCTGCAGTGATCAATACTGGCTGCAGAGCTGTTTTATGCACAGCATTCACAGGAATATTTTCCTCGGTGCTGATGAAAGCAGGACTCCTATGACAACAAAATCAAAAGTGAATCATGGCACACCAGGAAGACTGTATAAATATTCCTTAATGCTTCATGTTTATTGTATAAGAAAGAAGTTCAAGGCAAACCTGACGGAGCCTGCGGGTGAGACACGGTGCTGCAGAGTTGATCTCGCTGAACAAAACATGAACTATGGAAGGCACTTAAAGTGACTGCTTTGTCCTGATACCGTAGATTGTTGATGGCAGCGTTTCTAGCACATCTGGTGCCCTAGGTGACATCACAGTAATAAGCTGCGTCATCCCACCATGTGCACTGGCGACATTACCGTAATGGCATCCTGGCGTGAAACAGCTGACGCAGAAGGAGACCTAAAACGTCACAAGTACACGAGGGAGGTTCTGTCAGAGAGGCATCATGTGACAAGTTCGGAATAAGACGTGTTGATATTGCCCATGGCCAGAGCCGCCACTGATTGTTGACGGTTTTTGGCTTTGAGAGAGAGTAGCTCATATTCATAACATATTGGAATTCTTTATTTAGGCAGTGTCCCTCTTTAATACAAAATCCAGAAAGCAGAATCACCTAATACCCAGGTGCAATAACAGGACAGGACTTGCCTCGCCTCCGGATGTATATAAATTCACCTCTTGCACACACACAGCAGCTCCATCTTCACACTGTGTTTCTCAGTTTCCATCCATACTTAACAACATCATTATATGCGTCATGCTGTGTTTGACATACTTTGGCCTCCCCTGATTTCCATATCGCTACATTCAAAAACAGCATCACTCAGCTTCTTAAACATGAATATATATAACCACACACGCATAGTCAAGCATGAAGATATATGCCCAAACACATACACGTATCAATGTACACCTCAGGAGGCCCGGCTCACAAACTTGATGTCAGTCCTGATTGGTATCGACCCCTGATGTGTCTCTGATATATGGTGTGTGTGTGTGGGTGTGAGGTGGTGCATGTCACGTGTGCTTGTATGTGGAGTTTATCGCAGTAGTGTTTTTTGATAAATCCTTTGATGCTGGCGTCCCCCGGTGTGTCAGCGCACACCCAGCACGCCAGTTAATTTGATTCACTAAAGCAGAGGCCGAGGTGTAAATAGTGTGTTACTTCACAAAAAAGAAAGCGTTTATCATAAAGACCTCTTTGGGACAGGTTTTGAAATGTTCAATCTCCCTGTTTTCACTCAGATGTGAAGACAATACTAGTACGTAGAGGAAAACAGTTTCACAGAAGTAGAATAAACTCGAAAAGACTAGGACAGACTAGAGCAGAATGCTTCAACGCTGCATAATTGATTTCTAATAAATAAGTGATGATGTAGAGGTGAGGAGGATTACGGATGCTTGTGTCCTGATATTGGGTCGGACAAACACACCCGCATGTTAATGAGACATTGATTTCTTCATCACTAAATAATGTAAATATTCATTTGCTGTCAGCATAAAAATACATTATGGAGAGTGAAAGTGAGCCAGAGAAAGAGTTACGGAAGTAAAAGGAACACTGAGGCTTGTCTTGGGGTTTAAACACAGGTCAAACTGGAGTTATACAGGCAACAAAATCCTACAAGCAGTGTGTTAACGTTACTGTGGCTTTTAGGAGAGCTCTTTTTGTTTTCACATGGGTGGGGCGAGGTTGAGTGCCTGTGACTGTGACTCTTGTTGAAAAGAATCCAACACAATCTCATCCCAAGTCGTCACATGTCGCCGCTTTTCAGTGCACTTCTGCATCTACATATTACACTCTAGGTATCCTTCTGCGTCTGCTGTTGACATTCTGCGATGCTGCCACCGTGATGTCAACACAAGCACATGGTGGGATTACACCGTGCGTGGTTATGTTTAGGCAACACAAGCACATGGCAGCCAACACTGGGACGTCAAGAAACACACATGCTGGCATGAATAGTTAGGATTAGGGAAACAGGCACATAATTAGATGCAGAAAACAACATCACATTCACACAGGAAGTGAATACCAGACTCCCACATGAAAGTCCAAGGTCTTATGGATCCATCCACCGACCTGCCCACATCTGCCCAATAGGGACATTCGTCCTCTTATATTACACGTGTCAACCTGATGCCGTTCAGCTGTGTATCATGCGGATTTAACATGTTCGACAGTCTGGCGGCGTATCATAACACTGGGAATATTTCTGACATCCAGTAGCATTGAGATCTTACGCCGAAAGCACTGCAAAAGCGACAGTATTTGATGACTTCAGAATGTGAAAGGGCTGGCAATGAATAATGGCAATTCAGCACACAGACTGTACACAGTATTCTAAAACGTTTTGAGTAGCTGGCAGACTAAAGCTGCCATACACATACAAGTCCATTGACCATTTACCAATAAGCCTTTATGGTGATGGCAAGCATAGGGTGCATGCCCATATCTGTCGTAAAGTGAATTAGTGATGATAAAATCATGAATCATTCTTCAAAAATGACATATTTGTGACATTTTGTGTGATAAAATGTCACGAATCATGTTTTCAGGGGAACTTATGTCTTATCCAGAGGAAACAAGCAACCCTTGACTCCCCTGTAGTTTGCATCAAGACCACAAGCTAGAATTAAGACTTAAATTGTTGCAATGCAATATTCAGAAAATGTGTATTAAGTAACCAGTGCAGTTAAATGCAAATCCAGCTACAATGTGACTGATAAGCAGAACAAATATTACAGGTGGGTTATTGTTATGCAGTTGTTATGTATTGTTATGCAGTGACTAGTTTCTCTTAGGGAAATGAGAATAACAAGAAGGCTCTGAATGGCATCAATCGAACATTGATCCGTAACTAATAAGTCATGTTCACTGTTCATGTTCAAGTTTCTCTGGAAAATACTAAGATTTTTGCCTTTGTTCCATATGTTGTCAGTGACTTGTTGTGAATGCATTAGTGCATCATTATGTTGTTCAAGCAGCTTGTGTATTTTGACGTATGTGTAGGCTCAGTAGCAAAGCAGCAAACCTGTCTCCTGGCACTGACATCCATATGCTCCTAATTTGCAACATCAGATACTTTTTGCTGGTGACATAATGCTGTGTGGATTGCATTTTTTTAATATTTAGTCTTCTGTCACTGATGCTGTGTAAGTCAGGTGGGTGACACATGAAAAACACCTCTCAGTGTAACAAAACAATTCAGTAGTACCACAGCATACAGCCTCCAAAGTTCAATCAACGCCTCTCTAAAACTCTGTCAACAAAAAACTGAAAGTTTTGGTAACACTTTCTATGAAGACAGCATCTACACATTATGAAGGCATTCACGCAGAATTATAATTCAATCATAATGCTTTATGACGACACTCATAAACACACATAATGCTTACTGATACACTATATCAACAGTCACACAACATTGCATATGTGACTTATAATGATTTATAGGCGGCAAGTGTCTTATGGATGCTCTTGACTAGTTACAATCTAGAGGTTGACTAATGGGGCTTATAATGCATTATTAATACCTATACTCACACTTAGCTTGAAATAGCCTGTTTGTGATGGGGACAGTGCATATACAGCATATATCATACTCACTGTGGATTTCAAGGGCAGCCCTGTTAGAAAACCATGTTGAAATATCGCTTTCTCTTTGACTGAGAATGACTGAAATAATAAGACAAAGTGTAATTTTTAACACCCGAACTGAAACTCTCCAATCTCTATTTAAATCTGCAACTGAAATGCAGCCAGTATTGATCAACACTTTACCCGACACACAGCTGAGCAGCAGACTGTTTTTAGACAGCCTGTGGAGCTGAGCAGCATTTAGTGCTACGGACAAAAAATGTCAATACCCAATTGGCTGGTTGGAATTTACTAGATTTAACACACCCTGTCACGCTCACCTGCAGAGGGACAGGCACAAATAGCAGGCAGTCAGCAGGGATCTGTGAAGGGCAGCAGCTGAGGAAGGTTTGACGTGGTCGTATAAGGAGCAGTTTAGGTGCATTGTCTGTCTACATTTTGATTTAAAGGGATAGTTCACCCAAAAATGAAAATTCAGTATCATCTACTCACCCTCAATGCCGATGGAAAGTTGGGTGAAGTTTTATAGTCCACAAAACATTGCCGGTTTACGGGAAAAAGACGTTTTTTCATCTACCAAACAACTGGAGCAAATGGTGAAAATAATCCAAAACATAATAAAACCACAAAATGTGTCCATACTGCTCATCTGAAGTAATCCAAGTGTCCTGAAGCCCCGACGTGCCAAGTTGTTTTGAAAAACGCCACTGCGTCATGTTTTTAGCCTTGTTATAGCCTGTAGCTCCTAGTGTTCACGCAGGCGTGCTAGCACAAGACCAACGAGAGCTTTCAGGTCTCTCCATTGTTGTCTGACAAGTTGGTCTCACTTTAAAGAAATCTAGAAAATTGATTTTCTTGAAAATGAAAGCAAGTATAACTATTAATCTTAATTTATGTTTGCTTCATATCAAATTGTTAAGTTTACTTAAAATTAAGTGAGACTTAGTCTAATTTTGTGAAGTTATTCCAACTTATAGATGACAAGTTTAATGAAATCAATCTTTTTAACTTTGAGCATCTTCAGTAAACCAAGTTTATGGTAATATACTATGTCTGTATTCTGCCGGTGGCATACTAGTCAATCGTAGATTAAAGAAATCAAAGAATCAGAGAAAACAAAACTCGCAGATCTCATAACTTCATTGGCAAAATCATCTTTTTCAGGATCAAGTTAAATCAGACTAACTTGTTTACCGAAGCAGCTGTTTCTTAGAAAGTACAAGGTCATTCACCTGTCATTTTTAAGTTGCAACTACTTCACAACATTAAGTAAATATAGCTACATTTCAAGTAAACTGAACACTAAGATATAAAGTTAACAGAATTTTAGATTTACTGTGACGATTACTTTCCTTTTCTAAGGCAAATGGTTCCAAAGGTTATTTTAAGTTAAGATCAACTTGTCAAGTTTTGCAGTATATGTACAACATTTGTGATCATGGTGAGTCAGAATGAGATGATATTTAGGATGTGTCTCCCTCCAGCAGGTATTTCCACCCTTTAAATGTGTTGGCAAACAGAAGTCCACATTCTGTCCGCACTTTAACCTGCATTTTCATCAGAGTGTACAGGTTGGATGTTTTTTCCATTGGCCACATCACATGACAGGGAAAGCCCAGTCACTACAGTAAGACACACCTATGAGTCAGAGTGTGTGTGGGAGAGTGTCAGAAAGAGAGGAATCCTATTAGAGAGACAGACCTTGAAATAGAAATCGTATGGCAGTAAAATGAGTGGACTGAGAGGGATCTCATGACAACAGAGAGGGAAAGAGACACGCAGAGAGACTATACTCAGAGAGTAGCTGAGACCGTGTGAGAATCTTATCCTTGCGGAGGAATCAGGCGGTAGGACCCGGGAGAAACCAGACAACTCAAAATGCCTTCAGCACAGTCAAGCTGGCGATAAATACTCAAGAGTTTATGGGAAATTTGGCGTTTTACCCTTCAAATGAAAGCCCATATTTGGTGATTTTGATTTTTTTTTTTTTTTTTAGAAAATAGTATATGTGAAGACATACAACACACACATTGAATAAAAAAAGACACAAAGCTGCAAAATAAATGTTGGAAAAATGCTAAAATTCATAATTATTTTCACTGACTTTCTGTGCTACAATGACCAATTCACTCTGAAGTCACTATTTTTATGATCACAATTTTTATTTAAAAAAAAAAAAAAAAGACAAAATATTCTCCAGAAGTACTTTATATCTGATGTTTTCTGGTTAAAAAAAAATCTAGCATTCACTTGTACAATCTAAAATTAGGAAAAAAGATGTATTGCCAAGTAGGTTTTAACTTACTAGGACATTGCTGCAAACAAATATACAGTGAACATATTGAGAGGAATAATAATCATAATAATAAGGTAAAGTACTGCAGCAGTCAATAAACCAAAAATAGAATAGAAGAATAAAAAAAATACAATACAAATATTAAAGCTTTTTTTCCCCTTAAATTTACAATGGTGCTTTATGAGAATACCATCATAATCCTGCTGCTTCTTGCTCTTATTTTGAAACACTCTATCGGAAGTCCTCCGCGCGTTAATCCGCCCGTCTTTACGCGGGTGTCTGGCACCCGGCGTGGTGCGCACTGCTCCCCATTCCTCTCCAACTCAACGTCAGTCTGTCAGAGACCGTCTGAGCGCGCGCACACTCACACTGTACCCCCCCCCCACCCCCCGTCACACACACACTCTCCAGCACACACGCGCGCTCTGACGCACACACACAGACTCGCGCTGTCGGACCCGGGAGGAGAGGAAAGGAGAGGAGACAGCTCCAGTTTATTCGCCTCCAACTTCTCTCTTTGCTTCTACTTGCGTCTTTCTGACTCTTCTTATCCACCAATGCGAGGATTTTATTCCTGTTCTCTCTGTTGTTCTCCCAGCTGTCCCGAACCGAGGAAAACCAGTTTAAGGACCAGACGGGAGTATGTTAAATAACCCGCACGACTGAGCAAAACAAGAAGAAAAAAAAGAAGAAGACATGGATAAACGGAGTTATTCTCTCGTTTTGCCTGCAGCTTTCTTCCACTTTGCACTTTTGGGATTTACTGCCGGACAATTCTTCCCAGGTAACGCGATTTATTTGTTTACAAAGTGGATTTTTAAACTGTCTCGCTCATATCTGCTGGTGCGCTTTGGTGCTTTCTTTTGGAGTCTGAATGGATGCCACGGAGCTGAGGTGGCGCATATGGGAATATAAAGTGGACACGCACGTTGATTTGTGCGTTTCAGCGATTTTGGGAGCATTGATATGTTACATTCTTGGGTATTGTGATGGTTAAACAACCCCTAAAGTCAGTTTTGAGCGCTCAGTTGTGGAAGAGGAATTACTACTGCGCTTACGCGCAGGAAATATCATGAAAGAAAAATACCTTAACTCACTTATTTATAGAAACAAACACGTGACTTTTGGTGGATTTATTTATGATGAAAGTGACCGTTTGATATGAGCTGACCTGAGTTTATACCATCATATCTGCCTGAAAGATTTGATGCGCGCCCTGGAGGTTTGCTGTGAAGTTTTGGATGCGTCGGGAGGTTTGCAACATGAAGCTTTCCACGTTGACTGTATGCTGTTGAGCCGACGGTTAATGTGTGACTTGGATGATTTTGTTTCGGTTACATTTCGCTGTGGTGTCGCTTTGGAAAGCGGGCGGATCAGTGCGTCTTGGCTCCGTCTGAGCGCAAAGCTGCGGACTGTCTATTGGATCGTCCCCTGATTTATTTATGAAATGAAGAGACTGATATTTTGTGGTGTGCTACAGTAAAGACGCGCGGGCATTGCTGTGCCTCGGTATGATGGGATAACAAGTTATTCTCGCAGAGGTCAATTCCTTTCTGTAATCTATAAGGTTTTTGTTCAACTTTTACACACTGACGTGTAGCATACACCCTGCGTTTCAACCTTCCGCGTAATTCAGCGACTGATGGTATTAAATTACGGGAAAATATGCAACTGCCCGGTTTTATCTCCCGGTGTTGAAGCTGCGGGATCCTCACGCAGTCCGCTGCAATATCGCTGCACTCCTCTGGCACTTGTTACGCACCGCAGAGGTTTGGGGAGTTTGCGGGATCGTCCGAGTTTTCCAGCGTCAGATCGGGTCAATCAGTGGTGATTCTGACCATCAGTCATCGCAAACTGAAGCTTTACAGAAGGATAAAACGAGCCATGCGCCGGATAGAAAGTTTGTTCCAACACAGCATTCATTGATAAAACACAAAGACGCGAAAATGAAATTCAGGATAATATGTTGATGAAATCAAAGAGCGTTTATTTAGAATTCGAAACTTGTGGCACAAATATTATAAAGACAGAATAAAAAAAGATACGCGGTGTCACTGTAACTCTGCTCAGGACTACAATCTGATGTTTCGCGCGATCCACGAGTTAAAACTGTTTATTTATTTAAAGAGCGTGATAAAAGACTTAATCACATCGGGGCTCTGACTGTCCCGCGCTGTAACTCCGTAAAGCGTCAAACCCCCAAATTTTCACAACTTCATTCTCCTTAAATCAGTGATGTTTTGCCGTTGACTGCAGCAGCAGCCCGTCGGCTCTGTGTCCGCCCCTCTCTCGGCACCTTCTGCTTGGTATTCATGACCTGTAAGTCTGCAAAAAGAGGCTACTTTGAGCGGAAGACTGGCTCCCAACACTGAGTCCTCCCTCTCTCTCCCCCTCTGTCTCCGGGCTGCAGCGCGGCGGAGCAGCCGTCCCTCTCTCCGTGCGTAATGGTGCAGCTACAGCCGCAGCAGTTACATTGCGCTTTATGGTGAAATAAAAAGTATAAATTTTGACAAATATAAGCACGGATATCGGAATCGACCCCTAAAACGTATGATTTGTGTTTTTAGTCCAGCACATTGATATAAACTGAAGGAAACTGTGTTTAAAACATATATTTAGGCATTAAATAGAGCCCGTGCACCATTCAGGTTTATAATAAATATTGCAACACAGCCTGCTCATTAGGATGTGGTCGGTTTAAGAAAAAGAAACCTAGAGATAACAGTTTGTCGGACTTTCTTCTTTATATTGTTTAACAGGTCAGACTCGGAGTTTTTTTGCAGTGTCATTCTGACATCCACTCCACCATAACCTGCACTTAAACGGTTATTTAATTGGGAGTGTGTGCATGTGTGTTTGTGCAGTGCGTGCGTGCGTGTGTGTAGAGAAAGAGAGAGAGAGAGAGAGAGAGAGAGCGCGGAGGGATATTTCGCTGGCTGCTGTTCGCCCATGTGCCGTTTGGGGGCGATATTGGTACATCAGATCTATCCATCGTCACACACACACTTTGTCTCTCTCACACACACTTTAACTCATACAAACACGCGCACGCACACACACACACACACACACACACACACACACACACACACACACACACACACACGTTAACAGAGCGTCCAGATTCTAATAATCTTCCCTCTTTTTCCAATTGCTTCTGAGTTTTGTTTTTAGAAAAAAAGTGAAGCCACTCATTCAGCTGTAATGGATAATAGAGGCAGAATCAGTGATTGAGAAAATGATCTCAGCCTGAGTCTGTCTGTGTGTCTGTCAGTCTCAGTGACATCTTGTAGTTGTAATTTGTAATCTGCCTCTCATCTATCCTCATACAGGAGGTGTGTGTGTGTGTGTGTGTGTGTGTGTGTGTGTGTGTGTGTGTGAACAGCTCAGATCATGTTGCTCTCACCACCATCATAACTCTCACTGCAGCTGAAGTGGAGGCCAAAGTTTCAGGCTGATATGTGAAAAGCTCAAGAAATGAAACTGCGCCTGCGTGATGAGATACCACAAGTGGTAAATAATCAAGTAGTTTTATTCATTCTCTTTTAGACTGACAGTTTTTCACATTCACACTGGAAGCAGCAGTTTTTGGTCTTCCACCAAGACTGTTCATTTTTTTGACCAAGTCATTTTAGTTGCCTGAACATAACCAAACCTTAAAGGAATAGTTACCATTTTGGGGACATGTGCTTGCCATGATTGATGCCACTCTTGTATGTGTGGCAAATAAGGATGCAACCAGACATTATTTTCATTGTCTATTAACCTTTTGAAACCAGAGCAGATTTGTTTAATTTCTTTCACAAACATGAGAAAATGGCCACAGGCAGCTTAAGACATGGCCCATAATAAGCGAACATTTTGTTTAAAAAAAAAAAAAAAAAAAGTTGTAAGAAAATTTCCTGAAAATATAAAAAAAATTAAAAAATAAATAACACAATTATTTAGAAAAATGCTAAAAAATAATAATATTTATGTATGTTTCAATTTGTATTTTCTATTGTTATGATGAGAATATCGTTTCTGGATACTGTTCATTATTTTTATTAATAATCTTCTAATAATCCTTCCCTTTGAAAAACTTATTTTAAGGACATTTTCTTGACCCCTTTTACTGATTTCTTGCAATTTGTGAGGCATTTCTTGCTAAGTCACTCACTCTTTCCCACATTTTTTTCAAAAGAAATCAATTTTCCCAGTTTTCAAAGGGTCAAATAGTTTGTGAAAAGTCCCAAATAAGGGATTGACAACCCGTTTAAAACATGAATCGACATGTTTTTAAACGGGTTGTCAATCCCTTATTTTGAACATTAATTAATTAGTTGTTTGTTCTATCAAATGTCAGAAAATGGTGAAAAATGTCCAAGGTGATGCCCTCCAGTGTCTTTTTCTTCACAACTCAAAGATTTTCAGTTTAGTGTTGTGGATGAGTGAAGAAACCAAACATATTCACATTTAAGAAGCTGCAATCAATGTATTAAAAAAAAAAAATCACTTGAACCAACTAATTGATTATCAAATTAGTTTGTTGACAACTGGCTGATTAATCCATTAATTGCTGCGGGTCTGATGGTAAATATGAAGTAGCAGCCAGTTAGCTTTGCATGGGGCCTGAAAAACAGGACAACAGCTGACCTGGCTCTGTGGAAAGAAAGTAAATATAAATTGAGCAGTTCATTATGATCATAACCAGAGATGTGTTTGCTCAGAAAATGTTAATTCGGGTACTTTTGACCAAGTGTCTTTTTTTGTCATTTGGCGTAAAGACTGCCCTTTTGTGATTGGAGGGAAATTACCCTTTAAAAGAGCTTCTTTCCGTAGATTTGCAACAGCTTTATGTTTAACAAAGCAAAGGCATGTGTTACCCAAGGCTATCTTTTTCATCTTGTGTGTGTGTGTGTGTGTGTGTGTGTGTGTGTGTGTGTGTGTGTGTGCGTGCGTGCGTGCGTGAATGCGTGCGTGCGTGCGTGCGTGCGTGCGTGCGTGCGTGCAGGTGCAGCTGTGCCCCTGATCCATGCCTTTGAGCTCCAGTGATCGCTAATTGTTGAACATCCGGTCGGATCTGGAGGTGACGACTAGGGCATTCAGGTGGTTGTGTGTGTGTGTGTTTGTGCTTTCACAGAAACCAATTTACAATTTATATTCCATTTAATTAGATTTCTTTGGCTGTGAGGACAGAAGGGGTAAGAGTGCGAAAAGGAGAAAGAGAAAGCGAGTGACCACGCGTCTCCGTCTTTCTCTCTGTCTCTCCTTGACTCGTTCGCCCAGCATGTTGACATGTTGGAGGGACACGGAGAAGTCTTTGGCTTTGATCAAATCAACAGCCTCCAATTCCCGAATTACGGGGGTCTTTATGTGATTAGTAGTGTGTGTGTGTGTGTGTGTGTGTGTGTGTGTGTGTGTGTGTGTGTGTGTGTGTGTGTGTGGTGATTCATAGAGAGAGTGGGTGTCATGAAAACAGAGGAGAGTGGAAAGTTAAAGGTGAGGAGAGAAAAGACGACAATGGGAAGCATCGAGGGAGGGGAAGACAAAATGAGGAGGAGGTTAGAGGTCAAAGAGAAGAAGGGAAAACTTAAAATTTGGGGATAATGTGGAGGAAAGGAGAAGAAAAAAGGGAAGATGTGAAGAGATGGAGGAGAATAAATG
The DNA here is from genome assembly GCF_008729295.1 of Plectropomus leopardus. NCBI lineage: Eukaryota > Metazoa > Chordata > Actinopteri > Perciformes > Serranidae > Plectropomus > Plectropomus leopardus. Next base: position 37,410,501 of record NC_056464.1, on the reverse strand, counting down.
AACTTAAGAGAGAAAAGGAGCAGAAGCAGGTCAAGGGGAGTGAAGAGGTGAAAAAAGAAGAGATGGTGAGAGCAAAACAAAAAGAGGGGGGAGCCGAGGTGGGGGGAGAGAATATGATTGGTAGTGGAAAAAAAGTGTAGGACAAGAAAAAAGGGAAAAAAATAGGGGAAGCGAGAACAATGTAGGAGAGAAGAGGAGTGCAGATGCAAGGGGATGATTGGATAAGCAAGGAGAAGACATGATAAGAGAAGAGGAGGAGGTGAGAGCAAAAAAGAAGAGGAGAGCTGAGAACGGGATAAAACGAGATAGTAGAAAGGAGATGGGAGATGATTGGACAAGAGTGCAGGACAAGAAAGGAAAAAAAGAAGGGAGGGGAGAGAAAGATGTAGGAGAAGAAAGGTGAAGAGAGGGAGGAGAGAAATATGTAGGAGAGAGGAGGAGAGCCGGACCAATGAAATGTTTGGATAGGCACAAAGAGATATGATAAGAGAAGAGGAGGAGGTTAGAGCAAGAAAAGGGGGCGAGATGGGGGATGATTACAGAGTGGTGTAGGAGAAGAAAGACAAAAATAAGGGAGGGAAGAGAAAAATGTAGGAGAGAAGAAGATTGTCGATGTAAAGATATGATTGGCACAGAGAAGATATGATAAGAGAAGAGGAGGAGAGATGACATGATGAGATGATGGGGGAAAAGACAGTAGAAGAAAGGTGAAAGGAGAGAAAAACTGAGGAGAGAAGAGGAGTGCAGAAAGAAATGATTGGAGAGGATATGAGAAGGAGGTGAGAGCAACATAAAAGGAGAGAAATGAAATTTAGGGATGATGGGAAAAAAAATGCTAAAGAAGAAATGGTAAAAAGGAGGGAGGAGAGAGAGGTGTTGGACAGAAAAGGAATACAGAGCCAAAGAAATGATTGGATAGGTATGGAGAGGATGTGGGAAGACATGAGGAGGAGGTGAGAGCACAAAAAATGGAGAGATGGAAGAAATGAGATGATGGGAAAAAGAGTGTAGGAGAAGAAGAAAAGAGGGAGGGGAGAGAAAAATGTAGGAGAGAAGAGGAGTGCAGAGCCAAATCAGGGAGAAAACATGACAAGAGAAGAAGAGGGAGTGAGAGCAAAGAAAGGATAGATACTGGAAAACTGAGATAAGGGGATGATAGGAAAATAAAGTAGGAAAAGAAAGGTGAAAGGAGGGAGGAGAGAGAGATGTAGGAGAGAAGAGGAGTGCAAAAAGAAATGACTGGAGATGATATTATAAGAAAGGTGGTGAGAGCAAAAAAAGGGGGGGGAGAAATGAGATTAGGGGATGATGGGAAAAAGTATGAGAAGAAAACGGAAATAAAGGAGGGAGGAGAGAGAAAGGTAGGAGATAAAAGGCATGCAGAGCCAAAGAAATGATTGGATAAGCACAGAAAATATGATGAGAGAGGAGGAGGAGGTGGAAAAAAAAAAAAAAAAAAAAAAAAAAGAAGAAGAAAAAGGGGAAAAACGAAATGAGGGGTCGATAGGAAAAGAGTGTAGGAGAAGAAAAATAAAAAATGGAGGACAGATAAACACACATAGGAGAGAAGAGGAGTGCAGAGCCAGATAAATGATTGGATAAGCATGGAGAAGATGTGATAAGAAAGAGGAGGAGTAGGTGAAGGCAAAAAAAAGAAGAGAGCCAAGAAGGGGAGAGGGAGAGATAGGGAAAAGGGAGATGATGGCATGATGGGAAAAGAGTGTGGAAGAAGGCAAACGAAAAAAGAAAGTAGGAGAGAGAAGGATGTGGTACAGGAGAGAAATGCAGTCAGAGGAATGGCTGGATAAGCAAAGAGAAGATATGATAAAGGAAAACTTAGAAGAGTAAGGAAGAAGAGAGGAAAAACATCGAGGAGACGATAGAAAAACAGCACAGAAGTGAAAGAAGAATAGAAACAAAAAAACTCGAGGTGGAAAAAAATAGGAGACAAGGATAAAGACAAGACTAAGACAGGAAGGAGAAAGGAGGATGAAGAAAAGATTAAAGACAAAGAGAAGGCAAAAGGACAAGTCTGTGGTCAAAGAGATAGTCTTGTCGTCTGTTGGCTCGTTCATCACTCCTGTCTAGACGAGCTGAGGATGAGGAGGAGGAGAGACAGACAGAGAAAGCAGAAGGAAGAGCAAAGGACGAGTAGTTGGCGGAAATGACAAAGACAAAGGATGACAGGAGGTCAAGAAAAGAGAAAAAAATGACACTAAGTTGATTATGTCTCACTGTTATCGACTGCCTGAGTGGCTATAATTGTTTCCTCTGCTCTGTGTGTGTGTGTGTGTGTGTGTGTGTGTGTGTGTGTGTGTGTGTGTTCAGAGAGAGCTTTATGACAGGATGTCTGTCACCTCGTGCTCCGCTCTGTTTAGTATGCTGTCCATCTTCCCTCACTGTGTGTGTGTGTGTGTGTGTGTGTCTGCCTAATCCACAGCACTTATTCTATTGGCCTGACTAACTGACAGCCTAATAGTGGGGCATGCTGAGTGCCGGGGCGTCGCGTGTGTGTGTGTGTGTGTGTGTGTGTGTGTGTGTGTGTGTGTGTGTGTGTGTGTGTTAGAGATGGGGGGGGGGGGTATTAATGAACATTAAAGTGGGTAGCGGAGCTGAAAGAGAGAGAGGGTAGAGAGTGGGGGAGAGACCACTTTCTGCAGTCAATGAAATGCATTTAGAAAGAATAAGTGTGTTTGTGTAAGAGTGTGTGAGGTGCAGCATTAGTGCCCAGTTACACCAGAAAGTGGTACTGAGAAATCTGTATGCATGCCCCCGTGCATGAAGTACTGTAAGTAGTGCAGGAAACTTGTTGACTATCACATTTTCATCCCAACCCATCATATATTGCTGTTTTGTCAGAGCCAATCATGTGTACTTATGACTGTATTATCCTGCACATGTTGTTGATATTCTGGGTGTCTGCATGTCAATTCACGCTTGTCTTTTCAAAATGCGCTTCTCTTTTCAACAGAAATGTGCAGTTTCTGATTGTTAGATGCATACAATCTTTGACTTACAACATTGGTAAAACACCTTGTATTTAGCTTTATCACCTTGTGTAACAAAAGCATGTGGTTAGGTTTGGAAAAAAACATCATAGTTTGACTCAACATTGAAGCTCTGGGTTTGTTTGACCCATCCACTGTCTTTCCCACCCGCCCTATGTGGACTTTCCAGCTCCTTATGTGAAAGATGCCTTTTTGAGTGGGTGTTAGGCTTTGGCGGTATGTAATATTTTATACCTTAATACCTTCCTGAAGTTTTTGTGGGGTATACACAAAAAATATGACTGTTTAAGTGTGCAGTGCTAACAACAAACATAACCCCCAAGATGTTAAGAAAAGTAATATTTGCACACCTGTTTTCCTTATGAACAAAGAAAGACAATCGTGCACCTTTAGAATTCAACTTTATCTCGGTCACAGGGGACTGACGGGGCTTAATTGCCTCGTTAAATCATCATAATTCACACGTCGACAGAAACAAAATAAAACTCACTCAAACCGTCACCAGCTCCGGTTTGGTCAAAATAAATCCTTAATTCAACAAGTTAGATGTGAAAAACATGCCACTATTATTATTAGTCTCTCTCTGCCGTCGGCTGTTAACAGTCCTTTAACATATCCCTCCACCACTTCGGTGTTGGAGTTTCAGCTCAGCTGCCTGTTCCACCTTGCGGTGCGTGCTGTGCACTACATACAAAAAGTTTAATAGAAAAAGAAGAAGATGACTCTTCTCTATAGATAAAGGGTTGTATGCTTGCTTGCGAAAAAAAAGGAATAAATATATATAAAAATAGTTTATTGTTGTCAAAGATGAAACAGACTGCAGTCCTCCCTCTGCACATTCTGATAGAAATACTTTTTGTCTGGAAGCTCATGGCCGGTTATCAAAGTTACAGCCTGAAAACAACAAAGTTATTTCCCTGCAGGAGGCAAACAACAGTGAGTTCTCCACTGATGGAATATGTTGTCAGAGTGACAGTTGTGTCTGCCACGGGGATATTTGACAGTTGAAATTGAAATGAGATACCATGAGCAGTGAACGATAACACGGCTTTGAAATGCACATCTAATGGAAAGACAAGAAAAACTGATATTTAGTGGCCCTGAGGGGGAATTTTCAGGACGCATCAACAGAGTAAGCGCTGCACACACAACTCAGTGGAAACAAACTTGCAAAGACACGCACACGTTCATCCTTTGGAATTACAGATAATGCTTTCTTCATTGTGTGAGGATATTTGGAAAAGTGAGTACAATCTGTCTTAAAATGTAAATAATATCCTCAAACGGCTTCTGTGATGGCTACATATGTACACAAGATGACTGATTTACTACATATGTGGTGTTTTTCAGTGTATTAAGCCCAGAATATGATATAACAATTAGAATGATAAACAATTTTGGAAATGTTTAAAATAAATACAGATTAAAAACATTTAATTTAAGGTGTTGATTTGGATGGCTAGTTATTCTGATTTATTTTAAAGGAGTTAACACACTACTTTTTTTTGTGTCAGTTTTTTACTGCTTAAGTTTGTCAATGCACAATAACATAGATATGAGCAACAACAGTGCGCTTGGAACTTTTTTAGTAAAGACAGAAATTCCAGCTTAATATTCATATCCAATTTTATTGGATTTTTAAAAAAAGAAAAAAAAGTGGCATTGTGTCCTGCAAACCACAGGTACGATAAATTTGTATGTTATTATATAGCGGATACTGTGATAAACGTGGTTATGTTTAGGCACAAAAAACAGTTGATAAAGGTTGGGGAAGGATCATGCTTTGGCTTAAAATACCTTGTTTTGGCGGCATAATCCTTGTTGATCGCTTTCGATCTTTTTTCCCGGTGGTAAAATAGAGACAGGTTGCTACAAAACACTCATTAGGTGGCTAAAAAGCAGCTGGAAACACAGCAATGATTCGTTAAAACCACCTCCCAATGGCAAAGTCAGCTCACAGCGTTGATATGATTCATGTGAAACATGAATTGAATGTATTTGTAGTTTTTAGAAACTCAGAATGGCAACATTTTCTCCTGGTGACAAGGCTGTCATATCACTGTTCAATAGTTAACGCTGTAGTAGCAAAAACCATCACCAGCACTTTGCCCAGGCATTTGTTTTGCAGTAATAGCTTAAATAAAAGATATGCCTGGTGGACACCGACGCTTTCATTACAACAGGTTGAGCCATTAATTACATTTAATTTGTTCATTCCATAAATTATACAGGGATAATTTTACAGCAGCCCATAAATTATACAGCAGTCGAAAATGATCTAAGAGTGCATCCAGAAACCTCCGCCTCGGAAGGGCATCGTGGCATCCCAGACAGCACTGAGCAGTTGAATGCTAGCAGGCATAAATGAGGTGGAAAATGTTTTTGTTTTTATCCTGTGGAGGCTGTTTACTTCAGCCTCGGGGCCGGCTGGCGCAGATGTTCATCTCCCATGTTTTATTGCACTTTGACTACATCTTTATGAGGAATTACTTGAACAAGTTTTGTGGCACTTTAACACTTTTAAGTTACAACAGTGGATTTTTTTGACTAGATATAAGATGTTTTCCATTTTGGAAAAGGTGAAATCTGATTGATTTGCAATAATGGCACTTCTTACAGGAAGATTAAGAGAAGGTTTAAGCATTTGAGGTTTACCTTACGATCTGTCACAGTGGACTTCTTGATTAGCTGGTTACCACAGAAAAACTGCTGAATTGAGCTTCCACCAATCCTATATGCTGCAGTTAGAGAATTGTTAACTTTTGGATGGTTCTGTACCAGATCAGAGCACCATAAGGTTTTACAACGTAAGTATTATGTCATAATGTAATATTGCTTATTAAGAAAATAAGCGAAAGGTTGAATGAAATGCATCACTCACACTTTTATACAGGATGAGCAGATCCCAGTGCATGCTTGTGCAGTTGTTTTTACTCTTGTTAGAATGTGTACACCAGTCATTTGGGAAACATCCGAGAAAATTATTTGCATGGTAGTGTTGCGTGGTTTTGATACAAACAGTTGTAACTCTACAGAAAAAAATGTGAATGTGGGACTTTTGCAAATGCCCCCTCAAGTACTCCAGAAACCAAATGTGCATGTTGGTCCATGCCCTTGAGATCAACACACATAAGCATTTTAGAATAGAATAGAATATTCCTTTATTGATCCCCCATTGGGGATCTGATTCCACCATAAAAGGACATTATTGCAGTTTAAAAAATAAAAATGTTATTGTACATGACTATTGGTAAGGTTAAGGTTTAGACACAAGACAACATGAATGGTGAATATGATTTGGAATAAAATGACTTGGTTGAAGACAGCATAACATTGTGCATTAGGTTTGTTGTCATTGTTACAAGTTAGGCAGACATTGACTGTAGGACATGAACACTAGTCATCTGTGCTGAGTTTTGATGTTTGGTTGACCCATCCACCCACACTGACCTCCTCCTTCTCTTATAATCTTTGTGGCTCTATTACATCTTCGGCTGCTGGAGGTTTTTATCTCTTGAATGTAACTGTGCATCATTTATGGACATTTATTGAATGACTGATGCAAAACGTGAATAACTGGTCATCCTGGCTACTGCAGCTGCTCTGAAAAGCTAAGTCATCCCTTTTTTTTTTCGTTAAAAGCCATATCTGCAAATTAGACTTACGCATGTGACTACAAGTTTCAGTTTCAGAGCTAAGTGGCAATATCACAGTGAGATGGTCAACATGGAGCCAATGATCATTGTAGGAGTCCTTTCAACAACTCCGATTCGAGTAACTTGGCAAGACACTGCTGAAGAAAAGGGCACATGCTCAGTCAACCTGCTGTGGTTGAAAAAAGGTTAAATTCCATTCTCAAAGTCTCAAATTGCAAAACAAACTTGGGGACAAATCAAGTCGTGATTGAGCTGATTAGAATGTCGGAGGTGTAAAACATACACGGCGCGGCACATTAAAAACTTCCTTTCCTCTAATTAAAATAACTGCTGATTAATGCAAGAGGTCTTAACGAAGCTTAACAAGGTTTCGAAGTAATTAATCCATATTTAATAGAAGATGTTAGGCAAGTGAGACTGAGAGGCTGCTTAGTCGGCTGAATCAACAAGCTTGGGAAGAGAGGGGGAGGACGATGAGGGGGGAGGGAGGAAAGAGTGAGAGGATGGATGGCAGATAAAGAATAAAGAAGGAAATGAGACAAATAAGTGTGGGAAGGGGGTGGGGGTGGGTGGGTAATAAACAGAGTTATGGTTGAGGAAGGGAATGAGAAGATATTAGATGATATCCGAGCATCATTCCCTTTTATTCTCACAGTGGCTAAATTTGATTTATGTCAGACTGTGTGGGAAGCCTTACCCAGAAGATTCACAGATGTAGCCAGAGTCACTGTCAGAGCTCATCTCAACTGGTCTGTGGAAGAAAGACTTTATATGAAACTCATAATGTCCATATCAAACTTTACAGTAACAGGGTAGATAAGCTTTGTAATCCATTAAAGGATCATTTCAGTTTATTACAATGTGGGGTCTATTTTAATACTCATAAACTGCTTAAATCTGCAGGGACATTACTAAAAATAAGTTCAAGCTTAAGCAGTCAGGTTAGCAAAGTAAAGCAAAATGTATTAGAAAGAATCAAATCGAGACAAACAGTGTGGTCTCACTACCATGGCATCAAAATATACTGTTCTGGCAGTGTCAGGCTATAAAGAGTGTTAAAGTGGCATAGGGCGGGTGGGAGTTGAGGGGGATGGGTCCAGTAAGCACAGGACTTTCACCCATGAGACGGGTTGTTGTGACTCAGTGAGGATTTTTGCCGCTGTTGGAATGAGAACAGGCTGGTTTAGCTGTGCCGCGCTGAAGATCCATGCTGTACCACATCCATGTGGAAAATTGAAGTTACATTTCTGTCATTATTTACCTTGTATGGCCTCTAGGTGTGAACCTGTCCTTAGTCTTGTTTAAATATTTTGGACTTTGCTCCCATAGTGTCAAATAACAGCTCACCTTTGTAGGCTGCCATCTGATGGTGATAGACATAGAGTACATGAGAGATGGAAAATAAAGGAAATAGATTAGTCTAATATAATAAGAGAAAGAAACACAGGTAAGGTGTATCATATGCTGTATGAAATATAGTATATGATATAGTACATATATTGCAGTAATGCTACAGGGCAAAGAAACTGAGAGTTGGGAGAGTGGAGAAATGTTTTTCTCATGGGAAATTGCACAGAACTAGAGCAGGAAGAAGAGGAGACAGAAGGAAAGTAATTAAAAGAGAATATAAAGTTGAGAAAGGAGGAATGAATTAAGAAAGACAGGTTTGGATGGAGAGCTCAACAGACAGAGGAGAAGAGGAAGAAGAGCAAACATCATAATATTTGCCTGGCAGCCGGATTTTGCCTCTCTTTTTTTTTTTTACACTCATGCACACAGACAGACAAATACACATGCAAGCCAATACACACACACACAGCAAGGAAACACACACACGTCTTCCCTTGATGGAGCCCTCTGAAGGAGCCAACCATCTTCTAGTTGTTTACGGACTCTCATCTGCACACACACACACACACACACACACACATGCAAATGCACTCACTTGACTGAAATACTGCCGAGTGTACACAACCGTAATCCAGCATCTGTTTGCCTTTTCGTCACCGCTCACACTTTTTTTTTATGGCTCTCATCATCCCTACGTCTTGATGTGTGTTTGATTTTTAGCAAGTTTATCCACCCGTTCACCCTCTGATCACGTATTCTGATCATTCTGTCTGAACACCCAGCCACACATTCATGCATCCGTTCACTCTCCCGTCGACCAGTTCACCGATCCATCTGCTCGTCAGTCCACCCGCACGTGATTTCATTAATTCATCAATCATCCCCCCATCTGTCACTCACACCAAATTGCTGTTTAGCAGTGAACTGAGAGGGAAAACCCTGGTGTGTGTGCTCATGTAGTGTGTCTAGAGGTGTGTGTGCTCTGATTGAATGCTGATTAATAGATAATTGCCTCTGTCATTGCCGGCTACAGGATATGCCGCCTGGTTAAGTGATACAGACAGACGGACGGTTAGACAGACAGGTGGACGGACAGATAGACGGAAAAACCATCTCCCCGGCTCGGAAGCATGGCAGCGGCTTCTCTACCTGCCACTCACAGGGAGGGGAGAGAAAGGAGGAGTGATGGAGAGAGATAAATAAGTGGGGGAGACTGAGAGGAAGAAGAAAGAGGGAGAAGTGAAGCGAGGAGGAGGATGTGGAGGAAGAGGTGAGAGACGAGAGAGCAGGGGAGTGAGAGCGATTGGCCGTGGAGGATAAAGGGCAGAGATGACAAATGATGGGAGAATGAGTGGGAGAAGGTGAGGAGGAGGAATAAAGATTGTTGACTGTTGAGGAGGTCTAGAAAGAGAACGTGTGAGATCAAAAAGTATAAGAACAATGGCTGGAGAGGAAGAGACAAAAGCCTTTTTCACATCTGCCCTTCATTACTCAAATGTGCCAGCAAACATACATGCCATCCTCATGTTTGAAGAAGTGACCTCCTGTCAAATGGCAATTTCGGTTCGACCGGGTAACCTGTCTGTAACGTTCTCATTCCAAAGTCATCAAATACTGTCGCTTTTGCAGTGATTTGGCGGGTAAAAGGTCCCTGTCATGTCTGCATGATGCACAGCTTGATGGCATCAGCTGAGAAGGCGGCCGGACAGAACCATTCCTGGTGTTATTATACGCAGGCAGACAGCTGTACGACACCTGCTGTGTCTGCATGATACGCCGCTGGACGGCATCAGTATGAAACACTGCCAGTAACGATGTAATGTAACAAGCAAAAAGGTCCTTATAGGGACGGTGGATGGGTCCAACAAACCCCAGACTTTCATGTGGGAATCTGGTGTTAGCCTCCCTCCCAAATGTGATGATTTTTGATCCCACCGTGTGTTTTTGTTGACATCATGGTAACAGCAACCCCGGAAAGTCAACAGCAGACACAAAGGATGATCACTTAAGTCAATTCAATTTTATCTATAAAGATATCAGAAATCACAGTTTGCCTCTGTGGGCTAGATTTTCTAAAGCTGAAAAACAGAGCCAAGAGGAAAGTCTAGAGTTCTCTCAGTCCACTTCACTTGAATTACAAGATGTTGAAAGTTTTTCATGGGACTTTTGCCCAAAGGCGCCAAAATGAACCTGCTTACCACAGAGAGAAAACTCTGTAAATCCCGAAAATTAACAAGACCTTTATAAAACGTCTATGGTTTATGCATACAGAATGTCAGTTATAAAAAAGAGAGTCTTGCCTTTTTTGAGTTGTTAAACTTGATCAATTGGATATTCTATCTGATACATGATGAAATTGATGTGAACATTTATTTGGGGATCCATTCTGCTCAAGATGGTCATTAATTAAGGCTTCAACGGAAGAGCTGTACAAATTATAATCCATTTTGTCTCCAGTTTCAAAGGAGAATTGTTTTCTTTCTGGCTGTTTATTTCCCCAACTCTCCTCTGTTATTTAGCAATACCTCCACTCTCAGTCATGTTATGTTTAAAGGAAAGCCACTGAAGAACACTGAACAGAGACCTTTGTTAGACAGTCCAACAGTCATTACTTTTACAGATATACAAACCATCAATGCTACAAATTCCCTGTCTGAAAAAAGCTATAGAGGCATTGAAAGAGGCACGGAGAAGCAGACAGAAAACAGGAAGACACATCAGTGCAGACAGAGCGATGGTCTATATTCATCTGCGTCTCTGTCTTTTGTTCTCTGCAAAGCACTTCATGAAGCGCCTGTTTGTTGCTAAACAGGCTATAAATAAATTCACATCAACTTTGACTTAATGGGACACTAAAGAGCAAAATGCATCCTGACTGTAAACTGTAACAGAATCAGAACTGTCTGCATATTTTTAGATGAAAGCTGTGCACCAGTGAAGTCTTTCCACTCGGAAACAAAGAGAAAGAGACAGATGTACTATACATTCAGTGTTGCAGTACGCTGTGCTTAAATGCAACTCGGTGCATGACTTTTTCCTCGTGTGATTAATAGAACTGCAAGGAAATGGTTGCACAACAGCGTCTGTTTTAAGTTCATGACGTTGAAAAGCCCTCACAAATCACATGTATGGCCTATGACTTTGTAACTTTCGCTAAACTGCAGGCCCAATTCCATCATTCTGTTTTTATTTTTTTTAAAAATCTCCTCCACACTCACTCACAGGATCTCCAGACTGTCCTACATGAACGCATTACACAAATTTTCGAATGATCAAACATTGAGCCCACAGTGCATGAAAATGCATAACTGTAAACAGCTACTGCAAACTCTTGCCAATAAAAAAGCTTCAGTGTTCATGAAAAAGGATCAATATTGTGCAGTCAGGCGAGATGAAGTGTGTTTGATTTCAGAATTGTATGTAAAAAACAGAATTTTTAAAAGCACTTTGAATTCTGCCATCATAAAGCTTACTGCAGTCAAAGGAAAAAGAGCATCTTTAATCATATTTTTTTTCCATGTAGGGATCAATCAGTTGTTGTTAAAAGGTATTCCAGATGTTTTCTATGTTGTCTAGAATTTTTGGTGAGGTAGCTCAACTTGATACAACTTGCTTTGGGGCCATTGCTGCCTAAATGCTGTTACTTCGTGTCCGGGGTGGAGCAGGTTAGACATGCTTTTGCCTCCTCAGATATTGTGCTGTGTGGGTTAGAAAAACATGATTTCAAAGATATTTCAAGGATTTACGTTATTTTTGGTCGAGAAAGTTCTACTGATGGATCCTCATGGATTTGTAATTTATCTTTCTCCTCTTCTTCCTTTTCTTCCTTGTCTCCCTTTCATTTTCTTTTCTTTTTTGTTATTCATCATCCCGTTCTGAACACTTAAGTATGTTTAGGTTCGGCTAAATCTACTTCTTGCTCCTCAAAATACCCGGCCCTGACCCATTACTGCACAGCAACTATAATGTTGTTTTTGCACTTGCAAATTCCAAATTAAGGTGAAAACCGTTCAAATTGTTGCTTTTAATGGAAGAAATGCATGATTTTACACCAAAAGAGTAATTATTCTGCAACCCATTTAATTAATGTTATTTCAGATAGAGGCTAATTAGGCTAATTAGCACCACTGTAAAACACAAATTCGTTTTGTCTCAGCATGATTTCAACAAAGCTTTCAAAGAACTTTTCCATCATGATCCATCGTCGCCTTAATAAAGAGTGATTTCGAAGGAGAGTGGGGAATATGAAAGACAAGTTAGCTTCATAAGAAATGGAAATGGGTGTCTGCAAATTTGCAAAAACAAATGATGCAAATGTCTTCTCATGACTGTCTAAATTAGGTGGAATAGAAGAGTTTTATTGAAGGGAATTCCTTAACTGCAAGTCGGAAAGCACCAACACAATTACGGACAATGTAAAAGTTTTTATATTAATGGGTTGTTACTCAATATCTTTGAGCTTTAAGAAAGTGTAAAGAATATTGTGTCCTGCAGTCGAAGTTTGTATTACAAAACACACCTTCTCTAATCCTGCAGAATAGGCTGCAGTGGCTGTTATTAGCTGAAGCTAACTGCAGAGATGATGCTGCATGAGACTATTGATGGCCACAGCTAAGTTATGAATCATAACTAATTATGAATATACTTTCAGTCCTCCACAGTTGTATGCGGTGAGATAATGGTCCATTAAAACACTCTTAACATGCGTGGACCCACATGAAACAGGTGCACGACCCATTTTAGCTCTATAAGTGTAGTTTGAAATAGTCTCATCATTTTAAAGCACGGGGTCCAGTCCCAATTAACGGCAAGCTCTACTTTGATGCGTTTTTATGCACTCTGGCACCATATTTACATTTTAAGTACAAAAACAATTCCCATTACTTTTATTGTGAACTGTAGGTTGAGTATCACTGCTTTATTGTATAATTTCTTTTTTTATTACACCAACTCTTCCATCTCAGCCATACTTTTGGACAAGATTTTAACTTTTTTTTTCATTTCTGGTGTTCATACTTGTGCTTACTAATTCCAGATGTAAACAGGAGGATGCATACTTTTTATGATTTCTTCTTCCATTATGTCCACTTTTGATCATAATTTGTGTGCAATTTTCACCCAACTGTATAAAGCCTGTCACTGTATGAAAGTTACAAGTGACTTCCACAACTTTTGTTTCACTGCTGCAAAGCACCAGAGGCTGCAGCTATCTGAGAGCCATAGTCTTATTCTGTCAGCCTGTCAGTCTGCAGCCCAGAATAGCATGACTGACAAAGGAGCAACAAAACCAAAAGGAACGCAACACCAGCAGCAGCAGCAGCAGCAGCCAACTGTGTCGACCGCGTCTGTATTTCACTTCAGATATTAACTATGCCATGAGAGCAGTCCCCTTCCTTTCTAAAGATTAGAGAGGAACGAGATAACGAGAGAGAAGAAAGGAGGGCGATTAGAAAGAGAGAGCTTTATGGATAGATGGTGATGGGGGGAGAGAGATAGAGATGAGCAATATAAGAGGGAGCAACAGCCCAAGATGTAAAATGAGAGAGATAAAGGGAGAGAATCAGAGAAAGTGACAGGGTGAGAGAAAAAAGAGTGAGGTGCTGACAGAAAGGAAGAGTAAACTGAGATATAAACGGAACAAGAGATCTCTCAGGTAAATGGAGGGAGAGAGGGGTCAACAAAAGAGATCATGCAATAATGCCGCTTCAAATTCAACGTTTGAAGATGCACGCCAGCATCACAGAAGAAAAAACGGTGAGGTAGACATGACGTGTAACACAACAGCATCTGTCTCTAGTGAGAAATTTAACATACCAGCCCGTTCTCCCTCAGAACCGTCAAATACTGCCACATGGTCGGTGATATTGGCGTAAGACTGAAGCACAAAGGCATCTTTCGTAGAAGTATGATTTGGGGGTCTACCTTTGCAAAATGACCGGAGGCCAGGGGCCAGCTGCTGCAGTCCCGTACATGTTTCTAGTATTTTAGGACATTTCTATGACTTAACCCTTTAAAACCTGGGCAAATTGGTTTGATGTATTTCAAAATCATGCAAGAAATTGGTAATCAAAAAAAAAGCAAAAAACTAAGCAAAACAAAATGGAAAAAGTAAATAAATAAATAAATAAAATACAGGGAAAAAAATAAATAATACTAAATATGTAAGTATGTTTATTAGAAATATAGTTCTCTGGACATCTTTCTCTAGTTTAAATTTTTTTTTTCCAAATTTTAAATTCTTGCAATATGCAGGACATTTCGTGCCAAGTTTCTCATTGCCCTTTTTTCCATGTATTCAGAAAAAATCAAAACAATTTGCTCAGAGTTCAGAGGTTAAGATACTTGCAAAAGGCGTCTGAACGCAGCACAAGAAAACTGATGTCGATTCTGGTTTCAAAGGGTTAAGGACATGCCTTGATGTGTGGACATTTTGGGCGATTTTAGGACATTAGCAGTTTAGCTAGCACCTCTGTCGGAGTGCAGGTTTCCTCCACTGGTACTTTTTTTGATAAACAAGCTCTGTTTTGATGCTGTTTTATGCACTCCAGCACCTTATGTATACCAAAAGTACAAAAACAATCCCCAGATTTGGCCCGCAGGCCATAAGTTGAGCACCACTGCTTAAGCCTTTTGCCCAGATGCGGTTTAGAAACTCTAATAAATCATTGCTTTCTTGCTCATTCAACTTGCACCAGCCTAGCAGCAAATTGTCATAACGGTCATGCACAGTTTCTCAGACACTCGGTCATGTCTGGTGCACAGCTCTTGTGGGGGAGAGGGAGCAACTTGGGGGAGAGCTGCTGCAGAGGATGATAGGAGGAAAAAAAAGAAAAGATAGAGATAGAGGGGGAGTGTGATAAGAGGCCAGTGTTGGGTATTAAAGAGTATTAGAGCAAGTGTAAGCCATGGACTGTAATGAACTACCCTCCTCTTCAATAGACCACCAGCTTTGGCACTGAGCCTGTGTGTGTGTGTGTGTGTGTGTGTGTGTGTGTGTGTGTGTGTGTGTGTGTGTGTGTGTGTGTGTGTGTGTGTGTGTGTGTGTGTGTGTGTGCGTGCGTGCGTGCGTGCATCAGAAGGAGGAGACAGCCCTGGGAAGGTAACAAGGCCCTTGTCTTATCCCTCTTGAGGTCCTATTAACCTTTGCTCAACAGTCGCACACACACACTCTTTTTTGACTGTCCCACTCACACACCCTCATGTTCTTTTTTGTTTCTCTCTGTCTCGCACACACGTACACACACCATGTCCTCACTAAGGAGATTTAAGAGCTGGTTAATTGGTGGGCTCAGGCTAATTTTCTGTTGAAAGTTAATGCCACCGTCATGCATGGCTCCCTGTGGAGAGGGTCAGAGTTAGGCTGGCTTCCTCTGTGTGTGTGTGTGTGTGTGTGTGTGTGTGTGTGTGTGTGTGTGTGTGTGTGTGTGTGTGTGTGTGTATTTATGCATTATGGTGATGCTGCTCATTTTTTGTTGTGTCCTTCAACAAAAAGGACTGTTAAGTGTGCAAACCCTTTGTATCAGCTACTATCAAGTTCACATTTAAAAGCAGCACTCTTAGTAAAGATCGCATGTACTTTGTACTGTTTCAGCATCATATAGTGCCCCAGGGATTACGTTCTTTTGGCCGCCTTCAAAAAGCCTACGGGATTTTTCTATTGGATTTTGTATTATAGTTTGTTGTTTATGAGACTTTTATGTTTTGTTCCACATGATAATTTTCACAAATAAACTCCAGGATTAAAAAGCTAACATTAGGCCATAAACAAACTACAAAAAGGTCGCATTGCTTCTAAGTTTATAAGTGGGGTGTTTACTGATGTATTTTATGTTGTAGAAGAACACGTGGAAGTCTTTTAAGCTTGTGTTAACCACAGATCTTATTTCAGCATCAGCATCAATGAGTTTTAACAGCCAGCGTTGGGAGTTATTTTCACTACAATCACAGTCAGTGAACTAGCATCAGTCTAGGTTTAACAGGATTTTGCTGGTTATTTACTGTAACAAAAGTCCAATTACCATCAAGAATTTGCAACTGTGAGGAAACTGAAGCCTGATATCTCTCACTCAGCTGACTGCAGCTGATTATATACCAGATAATGTTTCTCTTTCACGCTTGTAGCAAACATCAGGGGATTGTCTATGTCAGAGGTGTACTCACGAACTGGAAACAGTGCATGTGTGAAAGGGTCTAGTATCTGTGCAGCAGCAGAGGAGATGTGGGGAGCTGAGGAGCACATGCACCATTTGAACACAAGACTGGTATTGTTGTGCCTTCATGGGTGTTGTGTGCAGCTTTGAGCTGGTAGATGAACAGCATAATGACCAATGCTATGCAGTGATGAGGAAATGGAGCTACAGATTCAGGATTCACAGCTAAAGGTCAGCTGCCATGTTATAATGTAAGCACAAGTAGGCACGCACACACTCACACACACACACACACACACACACTCACCAGAGGGTTGTTGGTATGAGGTCCGATGACAGCAGGTTGTGCAAACCTTCCACTGTGGCCTAATTCTTCGTGGCTATCTTTAGAAAAGTACGAAGACTCTCAGTCAGCTCCCAGTGTTTCAGTCTGGAGCGCCGCTTTGATCTGGCTCTTGCAACTTTCCCTCCTTCCTCGTTTCAGCCAAATGCCTCTCCCCGTCAGCTTCACGACTTTGTGAAACACAGTAGACTAAGATGCGTGTGTATAGTGGATAGATCTAGATCGCAATTATTTTCATTGGCTGTTTGTGTTGTCCGTCAAAACATGGCTGAAATGCGTTCTGTCGACATTCTATCGACTACGTCTCACATTTCAATTGAAGAAAAGTTATATCGAGATTGATATCATTATCATTTTATCACCCAGCCCTACGCAGCCAAATCATTCAGTACCAAGCTTTATGATCCATATAATCAGCTGATCACTATAACTGTGATCACTATAAACGGTTTACGCTGTAATTAATAACTGGAAACACCTGTATGAGTGAGCAGGGCCTCGTTGGGTTTAGCATCAGTTTGAACTCGAGTAGCACAAGTGTAAAAACTAAAAAACAAAGGTGTGAGAATTGTGTCCTCTCAACAGACTTTAAAAAGAGCACAGGACATCCAAAATAGTGTTTTATGAGCAGTTAGATTTAGTATTAAGGCTTTACATTAAAAGCTGCATGAATAAGAGTGGATACAAAGAGATGTGTGTGTGTGTGTGTGTGTGTGTGTGTGTGTAGCCAGTGTGTGTGATAAGAGGAGAACGTGAAAAGAGGCCATTGAGTCAAATGTTATCAGCATCTGCAGCTGTGCTGTAATAGCCCACATAAACATCATGACCGGGTGTGTGTATACGTGTGTGTGTGTGTGTGTGTGTGTGTGTGTGTGCGCAGAGGTTGTGACACATAAAGTGGCGCTGACGGGGTAATGAGCAGCCATATTGTTTTGGAGTCTCTAGTCATTTAGAGCACATTTGCATTTGATTTAAGATTTTATTGGAGGTCATTCTGCTTTTAGGCTGCAGATTGAAAGAACGTGAATCTCTTTGTTTTTTTCCTTTATCTCTCCTGTCTGTCATCCTTCTGTACTCACTCCTCTACCCACATACAAGATTACACACTGGGATGACCTAAAGAAAATGAACGCGTCAGAAATTGACCACGTTTCGGTATTTAACTTCTATATTTTGTTCTGCTGTGAATCACCTGAAATTGTTTCATTTGTGTCAAATGTTGTACAAGAAATATAAATGGGTTTCAATGAAAAACTGGCCTTGAAAAGTTATCTCAGCCACTTTTCCTGAGTCACTGTTAACAATTTTATTAAAAAGTTCAAATGGGATAAAAGTTTTAAACATGCTTGAAGTTTCCAAAGTAACAGAGAATAAATGAAGTTTGCAGAGTCGATAACTAAGGCAAGAATTTTACTTTAAGTATTTTAAAAGCATTCCACCTTCAGTCAACCAGTAACACAAACAATGACCTAATCACTGCGAAAAGCATTATTTTAGTACGAGTCACAGACGACAAAAACATCAAGAATATCCTTTCAAATGGGAAATCTGTGCTGAGACGTGTCCTCCAACAACAAGGTATTAATCTTCTCTGACTATATCCTCAGTAAACTACATCATAAAAGGCGAGACAAATCACATCAAGTCTGTATCGAGACAAAGTCCTGCTCCTGCGTCCTCTGAACTAGAGGTCCAACTGTGTAGATCTGATTATGGGATAATGCAGAAACCATTGATAATGGGATAATGCCAGTAAATTCTAATAAAACACACACTTAGCTTATGGCGTTTGAATGCGTAGCACAAAACCCAGATGTGGGGGGTAATTTCTGAATCAAATGAGGACCCCAGGAAATACTATGTGAATATAATCTTTAGTCAGTGTCTGTCTGTCTGTCTGTTTGTTAGGGATTTTTAAATTCTGATCTCAGTCATCAAGTAGTCCGTTGACAGTGTTTATTCTGAGTCTTTTCATATATGACAACATGTGGAAAACAAACTACAGTAGCTCAATTTCTTCTTTTTACTTTAATCCTAAAATCCTTTACCTCGCAAACATCGGTCTGCTTCCAGCTGGCTGCCCGAGGCGGGTTCTGCATGTACATCGAAAGCATGAAGTGAAAAAAGAAAGTCATTTTCTTTCAATGAAAAACATTTTCTCCTCGAAGCTTATGGCTGCTCGTGATGGAGACAGAAAACAAATGCGCAGAGGGGACAGCACCTGTGGTTGAAGCTGCTCTAGTCAAGTGGAATGATAATGCGCGCTCACGTAATGCCTCTTGAGCGGGCCCTTGGCGGGGAAAAAGCGGAAGAATTGGCAGGGAGCCAGAGAGAGGACAATTTCAAAGTTTCCAAAGGCTGCTTTCTGAATAGTTGTCATCAGGCGAAATAGGTGACACCTGTGGCGGTGTACCTTAAGAGTTTAAATCTTTTTTTTGCTGGCAGAATTGTAACAGATTAAAACCACGTTGTACGTTTTTGAAAAAGGACAGATGTTTAACCCTTTGCATCCTGGATTAATGTCAGTTTTCTTGTGCTCAGATGCCTTTCACAAGTATTTAAACCCTTAAACCCCAACAATTTGGTGTAGTTTCTTTTTAAAACATGAGAAAAAATATTGCATTTGTAAAATTATTTATTTAAAAGCTAGGGAAAAATATTTGAAATTAATGAAAGAGACAGTTTTAAGGTATTTACAAGGTCTTTTCCCTTTTTTTAAGATTTCCATCTTATTTATCTATTTTTATTTATTCATAGATTAATTAATTAATTAATTAATTAAATTTTTTAAAACATATTTTCAGGTTATTTTCTTGTGCTTTTTTAAAACAATTTCTTGCTAATTTTTTTTGTCATTTCTTTTTAAGTTTCTCGTTGCTCAACTTCCATTTTATTATTATTATTATTATTGTTATTATTATTATTATTATTATTGTTATTATTATTATTATTGTTGTTATTATTATTATTTTAAGAAATCCAGCAATTTGGTTTCAAAGGGGCAAACTTGGTTTAAGTTCACGTTTCTTTGATGTGTAGCCCCATGCATACCCAAAGCTCTGTTAAACACAAAATGGTCATTAGACTGATGGACATCAATAAATACATATGAAATTTGTAATTTTTATTCAAAATAACTTGGTTTTGACAGCCTTGTTTCATCATTTCACCTGTTACGTGTTTCAACAGTCTGGCCAGCTCACCTCTTAATGCAAAGCGAACAGCGGAAACACCATCACTCAAATGTCATTAAGCCGTAATGCAATCAGAAAGCAGCAGGTTAGATATGCAAATGACGTGCTAAGGACATGCAAATGAGAGCTACCATTACGAGAGGACCTGACTGAATGTTTCGTTCCGACTATTGTTCCCACAAGCGGGGCGCGCTGACTAACGAGCTAAGGAGGCGGCTAAAGTTAATTGAATTTGTGAAGATTGGATTGTGACTGTTATCAGGTAGACGCTTAGAGAGAGAGAGAAAGAAAGAGAGAGAGCGAGGCAGTTTTTTCCAGATAAAAAACTTGGCAAATACTTTTCACTTTAAATGTATTGTTATTGTTCTTCGTAATCAGTTTAACAACAGTTAACACACACTTTTCCTCTCTGCCGTTCTCCATGTTTCTCTCTGTGGCTGATGGAGGTGGAGATGAATGGACGGCAGAAAGTAGAGCACCTGTTTCAAAAGTCCTCCAGTTTCACTAGTTGACTGTACTACGTATGTCCTCGGCAAGCTCACAGACAAAGGCAGCAGCGCCTGTGTGTGTACCTGTGTGTGTACCTGTGTGTGTACCTGTGTGTTTGTACATGCAGCTTGTCTTTAAATGTATGTGTGTACGGCTCTGTGTGTGTGTGTGTGCGCGTGTGTGTGTGTGTGTGTGTGTGTGTGTGTTTGTAAAGCGATACAGATGATGATGATGTGGTAAGCGTGTGTGTGTATGCTTTCCCTTGCAAAAATAATGAAACAAGATCAGTGTGTGTGTGGTGATGAATAAACCTGACACCAAGCCTTGCGGGTTTAGGAGAGTTTGTGTGTGTTGCACAACCTCCAGGCAGTGTGTAAACCTACAAGGTCACATACTATCTTCTGAGCGTGTGTGTGTGTTTCTGTTGTTTAATGGACTGCTTCCAGTCTAGCGGGGTTTCGACAATATGCATTAAAAACCTGGCGGTTTTCAGTAAAAGACCTGAAGAAATTACCTTAATTTGTCTACATACACACCGAGGTCAAGCTGATGATGATTCATTTTTAATGGTTAATGTATAAATTAATAAAATGGTTTTAATAATCTTGGAATAAAGATGGCAAAAAAGAAAAAGTGAAGCAGTGTGAGAGTGTGTGTGAGTGTGTGTGTGTGAGAGAAAGGGAGGGAAATAGATGACTTTTGTTCACACTTTCACACACTAGAACTGCCCAGAGAGGTGTGTGTCGAAGTTTTTGCCCAGTACTGTATGTTCGTGTGTGTGTGTGTGTGTGTGTGTGTGTGTGTGTGTGTGTGTGTGTGTGTGTGTGTGATTGGCAGCAGTAATTGGTGTCTGGTTGGTGGAGGAAAACAGTGAATGAATACAGTCATGGAATACTGATGATAGCAGTTCGGACCCTGAATACCAAAACACACACAGACACACACACACACACACACACACACACACACTCTGACCCATACACCAAACAACATTATACAGACACATACTCTTCATAGACATATACTTATAAATTCATGCTCGGTAAACGTGGTCTTATAGGGTGTATTAACATATTCAGCAGGAGTGCATCTTATTGGGGTTCATGCATTATTCTGCGATGAACTCACACCAGGTCAATATCAATGTTCCCTCAATACGCTGTTCTGTCAAAGTACATTTGTAATGATTTGTTAACAAGTTAACAGTGGTGGGCAGAGAACTGAAGATTCTCAAGTAAAAGTACAATTACTCCGTAAGCTCAGTCAAGGAAAAGCAAAACTCACCATTTGGAGAAAGCTATCCTAGTTAACCCTTTGAAACTTCAGCAAATTAGCTTCATTTCTTTCAAAAACATGGTTAAAAGGGCAATCAGCAAAGAAAGAAGAAATGAACCAAAAATTACCAAGAAATTAGTAAAAAGCACAAGAAAATTACGCAAATATTGCTTTGAAAGAAAGAAAGACAGAAATAGACCTTAACCCTTTGGGCGGCATCACTTTTCTTTTGCTGCTTTCAGACGCCTCTCAAGTATTTAACCTTTAAACCATGATTAGTGTGATTTATTTTGAAAACTTGGGAAAAAGGCAATGAGCAACTTGGTAAAAAATGATCCAAATATTGCAGTAAATTAGTACATTTCAATAAAACAAAAGCTAGTGAAAAATGTCTAAGGATAAAAAGAAAAAGTTAGGGAAAACTATATTTATAATAATGATTACTTATTTAAAATTATGTTACAAAGTTATTATAATGTTTAAGCACTTTTCCGGGTCATATATTTGTTGTTGTTTTTAAATATAGTTTTCAAGTAATTGTCTTTTTTTTTCTATTTTCTTTCTATTTTGGGGGCATTTCTTTTTATGTTGCTCACTGCTTTCTTTCTTTTTAATTTTTAATTTTATTTTACAGAAATCTGGCCAAATTGCTCAGATTTTAAAGGCTTAAAAAAACAAGGAAATGACCAGGGGGAAGTGTTTCAAATTATAATAAAACTCTGTAACCTCATTTCAAATATAAAACTATGATAATGATAACTTTAGTTATTCCCTTGGACATTTTTCAATGGTTTTTTTAAAGAACAGTTTTTTTGTGACTTGTGATAGGCTGCACTAGAGATGTGATGCAGCTCCAACTTTCACAGGGTTAATTGAGCATTCACACACATACACACACGCCCGCGCGCGCGCGCACACACACACACACACACACAAAAAAAAACTTTAATTCTAGTTGTAAAAGTTGATATTTTCCAGAGATGTCATCAGTCTGACAATCAAAACTTATGATCCTTCTGTTTGCTCTTTCTCTGTTAATTGCCAGATAGTTCAGTGCTAAAGAGCACCCAACAGTCAAAGCCAATTGTTAGCTTAGCTGCGCTGCATAAAGGTTAGATACAGCATTAGCATTTAGATGAGTGAGGAACTCAAAGAGAGAGAGAGTAATTACAGCTCGCTCTGTGGTTCACATAAGGCTGAATGTGTGTGTCTGTATCTGTGTGTGTGGACATGCGATAATGAATTTTCACACATAACTGTCTGTGCTTTGTTTACCCGCTGTGAAACGTCGCTCACCTGTGTGTGGGTGTGTGTGTGTGTGTGTGTGTGTGTGTTTGTATGACCATGTCAGCTCTTGCTAAGAGCTCCAGATGTCTGCTGCAGCATCGCGGATTTTTGTCGAATGTGTGACTTCTTTGTTTGCACATGCAAGCAGTCCTAAAATCTTTTTTTTCTTTTTTTTTTTTTTTTTATAAAACCAACAACACATTTTGTGTCAGATCAGAAATGCAGATTTTTTTTTTTGTCAGGCTTTGATGTTTTTATAGACACATCTCCGAGGCATCAATATTTGTTCACATCTCATCAGGAAAACTCATATTTAAAATACATTTATCTTTGCTGATTGCTGGGTATCATTTGATATTTTCGATAGTTTCGATAGTTTTGGTACCAGTACCTAAATTCTGCACCCGCACTAAGAAATATATAAACATCATCTTTTTGAGATGATTCAGCTGAACTTCTTTAATGCATCCCAAAGGCAGCCTAACTACTGTTTGATAGGGACTTTAAAGTCAGTCTGGCTCTCAGAATGATAGCAATACTAACATACACACACACACGCCCACGCATGCACGCACACACACAGAGGGATCCACAAATAGTTAGTAATAAGTTGGTGTCGATAGCACCTTGCAGCTACATGACATTTGCAATTAGAGGACTCGCTTCGTGTTTGTGTTTGCGAGCGTGTCATTGAGAGTGCAGGTTAAAGGTTAATTCCCATTAATACCGACTGATAAACCAGACCTGACTTATCGATCGCTCCCTCCCTGCCTCCCACCTTCTCTGTTTCCATTTCTGTGTCTGCTTTTGTCTTCCTCTCCCGGTCTACACCTCACTATACCGCCCCCCCTCGGGAAAAGAAGAGAACAACAAAGTAGATAGAAGTGTAGAAGTGGGAAAAGTAGACAGAGAAAGCGATAGAGCAAAGATGTTGGACATAAAGAAAGGATCCAGAGAAAAGAAAACAGACAAAACAGAGACTGTAAAGACAAAGAGCAAGTGGCAATAGAAATGTTAGATAAACTCAATTATTTAACAAAATCCACATTATGATTTAGCTACAGAATCAACTCTTTAAAAAAAAAACATGAAAATGAAATAAAAAACCAACGCATATGGAGTGGTTTTCAGCCTCCTTTCTATTTCACTCTCTCAAGTGTGCACCCCCACACACGCACACTCACACACACACACACACACACACACACACAGAATCAGTGTAATTTGGTAACATCTATCTGTGCTTGGACTTGATTATAGGTAGTAAAAAATAGCCAGCTGACTGCATGGTCGTGTGTGTGTGTGCATTCATGGGTGCTAAATGCCAAAAAGTGCTCTTTCCATCCAGTCTGCAGGTGGTATGTGCAACTGCATTCCTTTTAGTGTGTAGCCACTTTCATGTGTGTCTGTGTGTGTCGAAGAGATGGATGCACTGCTGTGTATTTGTACCTGGCTGTGTGTTGATGGATTACCGCTGAGTCCAGGTGTGTGTGTGCGTTTGTGTGTGTGTGTGTTCATAGCTCACAGTTGATGGCTTAAGCAGCCATAATAGCTGAGGCCAATTATGGTGGTAGGGGTATGTGTGTGATTATTTTTATACTCAGTACTGGTCACCTTTGTTCACTCCTGCTTTACTTTTTCCTCATCGGTTTTTGTTCCTTCAAAATTAAAAATCACAGTTATATTCTATATTATAAAGTTGCAAAACATATTTGGTCAAAATTTTGGTGGCATTACATTAAATGGCTGATCTTAAATCCCAGCCAAAACAGGTTACTGTTGCATGCTTGGACAAGCTTGACAAAAACAACAACAAAAAAAACCCTCCAAAAACATGGCAGTGCCAGTTCTGTTTAGCCAAGTGCGGCAGTGTGTATTAGATTGTTCCTGGGTGTCAAAAGGGCAGTATAGCCTCAAGAAGCTGAACTCAGGAGATACAGTATGTAATAGAAGGACATATGCATGATGGGATGCTAGACTTCATGTAGCCTATAACCAAAAAGATAACACAAAATTGATTTTGGGGCAGCACATATTCTGCTGGGTTTTATGCTGTGTTCATGTGATGTCAGAATAATCAGAATACTATGACTTCAGCAGGTGTTGAAATGGGGAAGGCTGCTATATATTTTATTTAGTTCTTGTGCATTAAATAAAAGGCAATAAGAGGAAATTTGCTTTTGTGCGCCGCCTGACTGTGATTTATTGTGCTGCGGGATTTCAGTCACTCCCCTCACATTAGGAGTTAAAGTCACTGTGGTACACAACAGCCTAGCTGCTCTGCCTCTACATATATTGCTATTGAACTGTGCTTTATTCGGCTGCACATTCCCAAAACAAGGCCTGCAGTTATTGTAAATGCAGAGGATGTTTGGTGTGCTCGAGCGAATGTGTTGTTTCAATCAGTCACTGTGCAATCATGTGGCTTTTAAAGAAGATAGTTCATTCCAAGTCAAATTGCTTTCCTCTCTTGAAGGACAGAAGTTTTATGAAGTTTTTTTTTTTTTATACCCAAAAGTGCAATATATGGAAGAGCACAAGTGTTCTGCAAGAGCAAGCTTACTGCCAGTTACAGTACTCTGAGCTTCACAGAATTTGGGTATTTGGTAGACTCAAGAGGGAAAAGGAAGGATGTAGAGAGAAATAAGGGGGAAAGAACTGAGGGAGGTAGAAATGTAAAATTAAAAGGAGAAAATGACTGTGAGAGTGAAAAGGAAAAGATGGGCGATAAACTATGGTAGCTATGGTTTTAATGTTCTGTATTTTAGACCTAAAGGAGTAAAAGAAATAACAAGCAGAACTCATGTGACTGATTTCTCACATGAAATAGCTCAAAGAGAGTGGGTGGGAGAAATAAAGAGAGAGAAAGGAGAGAGAAAGACCTTAATTATGACTTTGACTGTGTGGTAAAAACAAATCTAAGAGCAGCGCAGCAGCAAGATGTATCAGTCCACAGAAAAGAAAACCTCTTGAGGTAATGCTGTTAAGCAGAGAGTCGGTCATGTTAATTGTCCTCCAAATGTAATGGGTGTGAAAGAGAAAACATCTTTAATCGTTTTTTTGTTTAGTGATTCTACTCAGCTCAGGCAGAGACACAATGGAAGCAGACCAACAACGCGAACACTTAAAAAATAGGCTGAAAATCTGAAAATCAGACCCGGTGGGAGGATTGTCATACTGTACCCATTAGGGGTTGATGGATGTTCTTTAAGGGCCGATACCGATTATCAGTAGTTAATGAGACTGAAAACTGGAACTGATATGCATTTACAATGAAAATGGAAATCTTTCTGTCAGTATTTTTGGAATATAACAAACTCCAACATAAAACTTTGTTTTAAATGTCTTTATCACATGTTTACATAAAACCGAAACATTCAACATCATTTAAATAAAAAAATAATCACTGGAAATAACTCCCTGAGGTTTTACAAAGTAAAAATTCCTCCCATGCTGACACTTTATTTGCACTTTTTTATCTGCAATTATTAAGATATATCAACTATACAGACAACCGGCAAAATACCACATATCGGCCCCAATAATCGGCCAGCCTGATAATCTGTCGACCCCTCATACCCACCTATACTGGCCATTTCAACGTACCATAGTTCCTTGGCTACTTAGTCTGAAAGGCGTCTCGGTTTTGACTCATGTTCCAGCTTCATTTTGTAAAATCTAAGTCCTGACGTGAAGCAGGAAAAAACTTTAACAAGGTTTATTCTGGAATACAAAAAAAAAATCTTTCCATAATCACATCTCGTCTGGTCCGCTACCGACTTGATGTCCTATTCCTGTCGCATAAAACGGTACAACACGTACAACGTATGCCAATCCAAATCTATACAGACTTCTCGTTGTCTCCTCCTTTTGGTGCATAACTTATTGCCTGCATTAGAAACAGAAATATATAAGTAATAGAAAACAGAAATAATAAGTAATGCAAATATAAACACAACCTCAGTTTAGTTTACGACTATACACCATTTCAAATATATAGAAGCTATTTTTTATTTTTTTACTAATTGTTGAAAATCTGAATTTAGCTACATGAGCTTGATGTTAAAACAAGCAACACAAAACAAAACAATAGCAGGAGTAAAAACAACTGATCAGACAACTTTGATGCTACGACACAAAAAGCATCTGATTCTGCAGACACTGTGCAGCCCTTTGAAACAGATTGTAAAAGCCGTTCCAGGGAAAATACAGTGAGTAGTTGTCATTTGACAGTTGGGCACCGTCCTGTACGTCAGTGCCGAAAGTAACCCAAAAATAAACGAGATGGAAAACACGGAGTTTAGCAAGAGAACGTGCCGTCAGCACCATGTTGTTAGCGTGTTAGCATGGTTGGATGCTAAGCAGCTAATGACTGTGAAAACAGCTGCTAGGGGGAAGCCATGTCAGGCCATAACCTGGGGGGGTTATAGTTTAATGAGGCTAAAAACCTGCTAACACACACGCACACACACACACACACACACGCATTCTGATTCCCATCCTTATTCCAAGTCAGTGACCCCAAGGCTCTAAAATTGGAAATGGAGATTTGTGTGTGTTTGTTTCTCTGTGTGTGTGTGTGTGTGTGTGTGTGTGTGTGTGTGTGTGTGTTAGTAGCAGTGTGGCAAGGGCCTTTTTTTTTCCCACCACCACTAAATTGAACAACTCGTTTTGAAAGGAGTGGGAGCCTCATTTTCCACATTCAAGTATAATATCATCTTAATCAGTTAATTGGTAAACATAATTAAATTTGCACAGCTAAATTGCACCTCAAATTCTTCCACGCTTCCACTTAGTCCTTTGATGAAAAGTTGTGGGTGTTTGGGGATGGTGTACTGAATGAGTGGAAAGCCTCATTTTGCATCCTCCTACCCTTTTTCAAACTCAAACGAAGGGCTACTTTTCAAAGCTTCTCAAGGCTTTGCTGCTTTTCTCCGAGTGATGAACGGCGGATAATAGACGCCTTTGATTAACAGTCCAATCAAATTAAGGCTGCCCACTTATCCCTTGTTTCAATCTTTTATCTTTTTTCTTCCTATTATACACAGTTCAAGCATCTCTCTTTTGAGACAAACCCAATTTTCGTTGCTACTGAAGTTGGAACTTTAAAGCCACATACTGAAACAAGGTCGTTTTGTTTTCACATTTTTTAAAGGTCCTTGTGTCTTTTCTATTTGATGTCTTTCCATCAGCCTGAAAAGTTTTTTTCTTTTGCCATTTTCCAAAAAGAGCAGAATTTATTCGAAACCACTGACGGGAAAAATATTTGAAGGCCGTCTTTTTAAAAGCCACCTATGTTGGATTGGATTGGGAGAGGAGATCTGAGTGTGTAGCATGATCTAAAATGTTGTTGGGTTTAACCCAGCAGGGTCAGTTTTCCCTTTAGAAAACAATACATTAGATTTGAATGCTCCCTGTGGGGAAATTGGATTTTTGATGCTGCAGATGAAAGGATGCAACAGAGTGAACAAACATGATATGAGCAACAATTAAAACAGCTGAGCAAGCTGCTACAAGCCAGAAGGTCGATAGTACCATGAGACTCAATTAGTACCAAAGTATGGAAACATGCTCATTGTATGATTACATAAAAGGATACACCTTCAAAAAAAAAAGGCAATTACGTATAGATTATGTGGAGGAGTGGTAGGAGTGGTCTCTGCCTTCCAGGCTGCTTCAGGCAAGAAAAATGAACTTCAGTGTCTATTTTTTGATGCGGAGACCTGGGGAGGAGTCTGACATGACATGATGTCAGGCATGGATTTATAAGGAGAACTGGATATGGAACTGCACTATGGCCGCCTACTCATTCACACAAAACATGCCAGGGGATATGACAGAAAAGATGATCTTCTAGTAGCTGCCATTTTTTTTTTCCGATAAATGTTCCTTTATTGGTTTGAAAAGTTCATAACCCAGAGTCTATATGTTGTGATATTCCTTTTATGATAGCAGGCTATGGAGAAATTCTGTTCAATGCTGCATCGGAAATGAGCAATCAGTCAGTCAGTCAGTTCACCCCCCGCCTGTCTATCGATCTCTCTTTCTCTCTATAAATCTATCATCTGTCCATCCGTCCATCTGTCCGTCTATCTATAGTACAGCTATATTACCATAAAATTACTTTGGTAGAAGTTTAATTCACCAATTAAAATATTAGATGGGTAAAGTATCTGATATTAACTGAACTTCAGAATCCAAAATAATTTTATGATAGTAAATAAACTTAAGCACTAAAAGTAAAAGTACAAGTAAGGGGTCAGAATTCAGGAGGTAAATGTTCAAAATTTTAAAAAAAACATTGGTCTTTTTTGGAGATACATATATGTAATGTATATTTTATTATTTATTTATTTAACCTTTATTTAACCAGGTTGTCCCACTGAGATTAAGAATCTCTTTTTCAAGGGAGACCTGGCCAAGATATCAGTGAAAATCACAAAATTGGAGACAAGATATAATTCACACACACACACACACACACACACACACATTGTTCTTTAAATAATCTACACATACTATCCAAGTTGTTTTTGAAATACCCCTTTAAGTCAAATCAACTTTTCAGATTTGTGTTCCTTATTTGTTCCCAACAGATACAAACTGTTATTCATATGGATGCCAAAGAACTTTATACTTAAATGTAAACATGTTTTTTTTGGGCATCTGCTGAAACAGCCGATGCTGTTCTTGGTAGCACAGTCTGGATTGGGACGGTACCCACAGGACTTTGACTGTGCGGTTCTCAGAAGCTGCTGAATACAAAGCCGCTATGTTGGATTGTTTCTGGGAAGCTCTCATCCCCAGAGTGAGCCAATCACCAAGCTGGTGGACTCGTCTTGAGAGTTTTGGTGTTTGAATATGTCAGGACAGAAGTTTCAGTCTGTCCTCCTTTTTTTCTCTTCTCGCTCCTATCTTTCTGCTCCAGTCTATAGATCTAAAGTTAACTCAGAGAAATACGAGACAAGATGGGGCCATAATATTGACAAGCTTATGTGTGTGCATTCATCTATAATGCAGGCCAGTGGCCTGAATGAAGACTGTGATTAATGACTCTCACAGCCAGCGATGCTAATCACTTGCAGCCACACACTCCAAACAGGACCCGTGTGTGTGTGTCTGTGTGTGTATGTGTGACCTGACTTGTTAGTTAAAGCACTCAGACATGTCTTTTCTCTTTTCTTCTTCCTGTCAGAGTCACTCTCTAGATAAAAAGAACATTTTGTAGCTTGCAAAGACATGTACTGAATTATGGGTAAAATAAGACCTAGTGTGTGTTCGAATGTGTGTGTGTGATACTGAGCTGCAACTTAGTTTGGTGTATGTGTTTTTATGTGTTAGTCTGTGTGCGTGGCAGGGGGAGAGGGGTTAGGCAGGGGGGAGGAAGTGAAATGATTGACAGCTGGTCTGGACCGGGGTGGTCGGGTGGAACAGAGCCTCAACACAGCCCAGTAGACATGGCCACACACACACACACACACACACACACACACACACAAGCGCACACAAAAATCCTCACAACAGGCCTAAACACGAGCACAGAATCACTTTCTCTCCCACACAAACATACACACACACACACACACACACACACACACACATACACACAGAAACACCACAGGGACCTCTCCTCACCTCAACTTGTCTTCCTCTGACAGCTTTCAACAGTGGTCAACAACACACACAAACACACACTCATACACACGTGCGGAGTGCACAAACACACCACAGTGAACTCTTGACAGATACATCCTCCCACTCGCCTCCCTGCCACAGTGCTGGCTGCCTCACTACCTGTGCATGGACACACACACACACCCACACACACACACACACACAAACACACTGAAGGACAGCTTGGCTCTTGGTCAGGTCAATGGTCTGTGCTACACCTTAACTTGTAAAAGCAGAGGGATACTTTCACTCTCTACTCAGACTCTGTCCACTTGCCTCTTTCCCGACTCCGTCTCTCCTTCTGCACAAAAATCATCCTCAGAGCTTCTTCAGCTACTCTTGTACATTGACCTGACTACACTGTTGAATGTTTAACTGTACATTTACAATATATCAGTTGCAGCAACTTCACAAAATTGAGCTGACACAACTAAACTCTAAGAATTAGCTGTAAGACTAATGGATGCATTTAGTTGCCCTTGTTAAGTAAATTGTAACATATCCTTCTGAAGGGGCGTCAGATTGATAAACTGAATGATAATCTGCTCTTTACAGTGAACAAACCCCACCCATATTATGTCCTTTAAAGCCCCAGTGTGTGCGCATACTGTATGAAATCTGAGTTTGAGTGGAAGGTGCCTTTAGGTGCAGGTTGTTTTATCGGACCAAGGTCACTGACAGGTTAGCTAGAGTCCGAGAGGGGGTAAAAATACATTACAGTTTAGCATTTCAGTCTGAAATAGGCCAGTGGCAGGCTCTGGGGAGAACACACACACACACACACCAGGCACGCAGAGGCACACACACATAGACACATCCTCGTACACACATAGAAAATCAGGACAACGATGAAAGGCAGAGGGGTAGATGTGTGTTGGAGGGTTATGCACCTGTCCAAAGCTATAAATACACACACACGTATACACACGCAGAGCGGAGCCCTTGGGTGTGCCTGTCCTTGCTCTCCGGTCGGGGGCGAAAGGCTGACCTGGTTTCAACAGTGTGACCTCAGGTGGTACAAACAATAACACGTACACACAATGACATTCAAACAAATAAATGCACGCATATGAAGGTGCGTGCACACAAATGACTGCACAGGTAACATACACAGTCGGAGGTTACTTTTGTTAGAGCGCACGATGTAGTTTTCTTTGTTGTCGATTGTCTGTTGGCTGGTCTGTCTGCTCAGGTTTTCGGGCTGCCTGTAACACACACTCACTCACACACATGCACACACATGCGTGCGCACACACATCTTGAGAAGAGGATGTTTGATTCAAACAGCTTTTGTTACAGAAACCCAAAGCTGTAAACCTCAAAAGTTTTTTAAAAAATTGTTTTTTTGCCTCAGTTCTAAGAAAGGGTGGAGACAAAAATGGATACAGCATAGTATCACAATATTATGCGTCAATATTGTATCAATACATGGATTCCTAGTATCAATATTTTCATTATATAAATTAGTAATATTGTACATTTATATTAAAACTTTGGTAGCCTTTGGTAGAATAATAAAAACAATTTACTTTTCAATTTACTTGATACTGCTACGATAAAAATAACAAGTGAGATGAACTGACTGAAAACTTGTAAGATAAAACAGATGTTGAATAAGTTCTTTTTCTTTTGGGACCTAATCAGCAGTTGAAAAAAAGGTATCGAATTATAATATATTGCAATATATGTTATCATAATACTCAGCATATTGCAAAATATTTAAAATTGCTATCATTTTGGTTTCTGAAAGTATTTTGATGATATCGTATCATGAAGCTTCTGGTGATTCCCAACCCTACTTCTGACTTTATTTAGAAAAAGACCATATGCACTTAACAAGCAGAAACTGCACATTTCCAGTGACAACAGAGTTTTATTTTCAAAAGATATCATGGATGTAACGAGCATAAATTGACACAGCATCCCTAAACATCCAAAACTGAGGCAGGGGGGTATGTAGTGCATCATATTTGATTGGACGAGCCACAGCATCAATATTTGTCGAGTTGGGCGTGAGAATGTGTCGGGTTAGCACCTGAAACACTGGACCAATGGGTGTGTGTGGACAGGTTTTGTTATTTAACTACATTCACACTGCACACTTTTTATTCAGTCAAACATCAGATGTAAAGACAAGACCCATATTGCACAATCAGAAAATGTAGAATGATAAGTTTCTTCTTCTTGTAAAACAATACTCACATGCTGATGTATAAGTGATGGAAACATACTGTTGTCAAAGGCTAGCTCACTCTACAACAGCAACTTCTTCTTCCATGACTGCCAAATCTTTTTTTTTCTCCCAAATCTCACTCCTATATATAAAGTTCAACTGCTTAAATATTTCAGGCAGAAAAAAGGGGATCTAGATGTTGAATCCTCATCACACGGTTCACCAGCTGGTTTATGGGATTTGTTGAGCGTCTGCAGGCAGCTGCTCAAACTGTGAGCCCCTCATTTGCATAAAGTAGACTTGACCCCTACTTTATGCAAATGAGGAGAGGCCAATGCACACCCAGAATGCATTTTATATTTCACATAGAAAAAAGAACAGCAGCAGTGGGTGTCATACTCGCCCAAACTGGTCAAAATGGTCCATCAGTCAGTCGAAAGATCACACCAGAATTAAAGAGTAGGTGCTAACAGCGCTAACGAGAAATTGCAGTAAATAACCTCTGTCTGCGAAAATGTCAGTGACTTTCAAAATGTGAAGTGTGGGCCAAATAGTCGGTGGTATCCGCGACCTAAAGCATGGCTAAGAGGAGCTTTTAGCGTTCAAGCTAATTCAAATCAAGTATTAAGCCTGCTGGAGGTGCAGAGTGAAGGGCCACTTCAACCTACACATTACTCTGATGAATATTTACAGGGATTAAATTGGCTTTTGCTTAAGGGAATATTATGTAGAGTAGCTGTGCAGTGTGTGTGTGTGTGTGTGTGTGTGTGTGTGTGTAGTTATTGAGAACACTTCGAACTGTTGACTTTGGAGACTTTAAAGTTTCGTGTGTGTATGTGAGTGTTATTTTGTGCAGTGGGTTGTTGTTTTAATACTAACGAAAGGCCAGCTGCATGAGCAGAGGCCTTTCATTTCCTCCAAAGAGTCGCATTGTCATTGATGTGAATTATAAGCAGCGGTGGCTTAAGATCCGTTAAATCATGGGATCAACTTACAGTTGGCACTTTGGTTAACCCTTTGGAAGCCTGGAGTAACATTACTTTTATTGTGCTGCTTTTAAACGCCTTTCTCAAACATTTAAACCTTTGAACCCTGAACAAGTTGGTGCAATTTCTTTTAAAAAAGAAGAAAAAAAACATGGAGAAAAAGGTAATATACAACGTATTAAGAAAGTTCCACAAATTAGAGGAAAATAGTAGATTTATAAAATTATTTTTAAAATATCTAGGTAAAAAAGAAACATGTCTGGGAAAAAACCCCATTATAATTATTGCTGCTTATCATAATTACATATCCAAAGTTATCATACAAAATAATTACAATTTCAGATACTTTTCCCAGGTCTTTTCCCTTTGAATGTTAAATTTTAATTTTTTTTAAAAAACTAATTTTCAGGTAACTTATTGCCTTTTTCATCCATTTTTAAAGAAATCAAGACAACTTTCTCAGGTTTTAAAGGATTAACTTAAAAAACTACTGCACAGGCCGCCTAAAAGCTTAAAGTTAACTGAAATTGAATGAAGTTGAATCATTTCAATTTACTTCAACTTTTCAAATTCAGTCAATTTTAAACTTTAAGGCAGGCTTCACAGTTACTTTTGTTTGTTTGTTTTTACAGTGATAACACAAAAAAATGTTATAACAAAAAAAATTGTCAGTTTCTATCAACAACTGGATAAAAACACTTTACTTACCTTATATAACAAGTGTGTTTGATCTCACACCTTCTTGACTTTATCTGTTTGTTTACTTTTCGGATTGCTGTTCACGTGCATTGCTCCGTAAAAAAAGCTATTTGTTTCAACTTTAAACAAGTTAGTGTCCATATGTCTATATTATGTTCTGGCAAATTCAGTCAGTTTTAAACTTTAAGGCAACCACATGAACTTTTGAAGTCACAACAAACAGTTTCTCTTTACAGCGTGGGCCGATCGGGCGGTCAGAGTGATTTCATTACCCAACGAGCTCCTCTGTCTCCGAACAAACATGCTGAATCAGCAGAAAAAAACAAAACAAAAACAAGGGTTGACTCGTGCCAACAATACTGGACGCACTGCGAAAAGCAGAGTTACAGATGCTTACTGACAGCGGACGTCTGACCTTTTGTGACGGGGCCCTAAGAGGGGTCAGGTGAGAGGTGCTTGAAGCAGATTTGAGGGATGGCATGGTCTAAAAGAGACTGTAATAGTTTGTTAAACACAGCGAGAGTGTGTAATATGAAGTGAGGCAGACCAAGACAGAGCAGCTGCCTTCATGACTTTATCCATAGAAATGTCTCTGAAGAATTTACTGACATTAAAATGTTAAATATAGCAACGTTATTTTCAAATTCTTGGATGGGAGGTAATAAGTTGATAAACGGGCCGATGAGCTCAGCTCTTTCTTCCCCAGCTTTCCTTTTGTCATTGTTTCTCTCCTTAATATCTTTAATAAATAATAATGAAATAATACTTCATTTATATCGTGAGCTGCTCTACATTGATAAATGCCACTGACGGCAGTCCTCCAGCGTCGTAAAAAAGCCGAAAACTCATAAAATTTGTCAGTACAAGATGATTAGCTACTGTAGAATGCATGTCCTGCATTTTCACCACTGCTCAATTCTGATTACTGTGGGAGAAACAGACGCTCAAGGCTGTAAAATATGAATAACATGACACACACACACACACACACACACACACTCTCTCTCGCTCGCTCTCTCTGGGTTTCGTGTTCTTGTGCATAACTTTTGTGCTTGTGTGTTTGTGTACGTGCATGTGTTTAAAGTAACACATATAGTATATGTATATTAAGTTGTTTTTGAGTCTGTGTGTGTGTGTGTGTGTGTGTGTGTGTGTGTGTGTGTGTGTATTAGAGCGAGAGAGAGAGAGAGAGAGAGAGAGAGTGAGCAGTGCTGTTGGCAGTAAAAAACACACTCTTCTTCAGCTCTGGGAATTCAGCGGGTGATAAATAAGCACTACTTGCGCTAATTCCCATGTGTGTCTGTGTGTGTCTGTTTACTCTGAAGCAGATGCTTGAAAACACCACATGGCAGACACACACACACACACACACTCCTTTAAACACACAAACACATCTTGAGGCTTAGTAAGGCGGGCATACAAACCCTGTAGGTCATTTTTAGGGTCTTTAGCCACCTGGGTCTATTTCAAACCTTCTGATTTCTCTGTTTTATTCAATTGAGCACAACATTACTCAAACTTTTTGTTTTCAACAATAGTCTGTCATGAGATTGTCAAAAATGTTAAAAAGCAAGTTTATAGGTCTGCTCGAGCCTGAACACACGTCAGAGGGGTTGTGTTTTTATTTGTAGTATGCTGTATGTGACAGTACGTAATGTTGATTTTTTCTCAGAAAAAAACGCTGGTACGATCCTGAACTCCACAGCACCAAACATTCACATTCTGGGACAAATCAGATGCTGTGTTTCATAGGTTGTTGGTTGTCCTTTTTATTGGAGGCCACATTTGTAAAATGACAGGAGGCCAGGGACCAGTCGCAGTAGCCCCATACATGTGTCTAGGATTTTAGGATGTATCCAGGATTTTAGGACATTTACGGGATTCAAGGACATTTGACGGATTTTAGGACGTTTCTAGGATGTTACAACAATTCTATGATTTCAGCATGTTTCCACCATTGGCAACATGTGACCTGTGTAACTGGTATCAAAAGTGAGTGATCACAGTGGGGAATCCAGGTGATTATCCTCTAAATATGACTCATTAGGGAAACATTCAGATGGGTTTATGTTCTCAGCAACGTTACTGAAGTCAAATGTTTCAGTTATGCGTCACAAGACCAATTTGTTGAAATCACCCACCTACATGGCAAACTCTTTGAAATCTACACCCTCAAATTTGTGGGCAGCACAGTTTTCTGTGCATTAAACATTGATATTTCCACAGTGGCTGAACAGATTTTTACCATTCAAACTGTCTATGCAACGTCTATATCCTTTTGTTGTTGTGTAATTGTGACTGCAAAGCTCGCCCTGACTGATGTCTTACAATGTTCGTTTTTATCATGACACACACGACCCCGAGAACCTAAGGTGGGCTTCATTACAGAGCAAGTGAGAGCTTTTGAAACCTTTTTTCATATTCTCATTTCTGCATATTTCTCACCGTGTCAGAGGTGTATGTCATGTTTTTAAAGAACCTAATTTTATGGTATAAAAATGTCATCTTTCTGTTGATCTAAGGACAAAAGAGAAAACTGTAGCGTTTTAGTGTGGATGTAGCCTAATCCTCACCCTGCTTTACAGCGCCTTTCAAACTCACTGTGACACTCACACATACACAGTGACTGTGTATGTGTGAGTGTTTGTGTGCGTGTGTTTGTGTGTGTGTGTTTGTGTGCGTGTGTGTGTGTGTGTGTATAAGTGTGCTTGTGTTCACAAAGATTAATTCACAACACCTTCACAGTGCTCTCTCTCTCTCACACACACACACACACACACAGACACACACACAAACAGCTGCTGTTTTCAACCTTGACTGGTCGCTATGTCAAAGTAAAATACGGCTGCTTTTAATCGTTATTTTTCTCTTATTTTGTGTCTCACCTCTCTTACTCCCTCAGTGTGATGTATAAAACCACTGAATTATAAATGCTCATTGATTGTCCGAGTTTCCAGCTCAATAATTAAGCAAGATGTAGAAAATTACAGAGAGACAGGCAGGTGGGAACATGTTAAAACGAGCATTATACAGTTAGGACGCTCAAGTTGCTTTGCTTGGGGCCCGTTTTTGTTAAATAACAGGAGTCCAGGAGCCAGTCGCCACAGTCCCATACGTGTTTCAAGGGCGTGTTTGTAGGACATTTAGGACACTCCTAAGATTATAGAACATTTCTCAGATTTTAGGGTGTTTTCAGGATTTTAGGACATTTCTAGGATTTTAGGAGTTTTGCAGGATTTCAGAATATTTCTCAGATTTGAGGGGCATGTCAACAATTTAAAGACCATTCAATAATTTTTGGACATTGCTATGTTTTCAGGACATTTCTAGTTTTGGCGCATTCCTGAAATTTAGGGCATTGAAAGCATTTAAAGACATTTCTAGGATTTTTTGGATTTTTTGGATTGGATTTTTTTCTATGATCTTTTAGCAGATTTTGGGGGCATTTTAAAGCATTTCTTGGACTTTAAGATGTTTTTAGGATTTTAGAACATTTGTCAGATTTAAGGCGTTTCATGGAATTTAAAACATTTCTAGGATTTTGGGACGAGTCAAGGATTTTAGGACTTTTCTAGGGTTTTGGGACATTTCTCAGATTTACAACAATCTCGGATTTTAGGATGTTTCTAGGATTTCAGGACATTTCTGCGATTTTAGGAGGTTTCTGGGATTTAAGGACATTAGGGGTTTAACGACACCTGTCATGGGGTGTGGGGGATCCTCCACTGGCACTTTTTTTATAAACAAGCTTTATTTTGATGCTGTTTTATGCACTCGGGTAACTTATATATACTAAAAGTACAAAAACAATTTCCAGTGTGAATCACTTTATTTTTATTATGAATTTGAAAATGGTTGGGGGGCCCACCCGGCACTCAGTCGGGGGCCAGATTTGGACCATTAGCCGTAAGTTGCACATCTCTGTTATGCAGCAATGGTCTTCTTTAGACATTCAGTGTGTAGGTTAGGACATAAAATACAGAGGTTGTCTAACTAAATAGAGAAACCATGAAAAAGAGAAAATGAGTTCTTCATTGATATTCAGGTGGACCTCAGAGTAAAGACAGCCTCCTTTCAGCTACTTGAGAAAGGAGAGAAATCGAGGTTAAAAAGTGAGGGAGTCAATGGCAAGACAAAACAAAAGTGGAATATACAGAACGAGAGATGAAGGATATGGAAAGCAAGGAGAGAAGAAAGAAGAATAGCAGATCACATTTATGTGAGAAATATAAGTTTCCACCATGGTTTTCATGTAAGATTCTTTATTTTGTGCATTAACTGAAGCTGAGAGGTCCAATAAGACATAGTGGAGAGAAAAGAGGAGCGAGGATGAGGATGGAGAGATGAGACTAGAGGGACAGAGATTGCTGCAGGGAAGAAACAGATGAGATGAGGAGGAAGAAGAGGAGGAAAAGATGAGGGCGGGGGTGAGAGATGCAAGCAAAAAGACAGAAACAAAGGACAGAGGGAAGATGTGGAAAGCTAGTGAAGTGGTGAGTTAAAAAGACAGTACAGAGTGAGAATAAAGGACAGCAGAACATAGAGAGGAAGAGAGGGACAGAGGGGAAAGAGGAGTGGAGAAACAAGGTGAGAGTGACAGGAGAGGAGGAGGGGAAGAAGAGAGGAGGACAGGGAGGGAGCTGGTCACCCCTGTAGTTCTGCTCGGAGGAGGTCTGGACCTGCTACCTCTCCTAATGAGCACCACAGAGAGAGAGTGTCTCAAGCTGCACTCAAGTGTGCATGAAATGTGTGTGTTTGTGTGTGCAGAAGCCTGTCTTTCTGTCCGTCTTCATATTTGCGAGAGATGTTTGTGAAGGTTTATCCCCACGGCTCTGTGTGTGCGTGCTCTCGTACGTCTATGCTTACGAGGACCAATTTGAGTTGTAGACCTTGAGAGTTTGGCTGACCCTCACTTTTTCATCTGACTGTTTGAGCATTAAGAAATGTTTTTTGGTTTTAGTTGAAAATTGCCTCAAGGTTGAGGTAAAAGCTAGTGCAGACTATAAGACTTTAAAATTCTCAAATCTGCTGTGTTGCTCTCTTTCTATAAGACATGTTTTGTCCCACTGACACGATGAAAACTACACCAGGAATGATAGACGAAGGTTGTCTGATGACCTGCAGTCTTGCTTACATAGACTTTGGGAAAACTGACTACATCTGCTTCCTTCTTGTCTTTCCTGTAGCTTAAAAGGTCCGGACAGCTAGTCTGTCTGTGCAGTAATCAGTATTAAGCTTTGGGAGGAATCACGGTATTAACTATAACTATATAGACCAAAATGTTTTTGTACCAGGCTGTAAACATGGATTTTAAGTTGGTTATTTTAACATGAGGGTCTGTGGGGATTTATTTGCTCTTGGAGCCAGCCTCAAGTGGACATGAGAGGAACTGCAGTTTTTGGCTCTTCTGCACCAGCTTCACTTTTCAGCCCTGGAGGTTGCTGCTTGTTTATGACCAGACACCTGCAGCCACAGCTGTACTTTGTGTTAACAAGGTTAGGATGTGAACCGCGCTTACAGCAGCAGAACACCTCTGACACTTCTGCATCGGCTTCATTTTTCAGTTTTGCTGCTAGGTGTGTGCCTGATATCTTTCTTCTGCCCTCTTTCCTCTGGCACTCTCATTAGATGATGCTCATCTCCAACTACAAGTGCATCCTCTTTATAGTTATAATTCATAATTATACATTTATGAAATCTCATAACGGAGGGGGGTCAATAACGGGGTCAAGATGCACTGAACTACTTAAAAACACCAGTCGTTGTGACACTGCAACTCATAATGTAAGATGGTGTTATTGACTGGTGAATTTATGATGGTGGTAATTATAACAATAATAACTGTCAGGTATAGTTGCAAACTACATCACAGCAGCAGCATCTGTTATCAAACTTTTGACATTTTCTGTCCTGTCTTTCTTTGTATATTTGTGTGTGAGATCTGAACCAACTCTTTTTCTCTGGGTGTTAATGACTGTTGAGATTAAACTTCCACCCAGTGTGTGTGTGTGTGTGTGTGTGTGTGTGTGTGTGTGTGCCAAAAACAAGCCTGCACATGCCATATGTCTCCTGCTCATCTAGTGTTGTGCATACAGTAAGTATATGAGAGGCACACACACACACACAAAAGAGAATATACTCTTGAGTTTTCAGCTACTGTAAACCAAGTTTGTGTGGGTGTGTCTTAAATTTGGCTGCTTTTTTGACAGTTCTGCCAATTTTGTTTAAAATTTGACTAAAAATCAGACTCGACAAACCTGACAAAAAAGATGAGATCCGAGAAATTTATGGGGATGGTCAGAGAGCAGAGGAGTGTGTGTGTGTGTGTGTGTGTGTGTGTGTGTGTGTGTGTGTGTGGTTACGTGTGTGTGTGTGTGTGTGTGTGTGTGTGTGTGTGTGTGTGTGAGAGAGAAATTGAGTGTACCAAAGAGCAAGACGGAGGTGGAACTGGTTATTAATGCAGAAGCTCTCTGCTCTGACAGCAGTGTAATCCCGAGCAGGATTAGCATGCTAATAGCGACAGGACCTCATCAGGAACTTCACAAAACCTGCAGTACCCCTGTGTGTGTGTGTGTCTGTGTGTGTTTGAGTGAGAGTTTTGAGAGGGTTTGCATGTGGGAGAGTGTGAATGTCACTGGGTACCTCAGAGTGTGAGTTCGTTCTTGTGTTTCAGATGAGTCATGTTGTGACTCAGACCGTCTCCAACACTTTTCGAAAAGTCTGGAAGTTTTTGACAGTCTGACCACTTTAACATGTATGACATACTAAGAGGCAGAGTATAGTTGTAACCTTCATCTGGGTGTTCACACAAAACCAACGGTTTACATTTAAATGGAGCAGTGCTGTGTGTCTTAATGTCTCAGTCACTGTGATTCAACATGGCAGATTGTTGCTGCGTAACTTAACACGATTTTATAATCTTCTTCTGTCACCTTTTGAAAATAATACAGCCGCTCTTAAATCATGTTTTTGTATATTTTTTGAGTGTGAACAGCAGAATATTTGCCGTCAGCGTGATTTAGACGAGCAGTGTGAGACCTGTGTCAGTCACAATCAGGGCTGCGGTGTCGGTGTCTGATAGTCCACAGTTTCACAGAGCAATTGTGGATCCAAAACTTCCAGATAATCCACTCAACTTTTGAAGAGCTGTATGATGCAATAATTCCTCTTGTAGCACCTGCTGCATCACGCTAATCCTGCTCAGGATTACACTGCTGTCAGTTCCTAGTGTAAATGAAATAGCCATTAGCATCAATTTTACCTATAAAAACGAAAAAAGTGTTTCCATTGCAGTTTTGCAAAATATGTCTTTTTCCAATCACCTGAAATAGCACATCACCTGAAATACACCTTTGTTTTGTTTTGTTTTGTTTTTTTCAGAAATCAACATGTTTCCTTCGGCGTATTTTATATTCACAATTTCAATTTTAGCAATTTGAGGGTTAATAGAAACCTGCAAAGTCACATGCAGCATTGCAGACTCCTCTTTTAAAACACTTTTTTAGGGTGCAAAACATAACCCATAATCCTAAGAAAGTACCTTGAAAAGTTCCTGTGTTTAAAAATGGCCTGTTTCCACTGGCTTGCAGCACTTTTATTACAGATCCTAAATAGACTAGACTGTTTTTAAACTCAGAACAGGAATAACTTTGTTCTCCTTCTGGGCTTATCTAGTTTCCACTCCACAGAAAACAGGGCCAGCCTGGTTCGCTTACAAACAGCGTTAGACTAAACTCGGCTCCCGGGGCAGTCGGTTGGCCTGCTTCCCGATAAACAGGCCTAGTTCCACTGTGGGATCAAACTGTGTTAGACTGCGATGAGACTGTGCCGGTTTGGACTCCAGTCAAAGGCCAGTTAGGGTCAACTCGATTTTCAAGTGTGTTTACCTGTGTTTTGTACGTACAGTATGTACTTAAATGTGTGTTTTTTTGGGTCTGGTAAAGTGTGTGTTGGGAAGCTGAATACAATTACAGCACCTTTAGGAAGCATATAAATTGAATCAGCCAGCTGTGTGTGTGTGTGTGTGTGTGTGTGTGTGTGTGTGTGTGTGTGTGTGTGTGTGTGTGCGTGTGTGTGCATCAGTCTCCCATGCATTCCACTCTTTCCACTTTCCCTTTATGTTCACCCCTCTGTCCAAAGACTCCATGTGTGTTTGTGTGATGGTTGTGTGTCAGTCATGTATTTTTGTTCTTGTAGTGTTGTGGTCATGAAGTATGTTCGTGTGTGTGTGACAGGCAGTAAAGGTGATTGGTGGCAGCGTTTTTTTTTCTCTGTGTTCTTTCATGCTGAACTAAAGGTTATAAGGCAGGTCCTCTATTGATTTGTGTAGCAGATAATTAAAGTCACAATAGACCCTTCAGGAAAACACTTCCCTCCCTTAAAGACTTTAACACACACACACTGGATTTGAGTGGCAGAGATTTAAGGGCACAATCACAAAAACTGTTTAACTGTCACCTCTCAGCTGTCCCTACACTGGGAGGAGGACTTCCGGAAAAATAAAATCCCATAGTCAATGATCCGTGGGAAAGCTGAATTGTTAAAGATCAAGGATTGTTTCTGGTTGACTTGGTCATGTAACGCTGGTCCTGAAATTAATTACTTAACGTGAAAAACATTGATTATTGGAAAAGTTTAAAAGCATTCGTCTGATTTGTCCATGTATGATTTTTTTTTATTAGTGGTTAATGGGAAAATAGGGGCTCTTGCAAAAAAGATATGTGTTGATTTGTGATTTGTGTTGCGATTTCTCAAGGTAGTAAATAATATTCATGACACTTGGATCGGCTTCTCCTGTGGATTTGAATCTGTACGATTCGCCGGGATGAGAGTTTCCACGGTCATGAAAAACCTGGAAAAGTAATGCCATTTGTAAAAAATCATCAAAAGTTGTGCGAAAGTCATGGAATTCTGTTGTAATGAAATTGTCATCAGTCTTCTGTGGATAACCCTCAAAGTGATGTAAAATAACAGCAAGTTTATTTTCTGTAGCTGTAAATGTAATATAGCTTTAATATGCATCAATGTGTGACATTTTATTAACCATTAAAAATGAAACCTTTTTTCAATGTAGGTCCTTTAAAGGTCATGGAGAAGTTCTGATATTTTGTGGAAACCCTGTTAATTGCATCTCTGCTTTTTGCAGACGATGTGGTTCTTTTGGCTTTGTCACACTGTGAGCTCCAGCATGCACTGGGGCGGTGTGTGATACTGTCGGGAGGAGAGACAGTACCTCCCAGTTGGTGGCTGTGGTTCTCTGCCAGAAAACAATGGATTGGTTGGTTCAAGCATCTCGGGGTCATGTTCATGATTGAGAGTGAAATGGAGCGTGACATGGCAGGCAGTTTGGCGCAGCATCAGATTTGATGTGGGCACTATGCCCGGCCAATGTGGTGAAGAGAGAGCTGAGCCAGAAAGGCAAAGCTCTCCATTTTCGTGTCCATCTACGTCCCAACCCTCATCTATTGTCATGAGCTTTACTGACTGAAAGAATGAAACCGTGGATACAAGTGGCTTCCTTCGTAGCTGGTCTGAGCTCAGCTGTAAGGCCATGTCCACCAAAGCATTTTTTTAGCTAAATAACTCTAACCGTTTGTCAGAAAACGTCCAGCTCAGAGGTTTTGAGAGGGCTTTGGATACTTAGCGTTTTTAAAGCTGAGGAGTTTTGTTTGTGTCTGGTTGCTATGATAAAGAATATCTGTGGAATAAACATGTCGGCGCAGGGTAGAGTACCTGGTCTGGATGAGAGGAAGACATGCAGGGAGAGAGGATGGACCTGCTGCCTTTCTGGGTTCATTAGAGGAAACGTAGTATAGTATCCTTTTTTTTTTTTTTTTTTTACCATATTTCTCCTTCATTGTTGTTCAGCACTTGTCAGATGTGATGGTTTGTCTTCCCTCCTCCACTGTGATTGAACAGCCGAAGTGAGAGTGAAGAGCGCAGTGTTTTTACAAAAAGTTGAACATTTTCAACTCAACTGGCAAAATCCACAAAATCCACCCCCAGCACCTTGTCGTGCTGCAGTTATTCATAGCGGGTCATAAATACACGGTGCTCTTATTGCAAACCATTAAAAAAACATGCTGGCCTCAGAAAAAAACACTTTGGTAGACAGGGCCACTGAGAGACAGGGTGAGGAGCTCACACATCCGGAGGGAGCTCGGAGTAGAGCTGATGCTCTTTTGTGTCAAAAGGGGCCAGTTGAGGTGGTTCGGGCATCTTATCAGGATGCCTCCTGGGCGCCTCCAGTTAGAGGATTTCCAGGCATGTTCAACTGGTAGGAGACCCCGGGGTAGACCCAGAACATGCTGGAGGAATTATATATCTCCTCTGGCCTGGGAATTCCTTGGGATTCCCCACGAGGAACTGGGAAGCACTGCTGGGGAGAGGAACGTAGAACCTTGCTGAGCCTGCTGGCCCTTGATAAGCAGATGAAAATGAATGAGCTGTATGATCTTTGCATTTTTTCATCCTGAGCAGCTGACACCAGAATACAAACATTCGCTGACGATCTTGTAGATTGCTGGGAATTCCTTCTACATGCATTGTATCAGCTGTCGGGTCTCGATCAGCTCTCGTGACATCTGTCTTTATTTATGCACAGGAAGATGGAAATTACACCAAGCAACATCACAGAAAAACACTTCTTCTGCTTTCCATTTCAG
The DNA here is from genome assembly GCF_008729295.1 of Plectropomus leopardus. NCBI lineage: Eukaryota > Metazoa > Chordata > Actinopteri > Perciformes > Serranidae > Plectropomus > Plectropomus leopardus. The sequence goes on along the minus strand of NC_056464.1, from coordinate 37,365,553 downwards.
CTCTTCTTGGTTGTTTAGCATTCACTGCCCGGCTGCTCTCATGCAAACTGCAGAAACCTGAGAAAAGCTTTCAAGACACACAAACACACCCTCGAGTCTTGGTTGAATTTACGCCGCGTTCTCGTTGTAAATCAGTTTTCAGTTAGCACCCATTGACTTCCCCTTTCAACCTCGATCATTTCCTGTCTTTGTCAAAGATTGGTCCGCCTCCTTTCTACTCCACTCACACTCCAAGAGTCACACAAACACACAACCTGTAACCCCTCTGGATGCTCTGCATTATTGAAACACTGGTAGATGTTTTTTGTATTAATATATTTCTCTATTAAACATTCATCCTCTCACCTCCTACTCTCCAGACCCACGCTGATGCACACAGTCACGCAAAGCACGAACCTCTCACCTCACGATTTTGGCTTCTTCCTTCAAAACAAGTTCTGGTTGTTTGACGAGAATTCACCTGACACACCTGCACTCCTTATCTTTATTTTTCGTTGCCCTTTCAAGGGCTTTATCTCACTCTCTTTCTGTCTCTCAGACACACACATACACTGTACAAATACACACACCTCAAACACATTTGCCCCAGCTGTGTGTAACACTAACAAACCACTGTCCGCTCTCCCCTATTATCCGGGCTTATTGGGGTGGCAGTAATGGCATTTAGTATTTAGCCAGTGAGTTTATGTGCCACAGGGTGTGTGTGTGTGTGTGTGTGTGTGTGTGTGTGTGTGTGTGTGTGTGTGTGTGTGTGTGTGTGTGTGTGTGTGTGTAATGTTCATGAGGCAGATGGCATATGCTGGCATATGTTTTTAAATGACTTAATGGGAATATTTAAGGGTCTTGGCATGTTGGCTGACAGTGGATTTAATATGAGTTAACTAAGATAGGAACACACATGCAGATGCAAATCAATCCACACACACTCGCACGCACACACACACACACACACACACACACACACACACACACACACTTGTTTCCAGACTTTCTCAGCCCAGATACGCTGAATTTTATGCATGTAAATACACACTAAGCTTTACAAACACACATGCTCAAACACACCCTTTACACACAGTCAGGTAATTAAATCTGTACAGTAAACAGATGATTTGACCGAGTTTCTGGAAAAATCCTGCATTTTGGTACCAATGTGAGACAGAAAATGAAACACATTAAAAATGTATAAAAATTTAAACATTTTCAGCTGTTTTATAAAAAAAAAGAATATATATAAGTAGTCTCCAATATTTGTCTTCAAACACAGACAAGAATTTTGACATACAGTATATTCCATGAATTTGGTTATTAAGTAATTGTGATTTACGGCTGAATACATGGGACATGGATGTTACGCATTATGTAGGTGAAGCATAGTGGGGGTTTGTACCTGCTACCAATACTCCGTCTTTGCAGAGATATAGTGAAGTAATCGTGTCCTGAGCATGGTATGAAGCCAAGCTACCTCTGTAAGTGTTGTAAACTGAGCTCCTCTGTGGTTTGTAGTGGTTAGCCAGTTCGGCTGCATGTGAATGTTAGTGCATATGTGTATCCCACTGGCTAGCTCATTCCTGCTGCTTTGCAATGTGCTCATATAGCGAGTATCACTGATACCATAAGGAGAAGCATCCACACCCCAGTTTCCTCCCCGGTAACAATGTTAGCTCTGTCAGCACTGTTGCTGCTGTCCACTGCTGTTTATGGATTGCACATCGTTAGCTGCTAGCCACCAGCCGCCACTGAACCATTATGAGAGCCATGCCCAGAAAACCTATACCCTCTGAATTCGGTGTTGCGCCCCTTTAAGTTGCATTGTTAAGTTTTTATAAGATAAAACATCAGCTACAGGCGAGCTGTGAGGAGTAAATTATGCCAACACATTTTCATCCCAAGTCGTCGATATTGTCTCTTCGCAGTGGACTTTCACTTCAACCTATTAGGCTCTAGGTATCCCTCTACGTCGGCTATTTACATTCAAGTATGGCGCTACCATAATGTCAACAAATGCATTTGGTGCGATAACGCGGTTATGTTTAGACAACAAAAGCACATGGCAACCAACGCCAGGACATCAGCATAAGCACATGCTGACACAGATGGTTAGGTTTAGGCAAAAAGGGCACTGTGTAAGGTGTAGAAAAAAATATATCATTTAGACGGGAAGCAAACTTTGGACTGCATGAAAGTCCGGTGTTTGTTGGATCCATCCACCACCCCTCCTGTCCACTCTATAGGGACCTTTGGGCTCCGTATATATTACGTCGTTGCGGGCAGCGTTTCAGCCTGACACCGTCCAGCGGCGTATCGTACAGACGCAAAAACTGGCTTTTGATGTCGAGATCTTACGAAAGCAATGCTAAAGCAGTGGTATTTGACAACTTTGGAGTGAGAACGGGCATATTATACTAAAGAACGGTTCAGTGAATGTATTTAGTTATTTCCCACCTCTTACATAGACACTGTTGTGATGCACACACACACATTCACACAGCAGCGTGTCCTGGGTTTGCTCCCACACACACACACTTGAACACACAGTCACACTGAGGATCAGTAGATGTTATCTAAGTGAGCAGTAAACAGACTCTTTAGAGCCGTTCGCCTCGGGGTGCCTCCCTCTGGTTCGGGACTCTGTGGGTCCTGTCGCACTGTGTTAGCTTTGGCTGACATGAAAGGCTCTAATGGCTGCTTTTGGTGCCTCGGGGGAATGGAAATCTTAACATGAGAAAGACAGAAGATTCTGCTTAAATAAGTGTTATCATTGAAGGGTGTGTTTATGTGTGTGTAAGTGGGTCTATTCAGGGCAAAGAGTAGTTGCAGTGTGTGTGTGTGTGTGTGTGTTCACGTTGGTGTATCTGCATGCATGCGAGTGTTTGTGGATGGAGGCCAGGTTGCTTGCATAGTCAGTGTGTATGTGTGTATTATAGTGACACAGAGTAAGTCTGATACACGTCGAGCCACATGTCTGAATGGACTATATGTGAGCTCAAGCAGAATAATCAGTACCGAATGCATGAATACCCAATAACCTCTTTACATATAAAACAAATATGTTCATTAAGGTTTTTTTAAATAACTTTTAATAGACTAGAAAAGAGCAAGGTCAGTTAAGACATTTTTGTATCAAAATGAAATAACCCTCCGTTATTCACAGACTAAGCCCTTGGACAATAATACAGTTAATTTGGTCCCTGAGCAGAGTGTCTGCTGGCAATTATTCAATCTTTATAGAGCCAAAACACGACATGAAAGGCACAGTTTGTTTAATGTACACTGTAAAATTTTAGACTTTACATTTTCACAGTAAATTACATTGTATTAAATGCAATGCAAAGGAGTTAAGCGTTGGTTAAACTAAACATCATTGTAGCAACAATGACTAATTGCCCCTAAAAAACATTTATACACCTAACATACTTTTCAATCAAAATAGTGCAATTACAGTTATGTCTTATATTAATAATAGTACTTTTTATGTTAAATTGAAATCCATTTGCTCAATTTAATCAAATAAACAAGTAACAGAAAAAAAGTCTTTTTGTTTTTGGACATGCTCAACAGAGGCACCATGAGAACACTTTTTCCCCTCTTTTTGGCAGATGTTAAAAAAAAGAGAAGTTATTGACTATGTTAAGAAAAACCCATGTGTGTTTTTAGATGTTAGAAACCTTTTATGAGAAAACCCACTGAGTTACAGCAGCTAATGAAACCGCTGTGCGGATGTTTGTATGTTAACGCAAATACATCAGAAATATAAACAAAACAAAGAAGATGTATACCACATTCAGAACATTAGTGTCACAGTAAACAACTGTTTTTTCTAAATATAATGTAGTAATGGTGTCCTGAGCAGAGTATGAAGTACCACTACCTCTCTGCATGTTCCGATACTCGCTGTTTGTAGCGTTAGCATGGTTAGTTGCTAACCGACGGCTGTGAGCTTCTCTGTGGTTTGTTGTGGTAGGGCGGTCTGGTTGCTTGTGCATGTAAGTGCACGTGTGTATCCCATACGCATTTTGGGAGGAATTAAAAAAAAAAAAAATAACCACTTGAAATCCATCACTTAAAATTGGCACAAAGGGATTTTTTTTTTAAAAAAGTCTCTAGAGGTAAGTAATTTTGTGTTTCAATAGTGAGCTCTTACCTTTGGAAATGTGTCTGATTTTGCCATCTTCCACACACACATTACCATTCACACTCCATTATGTGAAAAGTAATTGTCTTTCTGCTTATTAGGCTTTGGGGAGAAAGTTGTCTGACAGCAAAACAAATTACATCACAACAACTTCTTGTAATTTCTCTGTCAAGTTATTAATTTCTCAACAATAACTGCTGGTTTTAATTGAAAAAGCAAAATTAGGATGAAAACTGTCATTGGGACTATTGATTAGAGACTTGAAATGACTGAATTGAAAAACAAGTGTGAAGCTGAGCACTGACTTAATGCCTGCCCCAAGAGGCTTCTGCTGCTCTGTAACCTCAGGTTTGGTTTACAGAGCAGCAGGCACTGAAGGAAAAATGTTCAACAAGCTCTCGCATAAATGAAATGTTTAATTGGCTGTGAAGCATCTACAATCAGATTTTCTGCTGCTTTTTTTCTCACTGCTGAAATTGATTTTTTTGGGGGGATAAATAAATCTATTTGGCAAGTGCAGAAAACAAGGTAAGAGGTTCATTTCTGCCATTCAAAGCTTTCCAAAATAAACATGTCAAAGTTATGCTTTGAGAGGGGTTCCATTCAGTGTTTGTGTTGATGTTAGCCTCCAAAATAAGAAAAAAATGAGATGTTTGTTTGCTTTTAATTAATGCTACTCAATTAACACTTCCCGTCAATGAGTTTCATAGTCATATCCATGATGAAAGAGTAGTAGTAGTAGTAGAGTAGTAGTAGACACAAATTACTAAATGCATTAAACAAAACATTAAGTCGTACTTAACTTTCAAAATACAATTAACTTTTTAACACAACTGAAGTGCATAATTTATGAAATTCATTTTCATGTTTCTCTGTGTGCACTTTATATTCAAGCAAAACATGATTTTCTCTCTTTTGATTGTCACCATCATCTCTGCCACTGTTCCTTCTAAAAGTTATCTTTGTGATTCTAGATTATAAAACACGCTTTGACAGCAAAATCAGCAGTAAAGTTTAAAAATGACATCCACAAAACAACTTGGTTATTGTTAGGAAAAAATGAGGATGCTGCTAAAAACTCTGACTTTGAGTGCCACAAATGCAGCTGCAAAGGTAGCGATGTATCACTAAAGAAACACCCAGCTTCTTGTTGTTTGTTGGTTTTGAATACTTCCCTCATGGTTTAAAGTCTGGTGTTTGTTGGGCCCATTAGGCTTGAGAGGTATGTAATATTTTATAATCACTGGGATGTATGACGGTAAAATTGTGCAGTGCAACCCCCTCCCACTTCCCATGATGACAAGTGCGCAACTTACTTTCAGCCTTTTTTCAGACTAATAAATACAAAAAAGTTATGGAAAGTGATATTCTCATACCTATCGTCCTTTTCAACCAGAGAAATAGAACTGTACACGTTTTTAATTAAACTTTCTCTTGGTCACAGAAGACTGAAGAGGCTTAATTGCTTCAGAAACTCATATAACACACTTCATTCAAACTTGACAGAAAAAAATAAAACTCACCCAAACACACTTTGTTACTTTTGCTAGTAATCTAGTCAGTAAGTCCACTCCTCCAGCAATCATCAGCTCCCGTCAGGCTGAAATAAAAACTCAATTCAAGAAGTTAGATGTAAAAAACATGCCGTTATTCCCCACGGTCTCTCTGCTGTTGCTGGCTGCTTGCTGTTTACAGTCCTTTAATTTCTCCCTCCACCACAAGGTGTTGCAGTGTCTTTCAGCTCAGCTGCCTGTTTCACCAGTCGAGACCGGATTTGTAGTTTTGGTGGTGCGCGCTGTGCACTACATACAGTAAGTTTAATAGAAAGAGGAGCGCCTGTATTCATGACTGGGTTGAAAAATGTACATTCTGGTTTTATAAGGCTGTATTTAGACAAGAATGACCCTACTAAAACAGAAAAGTCTTTCCTTTGCATTTTTAGAAAAATCCATGTTCATATGATAACATTGTGAAAACCATCCATGTGCAGCCGTGTGCAAAGTCCGCCCATAAGGTCACTGTTCTCAGAGGATCCACACATTGCCAGTTTATGCGGTGAGAGAAGGGGTTGCATTTTCAAAAGATTAAAATTTGGAAACAAGTGTCAAAAGTTTTTGCATTTTCAGCCCCCCACAACGCCATTGTCATGTGAAAGAAAGGCCAAATCGCAAAAAAAGTTTAACATTTCATGCAAGATCCGTTGTCATGTAAACAGCAATACCCTGGTTTACTGTAATACTGTGAAACCGCCCCAACGTACCATTAATTCCCCGTGCCTGTCACCCTGAGTGGACTTTCATGCTCTTTAAACTCTGTCCTTCGCTCTGAGTGTCTAATAATGACACAAATAGGTTGTGATGGGGGTGTTGCCCAAAATTGTGTATTTTGACACTCCAGGAATGATACCAGGCTAGAGAAAAAATTCGATCTGTATTTTCTATTTACCTGCCAGATGTGTAACTGGTTTATTTAACAGCTGATTGGAACTCACTGAATATACAGTATGTTAAGATGTCAGGACAATACCGTATGATCTAAAAAGGGCTGTTCCTTCATATTTATTTGAAGTAAACTTTCAAATAAATGGTGAGTGGTTTTTCACTTTCTCTTTCTCTCTATCCGTGTCTGTGTGTGTGTCTGTGTGTGTTTGTATTTGTGTGTGTGTCTGTGTCTGTATGGGCATGCTCTAGTCATCATATCAATATTTTATTATATTGGTTACAGGAATGTTAATTAGCAGAGATGAAGGGATTCTGCTTGTTTTGGTGTCACTCTAATACATGCACGCACATACACATTACACATTAACATACATTTATGCACACGCCCTCACAGCTACAACTAAGGCACTCATGCACACACACACACACACATGCATGCATGCATGCGCACACACACACACCCACGCAGTATTCTGTACTGTATGTGGTCATGTATGTATAAAATAAACTGTATGAAGTGCACTGTATACATACATGACCACATGCGTGTTTCAACCTGCAGTATGCTCAGTGTCTGTCTCTCCATCACACACATACACACACTTGCACACACGCACAAAAGCTCATATCCACTTTCCTGATCGGACCTGAGGAGCAGTTTTATAGTTTCATTATGCAAATTTTCTGACACGAAATGTGTGTGTAATTATGTTTGTGTGTTTGTGTCAGTGAGACGCAGGAAAGGGAGGCGTTGGACTGATTTTCTAAACTAGATCAGGGGCATTGACACTCACACTCACACACACACACACACACACAGTCTTGCCTACCGCTGTGAGCTACTTCTCCCTCTTATCCCCTGATAGTGGTCTTAAAATTGCAGATCTGATATTGAATATTGATGCCAGACTCCCCCTCTCTTGTTTATAACTCTGTTCTAATGAGATCACTTTGATTTCTTTTCATTTCTAACGAGATCACTGAACAATGAGGGGGCGATAAAGGCTAATTATCTCAGTATTGATTAATTTATAACAGCTATTTTCATGTCTGTAAGAAAAATTGTGTTTTTCCTGGTTTTCACCCACTGCTGGAGGTTGTTTTTCAAACAGACTATAAGGCGGAGGAGTTTTTTCTTTTTCTTTTTTAAATTTTATTTCCCAGTTGATGTAAGTCTTGCTTGAAGAGGGATAATGAAAACCATACATTCCAAGCATTTTGCATTTAACGGTGTTGGTGTGGGCTGTATATGAAATACTGTCTCGCTGGAGGCTCTTAGAAGATGATGGGAGGCAGGCTCAAGAGGTTAAAATCAAAGTCCATAAGAATCATTTATTGACAGTGTTACACCATGTTACACAACTCAAGAGAAACTGAATAGTTCAGGCAAAAAGCCGTAATTTTAAACTTATTTTGAAAACATACTGATGAGCCAATGACATTGAGGCACTGATGTGACGAGAGCCATTTCTGAAAAAGCTTTAATGTTACTGATGCATTTTATTGGTTGTATAATTCTGAAAGTTTGGGGTTTTAAATGTTATATATGTGACATTCAGAGCATTAATATAGCAGCAAGCTGGGGCAGGGCGATAAAACGATAGCGATATCAATCACGATATAACTTTACCTTGATTGTAAGATGAGATGTAGTCGATAAAATGCATTCCAGCCATGTCCGCTCCGCTCTCATTCTCCGCCGGTGTCTCCACCGGTGTCTCCGCCGGTGTCTCCGAATGTCCGCTCTTATTATTTTTTTCAGATTTTAAGACATTTATAGGATTTTTTAGGAGTATCCCAAGGTTTTAGGTCATTATTAGAATTTTACGACATTTGTAGGATTTTTAGGACATTTCTAGGATTTTGCTCACAATGCTCACAATGGCAAAACTAACAGGCGGATGTTAATGTTTGCATGCTAAGATTTGCTTATTAGCACTAAACATGAAGTACAGCTGATACTGACATGAAGATCATTAGTTTTGCAGAAATTCTGATTCAAATTCACCACATTTACTATTTTACTAGCCTACATCTGCTTTAGCAAGTTACCAGTGTTGCGTAGTAGCTCAAGGGCACTGAATGACTCTTCATTAACTATGCAGCAGTTGAAGTTGGAAAAACAAAAAAGTTTTTGTTTTGATGAGGTCTAAACTGACAAATGTGCTCTCAGGAGATGACAGCAACAAAGACGCAGATTAAAAAAAGTAAGCATTAAGTGATGTCATGAATTAAGCAATGACGTTCCCCCATTTCAGATGCTTCAAAACAAATTAAAATGGTTGTGTGTCATAGCATATGTCTAATTAGGGAAGCGCTGCAGTGTCTGTGTGTGTGTGTGTGTATGTGTGTGTGTGTGTGTGTGTGTGTGCGTGCAGTGCTCCAGGCTAGCAGAGAAGGCTAATGCGGTGGAAAATGTGTTTTATCCGGGCCATGAAATAACGATGAGACTCTGTGACTTAATCATGTTGACACATAAAGCATCCTCTTCATCTACCCCTCACTCCCTCTCTCATTTGAAGGCATACTTTCTTTCTTTCTTTCTTTCTTTCTTTCTTTCTTTCCCTCTGCTCTTTTCGCTGATACACAGTAGCAGGGTCTGTCTTGCACTGGCTCTTTCAATGCTGATGACTTAATTAGTATAATACTGTTAACAATAGTACAGCAGCTTACAAAAGGTCTGTTTTCAAATAAAATTCACACCTTATTAAAGTGATTCAAATGGCAATGTGCAAGGGATTTACAGGCTATCATACATGCATGCTGGATGTGTTGTATGCGTATGTGAAATAAAGGTATACAGAAGGGGAAGTGCGGTTGTTGATCATTTTAGTCAAAGCAACGTGAAACAGTTGATCCACTCAGCCCACGTTGTGTTTGGTTGCACCACAGATTCACTCGTTGCTCTTACTCTGTTGCATATCTGACGGCAATTCTTCGAGGCCAGTTTGCTGCCCCCAGTTGTCGATGCAGTGGAATTTCAAACAGAAATATTTCTACAATGTTTGTGTAGTCATAAAAAACCTGGAAACATCATGGAATTTGCAAACAGGTATTTCCAGACCTGGAATAGTTTTTGAAAACTAGATATAGCCTGAAGGTTTTGTAAAAATCATGAAAATCTGCGGGCCAAGGCTTTGGAAGGCATCTTTTCCTCAAAAGTTACCAAAACTTTGTAAGAAACAGAAAAGAAAAAAGTTTTCTTCAAAAATTGCCAAAATTAAAAAAATAATAAAATTGTCAACATTTTTAAAGAAAAGAAATTTGCCAAAATATTTTCTTCAAAAATCTTGTGTCCTTTTCTGAATTTTTTAATATGTTTTTTAATTTTAAGATGGCCGTTTCAGAGAGTGTATGGTTTTGAAAATCTGCCTCAAAGTCATGGAAAAGTCATAGAAATGTATCAGTAAAAATGTGTGTGAACCCTGTTTATCCCAACATCTTAAAGATGAGACCTTTCTTTTCATCTTCCTTAAAGAGTGATTGGTAGTCCCTGCCACTGAAAAGTGCGGCATTGTCCTTGTATGAAACATCTTGCTCAGTTTAAATCTGTGCCATCTGTAAATGTAAGCATGTGTTTCTCTCTCCGTCCAGGTGGCTGTACATTTGAGGAGTCATACAGCAGCTGTGGATACAGCGTCTCTCTTGGAACCAATGGATTTACGTGGGAACAAGTCAACTCCTGGGAGAAACCCACCATGGACCCTGCTCTGCCGACTGGTAGGATTTTTCAAACATCTCTCTGTGTTTCTGTTCAGGCTCTCTGCCTTAAGAAGTCAGCGTGGAGATTGTTATGTGTGGGCTGTCTCCTCTTTACAGGTTCAGTGATTTTAAGGTCTGATCCCTACTTCACAGTGCAGATTAGATTTTAGAGGTTGATGATGATGCACTCATCTTTGAAAATAAGCTGCTCTTCAAGCATAAACAGCTCTTTTTTGACCAGTTTCATTCCAGAAATAACAAAACAATTACAGGTAGTCACGCTCTCAAAGCACACGCAGTTTTTGTCCCTTTATTGTCAAAGTTAGTGGCTGATTTGATCCCAAGCTCTCCGGTCCACATTTCGGAGTGTCCTTGAGCAAATTAATGCAGAGGCCCTGAAGGTCAAAACACTTCAACATTTCAGAAACACTAAAACGGATCTTAAAACACTACATTTTCCAAATCAAAACAATGTTTTGGAAAAAACATAACATTTCCAAAAACACTCAAAAACAAAAGCAACATTTCAGAAAACGAAATACCCTTTCCCAAAACATTTCTCAAAACACTACAATATTTCCTCAATGACAACATTTTAGAAAACAATATGACATTTCCCACAACACTACAACATTTAAGAAATGTTGTAGTGCTTTGACCCTTTAGTTGCCACCTTCAGATACTGAACCTGAATTACTGTGAGTGTGTTTGGTTGTTTAATAAGTTGTGTGGTAGCCTCGGCCACCAGTGCATGAATGTGTGTGTGTCTGTTTGTGTGTGTGTCTGTGTGTGTGTGTGTGAATGGGTGAATGTGAAAAGTTGTGTAAAAGTGCTTCGAGTGGTCGGAAGACTTGAAAGTCCATCTTCAAAGTGTAGGATAAAAAGTTAAACTTTTTAAATACATTAGGAGAAAAGGTTAAACGTGTTAACTTCTCTTTACGTCTCCGTGTCTCCTTCTGTCCAGACTGATGGAACTCTGTAGACAGATTGAGACGTGACCCCAGCTGGGTCTCTCTCGCCGCCTGTCAAACGCCAAATGGCAATCAGACAGCCCGTCTATCCATCTCATTCTCTCACACACTTCTGCCCTTTTGCTCTCTTTTTCTCTCTCGCCCACTCTCTCACTTTCTAACTCTCACACACACACATACACACACACGCTTATCCCCACTCTCTCTTTCACACTTTCTGTCTTTTGCATCTCTCTCCCTCTGTCTGTCTCCACTCATCTTCTCCTTCCCTCTTAGTTCACTTATTTGACTGACAAGAGCGTTTATCAGAAACTCTATTTCCAAAGCAGCGTTAACATTCACAGGCCAGCGAGGGCATTCTCCCTATTTCTTTCTGTTTCTCTTTCAGACCGGATAAATCTGCCACGGTGTGAATATGATGTTAATATCTCACACAGCCTGGATTATGCCTTCCCTGTTGTGCGCGCATGATCTAGACAGGAAACGCTCTACTTGTGATGAAACTATTTGGTGTCTGATTGCTTTTTGTTGCTGTGGTCACATAATAGTGTCAGTGAATTGAGTGTGAATGTGCTCAGACAGAACAGGTCCAGGTCAGTGATGTAATAATCTGCAGTGCTGCTGCCAAGAGCAGAGCTGTGAGTGTTGGTGCACAACAGAAGCTCCTCCCAGCCGCCCATTAACTTTACACAGACCCGGCAGAAACAGGCGCTGGCTCACGAGGAAAATGTTTATCTCCCTGTTGGCTCATGTGAGGTTATTATTCACTAGTTAAAAAAGTATATTTCTGAAAACCATAGACGTTTTTATGTTACTATGTAGCGCATATGTTGAAACTTTTCTTTACATTTCAACAACGCTGTGGTTAACGTGGTTTATGATTAGGCAAATATCGTGTTTTGGCTAAAAAAAACCTGCTTTCCTTGGTAATATCCTGTCTGGCTATGCAACGATGTCTGTAAAAAACAATTTTTGAGTGGCACTAACCCATTTTGTATAGCAGCGGCGTTCTGGTAAAAGTCAGCTGATTTTTTGGCTCTATCTTGGCTACAATACAGCACTTACTTGGTCAAAAAAACAAGCCTTTGTTGTGACACTATGGTTTGAAATGCAGGTATGTCTTTTTTAAATACAGCCACTTTTCTTGGCACAGTGTCGGCCGAAAATGCATTGAAGTCTCAGTAAAAAAACAATTTTTTAATGGTACTATTGCTGCTTGATATGCACTGATGTTTGAGTAAAAATCAGCTTTTTTTTTGCCACTATCTCGGCTAGAATGCAGCAGTTACTCAGTAAAAAAACGATCACTTTTCATGGCACTATCTTGGCTGGAAAAGCAGAGAGGTCTTGATAAAAAAGGATCACTTTTTGTTGCACTGTCTCAGCTAGAAATGCAACAATTTCTGCAAAATTCAACAGCTTTTCATGACACTATCTCAGGTGAAAACACAGCGATGTCTCAGTAAAAACCAAGTGCTTTTCATGGCTCTATCTCAGGGGAAAACACAGTGAGAGGTCTATAAAAAGGCCCACATTTGGTGGCTGAAAAGCCTCTTAAAGCACTGCATCGATTGCCCAAACCACATCAGCATTTGTTATTTGTTGGTGTTGAACCATGTTCTGAGGGATGAAACAGGGGTGTTGCTGAGGTTTTGCATCCGCCATCATCCCCTTCACCTCTGGAAGATGTATATGAGTCAGCGCATATATGATATAACTTTGGTGTTGATGTGATATGTATGAAACCTGCAAATTTAACGTATTTGTGGTTTGCAGAAGTGTAGAATGCCAGGGCTGTAAGGTCACCAAGCAGAAATATATTTCTCTCTAACCATCATCGTATCAATCTCACATTGCACCCCGACAACCCTTTTACCCTCCCGCTTCCTCCCCCTCTCTCTCATATATTATCTCTCAGTCGTGTCAATTACTGCTCTCATACATCATCATCATTCCTCCTCCTCTCTCTTTTCCCATCATTGTCTCTGACATGTCAGAAGTGGTGGAGAGAGAGATCTGTCAGCCTCAGCCTCCACTCGCCACACCGCACTGAAGATCTGATACGATTGAACGGGCAAGAGCGCTCTGCCAGTCTGTCTCTCTCTCAGCATGTATGTCTCATGTCAGTTATCTGTCTCTTCTATCGTTGCGGACGGTGGTTGTCGGGGGCAATAGCCATCACGTCCTAAAAGCCCTTCTCATCATGGACACCTCATCGACTGCACGTTGCCCAGACCGCTATAGATCTGATAAGGCAGGACAAGAACAAATTGTCTGCCAGTCTCTTGTCTGTCTCGAGTCATTTTTTTCATGGCATTAAATCTTACTGGACCTCAAATGGCTGTATAAAGTATCAGTACCATGTTGTGTCCATACAAAGCCTTTGCTGTCAAAAGACTTGCAGATTGACCCGAAAAACGAGCTGTTTTGTCATAGCCAGTCATAAAAACCAAAGAAAAACAGGTTCTATGAAGGGCTAATTGACATCTCAGGTTTTGTGAGTAGAAAATCCTGTCAAGGCTGAGTTCAAATGCTGAAATCTGTATGAAGCTTCTTACAAGAACTAGTCCTTTTCTTTTGTCAGTGGGTAGAAGGTTGTAACGCAACTTACAAACCGAGATTTTCCCAGATTTTCTCGGTTCCCTGTAACAGCGTGTGGACTACTTTCTGTGTGAAGGAACTGGAACAAATCTTTCAGGAAAGTCAAAGGATGTGATGTTATCCGTGCCAGTGAAAGTTCCCCTGCACCCACTGACAGAGTTTCAAGCTAAATCAAATCAAATCAAATCAAACTTTATTTATAGAGTACTTTTCTTAAAATCCTAGAAATGTCCCAAAATCATAGATATGACGTACAATCCTAGAAATGTAATATCTTAGATATTTCTTAAAATTGCAGAAATGTACTACAATCCTAGAAACTTACTGAATTCTAGAAACGTCCTAAAATCTGAGAAATGTTCTAAAATCCTACAAACATGTACGGAGCTGCTGCACCTTTCATTTTGCAAAAGTGGCCCCCAAGCAAAGCAGTTTGAGTGTCCCAGTGTTGAAGAAATCTTCTGTGCTTTCCTCGTGACTTGAAGCTGTGTATTTACTCAAAGCTCAGCCTTGTTTTCGACATTTTTCCAACAGCTTGGGTACATCATGTATATGTATGCAGGAGCATATAAGCCCTTTTGCTTTTGTCTGTTTGCTTCCATTATCGACACAGTTATCATATAATCCTCTTTCCACGCCTCACCTCCATAATATTGATGCAGCTGATACGGTTGTCATAGAGCGTAACCCACACTTGACAGCTTGTAGATCTGACAAGATTGGATTGGCACCGCCGCTCTCTCCATCTCTCTCTCTCTTTACCTCCATTTAGACATCGTTGTCATCACGTCCATAGTCCCGACAGTTTATAGATCTCGGGGTTTGGCATGATTGGATTAGAATGAGGGTTTTGTTAACTTTCATCATCTCTGTATTAACATGGAATAATATAATCCGCACCAATGACAATTTGTAGATGTGACAAGATTGGATGGGCATCTCATCACCTACATACAGACACATTAACATCACAGTCAGAAATCTGAAACTTCCCTAAATTACTAAAACCTATTTCAGTGCATCAGTCTGAGTACTTAGGCTTCTCTCTGGCTGGTTGTTATTCTTGGTATGTTTATGTGCTGCTTGATGGTGATGGTGTTGTTGTTGATGATGATGGTTTTTGCTGTTGAGCACTTTTTATAGATAATGTGTCACGATGGAGAGATGTTGATCTTTTAATCCATTTGATCCATGAACTTTATTTACCCTTCAGATGCTGCAAATCATTCAGTTTGCACGCTAATGTTTTACATCGCACCCCAGTGTCTTCGGCCCACAGACCAAATCAGGCCCCCGATAGGGCCATAATCACCGACACTATTATGGCCCCCAAACCATTTTCAAATTCACATTACAATAAAGTGATCCATATTGGAATTGTTTTTGTTCTTTTAGTATATGTAAGGTGCCAGAGTGCATAAAACAGCATCAAAATAGAGTTTGTTGTTAAGTATGAGAAATGTCCTAAAATCCTAGAAACTTCCTTAAATCACAGAAACGTCCTAAAATCCTAGAAACAACCGACTATCTGAGAAACCTCCTAAAATCCTGGAAATGTTCTAAAATCGTAGAAATCGTACAAATCCTTGATACATGTCTGGGGCTCCTGCGACTGGCCCCTGGCCTCCTGTCATTTTGCAAAAGTGGCCCTGAAGCAAAGTAAGAGAGTCAAGACAAACATGTAAACTACCAATGATAATTTTGGATATAGCAAAATATACACAGTATCAAAGATCATCAAAGAGTTTTGATGTAAAGTATTATTTAGCATAATCATGTTGTGACTTTATATGTGTGCTGCCATTTTGGCTCAAGGTCACGTTATGTGACATAGTACAACGAACAGTCACACACTCATAAATGCTCACCTGTGGTATTCGGTAGCCACCGCAGTAAATTTATTTCACCGTCAAACTTTTTGCAAACCTGCAAATCGCCAAAGAAAAGAGAGGCTTTGCTTTTACTCCCTGCCTGGCCCCTTACACACACACACACACACACACACACACACACACACACACACACACACACACCTCATACCTCATACCTCTTATTACCTTCAAACCCCAGGCTGAGCGAGACAAACTCACACGAGCAGCAAACATCAAACATCAAAGCCAGTAGATGTTTTGAGCACCCATCAACACGGCCGCGATCTGAAACGTGAAAACATGATCAGAGAGAGAGAAGGAGGGAGCCAGAGTGAGGAGGGGGAAGAGAGAAGATAGACTGAAAAATACACAGAGGGAGAGAGAGATGATTGAGAGAAATGTACTAATAAAAGAAAAAATAGAGTAAAACAATGTGTGTACCTCAGCATCATCAGCATATGAAAGTCTAATCAAAGAAGAGTATTTTTGAATTGTTGTGTGCTCAGTACATGGCTATGTTTGTTACATATATGTTGTGCAAGTGTGTGTTTTGTGTGTGTGTGTGGGCACATTAATACACTGTCAAACAGAAAGAGAAACACCATATCGCATGCACGCATTCAAAAACAAAACGAATATCTCATTCATGAGGACAGAATGTTAAAAAAACAAAAAAATGGGATGACAAACAGTGAAAAGGCAAAAGATAAAAAAAAACCCAATTACAGAACGTTACACTTCCTTCTGTTAAAAAAGACAAAGACGGACAAGACAAGACAAAAATGGAGAGATTTTGAAGAATGCGAGTGAAAGTGAGATAATGCCTGACAGGAGTCACAAGAAGACTGAGAGATAGCCTATACTTGCTGTAGAATACAAAGAAAGACTCCACAAAACCATGTAAATGAAAAAAAAAGACATAAAGGAGACTGACGAAGGCAGACAGACAAGCATCCAGAAAGACAGATGAGGGGGACAGAAACTGTGAAAGAAACCCCCTAGAAAAGGGAAACAAGGACAAAGACAAACCCACGGACTGACACAAAAGCAGGAAGAGTTTTTCATTAATGACTCTTACTTACTTTTTGTTGCGAGCTTTTCTCTTCGAAAAGGCAATTTCCAGGTTGGACAAGTGAAAATATGTGATGTCTAAAAGTGGTCTTAAAGGTAGTTGTACACTCACTCGCAGTGAAGGTCAAAGCTGTCTGGAGATATTTGTGACCACTAGAGACCAAAAAGACTCAACCTGACCTAATTTAGAGAAAACCATCCCTGATTTACCACAGACTTACCAAGTCATTAAAATGGTATCAAAAGAAAAACCAAAAAAAACATACTTACATGTCCAACCAGCCTGTTCCCGCTCTAAACTCATCAAGTAGTGCCGCTCTGTCAGTGCTTTCAAGCGTGACGCCAAAAGCCACCTTCCGCATCCAACGGCAACGCGACTGGACAGTGTCCGATGAGAATGCAGTCGGACAGAAGTGGTGGCGTTACGATACGTTGGAGAGCACGGGGCACTTCCACATGCAGCACGCATGGGTGTCATCACCTGAGAACGCAGCCAGATGGAACCGGTCATGTGCACATGAAATGCTTAAGGACAGCGTCAGGTAATAACTCTGCCGGTAACGATGTATCGTAAGGAGTGAGAGTGAACTTATAGGGTGGGCAGGTGGGGATGTGGATGGTCCCACAAACAAATGACATTCGTGCAGGAGTCCGAAATTCGCTTCCCGTGTGGAATTTGTAGCCTCATCCCAACCATTGTGAAAGTCCGCACCTAAAGGCCATGCTGCTTCATCCCACCATGTGCATTTGTTGACATCACCATAACCACGTTCTGGAGCATAAAGAGCCGTCAGAGAACGATACCTAAAACGAAAGGTCACTGACAGAGCGGCACCATGTGGCGAGTTTGGATGAGAACGTGTTGGTCCAACAGACACCGAACTCTAAAGAAATTGTCCAAAAGTCACTGAGTAGTTAGCTGGCTTTCTTCCACTGACTTCATGTCTGTGGAATTTCGTCCTGACCTGTGTGCTCTGGGCTGATCTGAGTTTGTTACCTGGATGCATTCATTCTTATTTATTTATTATCCTTGACAGCTGACACTGGGCTGGAAGCTGGGTACACCCTGGACAAGGTGCCATCACATGGCTGACCAATCACACTCACATTTACACATTCAAGTACGATTTTGCATGAGGACTGTTGAGAGCAATGAGGCTGAACAATCTGCAGTGAGAGAACCAAAACTGTGAGCTAAGAGGCTAAATGCATACCGCTACAGAGCAATTTTATGGATTTTTTAAAACTGTCATTACAACACTTTTTCATCCTAAGTCTTCACAGAGTGCCACTTTGCAGTGGATGTATTACGCTCCGGGTATGCTTCTGCGTCTGCTGTTTATGTTGCGGGATGTCACTACTGTGATATCAACACAATCACATGGTGGAATTACACTATGGTTATGTTTAGGCAACAAGGGACATGACAACCAACGCTGGGACGTCAACAACGCACATGCTGGAAAGGATGGTTAGGTTTAAGCAACAAGGGCATGGATTGTTAGGATTTGGGGAAGGAGGCACATGGTAAGGTGTAAAAAAACAAACAAACAAAAAAAAACATATTTAGGCAGGAGGCAAAAACCTGCATGAAGGCCTGGAGTTTATTTAATCCATCCCCTCTGGCAGCCCTATAGGGACCTTCCTGCTCCCTCTGTGATGGCCTAACCCACAGCCTCTAACGCCACGATGTGCCGAGGCATATCATGCAGACGCCACGTTCTCAGCTGACGCCCTTTAGCGGCATATCATGCTGCCAAGACAAACGGCCTTTGGCGTCAAGATCTTACTCCGAAAGCACTGCAAAAGTGTCGGCATTTGACTATAGAATGACAACAGGCAGCAATGCCATGATACAGCAGGCATCCACTGCTAGCTTCCAGATTACAGAATTAACAGCCACACTGAGGTTAGCTGAGCAGAATTCAGCAACCCAACATGTCAGCAACTAAAAAAAGAGATCTGGTCCTTCAGTTCAAACAAAGCACGGAAAATAATCACAGCTGGGAGAAGATTTTCAATCTTCTCAGCAGCGGCTGTTGCCTTCTATAGTTTTAATTTGGACTGTTCCCGTTGTGACACACAGTGAAGTACAGTAGGTGTGAAATGTTTTTACTGTCACAGATACAAAAATTAAGGGAGCTGGAGAGGCAGAAGGGCTCAGGTGGGAATGGACAGAGCTGTAATTCTCTCACAGACGAGGAGTAATAAAAAGAGGAAGAGATGCCTTTTCATCACCTCAGACACTGTGTGTGTGTGTGTGTGTGTGTGTGTGTGTGTACTTCCTTCTGTTGCCTTCCCTATAGTTTTACATTACGTACTGTATTTATTTGTCTTTGTGCATGTTTTATTTTTTATGTTCTGGAAAGAGGCAGCGTTCAGAGCCAGTGAAACCCCGTCTCTCAGAATGGCAGTCGTGTGTCTCTGTGTTTTTGAAGTCAGAGAGTGACAGAAACTTGTTCATTTGTGGCTTGAACAGTGGCAGGCAATCTCTTTCTCGCTTTTCTGTGAATTAGATAGAGTGGATGAAGATTTAATGATCCCTGAAGGGAAATTGAGCTGTTGCGGCAGCCGAGACAACGAAGCAGAGAGGAAGAGAATATAAAAAGACTGTTAAAGATAATATAGAAAGTAATTACAAGAGAAGAAAAAACTGTATTAAAATATATCAGATAGAGATAAAAAGGTCTTCAGTGACAGGTTTACAATTTACATGTTATGAAATATTCACAAGGTTTCAGGTTTATAAAAGTGTGCAGGCTTTTTAAGCCTCATATACGGAGCATACAGAAAAGCTGTATGTTTACAGAAGTTCATTGTAAGTCTCTAACATAATTAGTCCCAAAGGTGCAAATGCTTTTAAATCTGCACATGCAAAAAAATTACAGTTAATCAGAAAGGCTAAGTGTGTAGCTTTTTTTTATATCAACGTTTTAATAAGTCCATAAATATATCCACACAGCACAGTTATGACCCACCTTAAGCTAACCTGTTTGTATGCAATTACACAGAATGCACTGGCCAGTGAGACATTGCAAGTACAAGTTTGAACAAAGTTTAAAATGTTTCTCTGCTTGTGTTTTATTTCTATTTATAACTTAGCACCGTGGTTCGCAAACATCAGAATCATAAATGCGAACACAGACGGTCAACAAAATCTCTAAGAAGCATTTAGCACGACATAAACCTGCAGAGTTCTTGTTGGGCATCATACAGGCGCTTTAAAAGGTCTGCACACTCGCACAGGTGTTGTTTCTTATTCTGGTTGATTAGACTTCTCTTCTGATTGATTTTATCGCATTAATTATAACTTGAATATAATGCAAATGTTTTAATGTGCTTTTATGGCTCCGTGTTGACGGCAGCTGTGGCTGGACTCATTATGTTTTTCAGATTTTCTGTCCATTTCATTCTCTTGAACACGATATTTCAAGAGCACAGCAAGAACATTTCTTCAAATTTGACACAAACGTCCACTCGCACTTATTTGATTTTGAAAGTCAAAGGTCAAATATCAAGGTCACTGTGACCTCATACCATGTTTTTGATTAATTAATTACTTAATTAACTTTTTCATACTTTCTTAATCCTCAGAGGGAAATGCAGTTCACTCTGTTTGTTATATATACACACATGCACAAAATACTCACATATGCACCAACAGGACCTATTTACATGAATTAAATGGAGAGATGTCAGAGTGAGGGGGCTCACCAGTGCTTTCAGTGAAAGTGCGTGACGCCAAAAGGCACCTTGCTGGACAGAACCAGTGGCGTTGTTGGTGTATGCCTGCGGATAGCAAGACGGCACCAGGTGCGTCAACATTATATGCACATGGACAAATCACTTAAAAACGCGGCCATACAGAACTGGTCTCATCGACTGAAGCACCAAAGGATTTGTCAGGTTGTAACGCTGGCGTGTTGAACTGCATTGTGTGCTGTTTGCTTGCCCTGCCCTGTACCTGCTGCACAGTGAATGTTATTTCCAATTATTCCTGGCGTCCTTTGTGCTGCAATTTGGTCCTAATGCCACCCATAGAGCTCCATAGAGACTTGACTGAATTCAGCTGATCAAGACGTGTCAGCAAACAGATCAGTCAATCAGTCTCTTCCCTCTGGATCCTCCTCTCTGCCACCACCTATGGGTGTCACAGTAAATAAATCTGAGCCTTTTCAGTGTTCCCATATGTCATCCTTTTTTCTCTCTCCCAGCTGCTTTCCTCGACTCTGAGCGCAAGTGCATGAATTTCAGATCAGGCAGTCTTTACTGAGTCTTTTTTGAGTCTTTCTCCCCCTATTTCTACTATTTTCTGTCAATTTTTTTGTGCCGAAATCCCTCCATTCCTTCGGCGTTTTGCAGACTCGCGAAAGTCTGACAGCCAAATGAAATAGACGTTTTTTTTCTTCTTTTCCTTGAGGTTTTAGGTGATTTTAAGGAAAGCTAGCCAGAGCTCAGTTAACAATGCTAGAGATGTGTGAGTGTGTGTTTGTGTGTGTGCGTGTGTGTCTGTGGGTGTACCCTGTCATTTGCAGTGTTGATGTTTGCTCTGACTGTCAATCCAGGACCCACACCATGTTGCAGAAAGCCTCACAGCTCTGCCTGTCTTCGCTCTATTATTCTTTCATTTTTTTCTCCTTCTACCGTTTCCCTCTCTCCGCACCTTCGTTCTCGCAGACATCCATTCCTCCTGAGGTTTTTTTTGTCCTAATTTTGCCTCACAGTTTCCGTTGATGTTATTTTTTTTAGATTTGACAGCTTGACAGAAAATTATGTTTGAACTGCGGTGAACGTCTCAAGTTGTATTTTGACATTTTTCTCTATCTGTGTGTTTTCATCTGAGTGTGAATGTGTGTGTGTGTGTGTTTGTTTGTGTATCTGTGTGTCTGCTCATCAGTGCTCTCTTTTTTTTTTTCTTCGAGAGCCTGAAAACAAATCAGCACTAATCAGAGAGCGCCTCACTATTCAGTTGTGACACATATTTAACACACACACATCTGTAGGCTTTGTCACAAACTGAAACATACAAAGTACACACACAGACACACACACACACACACACACACAGTCATGCCTTGTTTAAAACTGGCATCTGTAATAGACTTCTGAATTATAGCGTGTCACAACAGTAAAGCATTAATGGTGTGTGTTCGTGTGTTTGTCAAGTGGCTGCTGATGGGTACAGAGGTTAAATATCCCGTCCACTTTTTTGGTCGCCGGCGGTGATTCGAGGGCCCTTGTCGGGGCGGACTTGATTGCATTTGTGATTTGTGGGCGGGCGTGAAGCAGCGAGGTAGAGTTGGAGGAATGACAAATGGAGTACAGCGATAATAACACAGTGACAGGGTGACAGACAGCCGCTGTGTAAACACCTAACAGGCCAATGAAACACATATTCCCTGTTTCATTGGCCTGTAGCTTCAGGTTTGAGTGGTAAGACGAAGGACAAGTGAAAATGCAGCTCTGGGGTTACACTGACGGACACACCAACAAAAACAGTTATGTTTTGACCTTGAAGAAGATTCCCAAACTGCTCTATCCATATGTTCCCCACGGTGTTTAATAAATCATACTTCTAAGAGCAGTTTATTTTTGCAGAAAACTTTTGACAGTCATGGCCTGGCTTGGCTTGGCTTGGTTTGGTTTGGTTTGGTTTGGTTTGGTTTGGTTTGGTTTGGTTTGGTCAGGTCTGGCCCGTCAGCACAGCTCTGCAGGGATTTGCGTCTCCATTAAAACAGGGCTACCCGCTTGAAGGTGGGTTTTTAAGTGATGAATTGCTGTCTAGAGTGGGGCGTTTTGTGTGTTTGTGTGTGTGTGTGTGTGTCTGTGTGTGTATATATATATATATATATATATATATATATATATATATATATATATATATATTATATATATACTTGTAACTTTGGTCAAGCACAAAGTCACATACCAGAGACCTAGCTTTCAGTAAAATATCAGAGAGAAAAAAAGAACTGACTCAATTACTGAGTATTTAAGTAGTAATTTTTGTAGTCAATATAATTCTAAAGTACAAAATACTTTACTTGAGTACCATTTTTGTTTACTGCACCCATCACTGCACACTGCTTCTTTTTTGGTTACATTCATGAGCAGTTGGCGGATACACACTGAAAGCTTAATTCTTGCATAAGTCTGCATGCCAAGTGGCCCGATTAATGACAGGCAGAATATTTAAATGCTTTATTAGGGAAGCAACAGCCTTGAGCAAAGTAAGTTTAATTATAATTATAAATAAATAACAGTGCAAGGACTGTCTCTCATTGTCTGCATCTCGTGCTTGTTTGTGCATGTGGGGGAAAAAGGATTAGAGTGAGAGAAAGGAGCAAGCCGAATTGGAGGAATTTACATTACGTTGAAAGAAAGGAAGTCTGAATTCATAAATAAGGTGAAATAAGTTTTATTTATCTTTGGGACAAGAAACGTGGATCACCTTAACAATTTAAAAGAACATTTCAACTCCACTCACCTTGAGTTTAGTTGCAAAATACAGGGTTTAGATAACTTAACATGAGGTCATTTCAAAACTACTTAAATCATCTAACGACTTGTATTGCCTTCAGGTCTGATTAATTGGCGAGTGAAATCTAATCTCATAACTACAAAGGGAAAACAATTCCTATAAAAATGCCAATTTTCTGCAAACGTTTCCTGGCTGAATGAAAGTGAGTTTTTTTTTTAAAAAAAGTGCTCTTAAATTTTAAACAGCACTTTCCTTTTAGGATAAGCAAGGGTGATTTTGAATCAAGGCTCCCATTGAAACGCCGCTGTGAGAGCTGTATGGAGCTGCCAGTCTCTTTCAGAGTGAAGCCATTACAGCAGCGTTATACATCCACAGAGAGAGTGTGAGATGAAGATAGATGGATTACCTGACTGGTAAAATCCCTTTGTAACGCCGACTAGTGCAGATAGAGCTGTCAGTGACAGACGCAGAAATGGCAGCAGGAGATAAGAGAAGCAGGATGAAGGGAAGGGAAGACGACTGAGCGATGGAGAGAAGAGGAGGCGGATGGTGGGAAAGTTGGCTGAAAGATAACTGCTATTTATAGGAAGAACAGGTGTGTAGGAAGGAAGTAAATGTAATGTGGACATTTGATTATTTCACACTGATTAAGAATATCACTGGGCTATTACTTTTTCCAGGAGAGAAAATCAGAAATTTTGATAACTTCTCAAGAGACACTGGGGACAAATGAGCAACTTTAACATATTTTTACAACTGTATACACTTGGGCCACGTTTAGACGAAATAATCCCTACTAAAAAAAGTAAAAGTCTTCCGTTTGTTTTTTTTTCAGAAAAATGTGCACTTTGATCGGTAAAAACAACTGAAAACACTGTAATATGCATGGCACGCCAGTCGTAGGCAATGTAACTTTATAATGACACACCATAGAAGAACAACATGCACCTGCACATAAAGACGTTCTTCTACAGAGCCGGGAGTATAAACAAACAAGACCATGATTGCAGTCGCCCTCGTGAGAACCGAAAACACAAATACACTAAGAGTCAGCAGCACAAACTCAGCTCGGTAATCCGCTATTGCTGTTATTGTTGTCCTCCTACCTGTGCATGTTTCTCTGAAATGTAAATAAACGTGTATAAAGTGCAGCCATGACATCACCGTTCTCACAGGATCCGCGTATTGACAGTTTACACGGTGACAGAAGGGGTGGCGTTTTCAAAAAATGACTCTCTGGTTTCAAATGTTTTCAAACCCCCAAAACACCGCTGTCCTGGCCAAACTGCAAGAAAAACTTTTTGTTGCCTAAACATAACCATGTGCAGCGTAATCTCACCATGTGCTTGTGTCGACATCACTATAACGGCATCCTGGGACGTAAATAGCAGACGCAGAAGGATACTTAGAGCATGATACATAGACACGGAAGTTTACTGCAAGTTTACTGGGACGAGAACGCGTTAAGTGATCAGATCACAGAGCACACACCAACTGATGATTTTATTCTGGTATTGGAAAATATTTGGCAAGTAAAAATCACTTGAAAGGTAATTTGGTGTAAGGCCGACATTAGTTTTCATCAAGGCCATAATGAAATTAACCCAAAAACTCAGCATTGAAAAGGGAGGAAAAGTGTAGGAAAAGGACTTAATGTTGAGGAGATGATGAGACGGAGAAAATATTGAGAATAAATCAGCAAAGGATGGATGAGTGAATGGATGTACAAATCTATACGATGGGGGTTTGAGGTTTGCTTTAAAGAATCACTTTCTGGTTTCTCAGATACAATCAAGTTTTCACTTACTCTCCAACGTTTCCGATTGGATCTTTCTTTGCACTGTCTCTTCTTGGAGTTAATCTAATTGGCTCTTTTTCTTCGTGTTTCTCTTTAGAGTAGGTTGGATTGGCTCTTTCTCTTGCCGGGTTCTCTCGTGAGACAATCTAACAATCTGTTCTTTCTCCATAATGTGTAACTTTGCTGGTCTGCTTGGCTCTTATTTGGGCCTTTTCCCAAAATGATCCGTTCCCATCACTGTAGAGAGTCAGTAGGCATGAGACTTCATTAACACCAGGGAGGGCAAATAAACAGCGACCCAGTCCTACGGCAAAATAAAAGTATCAGATTAACTGTAGAAAGTTCTCAAACCACTCCACTGTCCATCTGTGATCTCAGTCTGTTTACAACACTCTAATTTTTGCCAAATATGTCAAAATATGGCTAAAAAAGCTGTCCCAGTTAGACACATTTCTTTAGTTACCCATATTCAGGGTTTCATAGTTCTCTGCACACTGGCTTTAGACAGCCCTGATTGTTGCATATCTTCCACCACTGCTAACAGTAGGGCTGGGCTATTGATATAATACAAAGTTATTATATCGTATCGAGACAATATATCGTCTTCAGTATTGGGTATTATATCATGATATGGAATAAATGGTGTTTTTCCTGAATTTAAAGGTTGTGTTGCAGTAAAGTGATGAACTTTTCTCAACTTATCAGACTCTTCTACTTGTTTTAATACTTGTCCTTTACCCACGTAGTCATTATATATACATTACTAATAATTATAGAACAAAAAAATGGAACGGTGTAAATATATTTTTTCAAAGTACAAATACTCATTCCTACAATATTGTTACATCAAAGAGGGAATTTGGTAAACAAATAAACACAAAAAATGTAATGTTTGATTGTGTCTCCCAGTTCTAGCATTAAATAAATGTTTTTTTGGAAGATATATATATATATATATATATATATATATATATATATATATATATACTGTATTGAGATATAGCCTAAAAATATTACAATATAATTTTCAGCCCATATCGCTCAGCCCTAGCTGACAGAAGTGGGGTTGCTGGGGCACTAAGGGATTTAATCTGTGTTTTTTTTCCCTTTAAGGTTGTCTGAATGTTTTACGCCTCTGTGCCGGTGATAGCCACGGCTGGAGGCATTATATTTTAATTTTTTTGTCAGTCCGTTGTCCGTGCGGTCCATTCTTATGAACGAGAAATCTTAAATATGCCTTGAGCGAATTTCTTCACATTTACTGCAAACATCCACTGAAGGTCAGGGATGAATTGTTTAGATTTTGGTGGTCAAAGGTCAAGGTCACTGTGACCTTGCATCTGTTTAATTTTCATCAATACAAAATCTAAAGTTGGCCTGAAGAGGTTTTGGTGGTCGTTGTTCAAAAGTCAAGGTCACTGTGACCTTGCATCTGTGTCATTCTTATCTCATGAACACCTTGAGGGAAATTTAGCACAAACTTTCACTTGGACTCGAGGATAAACCGGTTAGATATGGGTTGTCAAAGGTCACTGTGACCTCGTTTGTCTTGTTCTTGTGAAATCAATATCTCAAGAACACCTTAAGGGAATTTCTTCAAACTTGGCACAAACGTTCGAATTGACTCAAGGATGAGCTGCTTAGATTTTGGTGGTCAAAGGTCAAGGTCACTGTGACCTTGCATCTGTTTAATTTTCATCAATACAAAATCTAAAGTTGGCCTGAAGAGGTTAAAGGTCAACTGTGACATTGTAATGTTTTACAAAAACACTTCTTGCCATTACTCAATGTCTTAAGTCAGGAACAGCAGGGGAGACATTTGGTCAGATATTGAATAGGTGACACTAATTTTGGGTGTCCACCTTCAAACTCTGCTGCTGGGGGGAAGATGTGTGTGAAGCATCCATGTTTTCACAGAGGTGGATGTGAACTGTAAGTGCAGTGGGTGGTGCGCGGAGGCATACAACCCCATGGCTGTATTTGTATAGTTTTTGAAACAAAACTGGTTAAAAATCAGCAAACTATCCCTTTAATATTCTGCAAACTTTGGGATGTCTAGTCCTGTTGAAGTAACTGACACCACATCAACATGGTGACGACTTGAATCTCCCCTGTGGGGATCAATAATGCATTATCATATATAGTGGCTGTTTCAGCATACCATAGTCTTGGTCTTGACTTGTGTTCCAGCTCCGTTTTGTTAAATCCGAGTACTCATGTGAGGCAGGAAAAAACTTTAACGAGGTTTAGTTTGGAATACAAAAAATACAGCAGGCAAAGTCTTTCCATGGACACATCTCGCCTGGTCCACTACCGACTTAATGTCCTATTCCTTTCATGCATAAAACAGTACAACACGTTCAAAAGCACAGTCAAAAACATATACGCATCCACAACTACGCAGACTTCTTGTTGTGTTTTAGCACAGCGTCATCTTTACGGCACCGTTGTTGTAATACATAACTTAGCATGCACTCTAACTGAAATAAGTAATGCAAATATAAACAAAACTTTAGTTTAGTCTACTACTATACACCATTCAAACATTATACAAACATTATACAAACTGCTGTAAAAACATGAATAATATCAAAATACATATAATTTAATTTGCCACATATCAACATTAACATTTTTAACAAATGTAATATATGTGATTAAGTGGCTCTTATATCGTAACTTATCTTCAACAACTCATAAACTGGGTTATCAGTTTAAAATTCATGCTTATTGCAGCCTGTGTGAGTGCAGTTTTCTGATGGTGAAAATGAAGTCCAACAAACCATAAATATCAATGAATCTGCTGTCTGTGTGTGCATGTGCTTGAGTAATATGAATACCAGTGTGGACCGCACACTACTTTTTGGCAGCCTTTATCTCTCCGTAGTAATGTGTGTTTAAAAGACTCATTAAAATTACATCAGATCTTGCTTCTTTATGCCCTTTTCTGTATCTCATTTTTCTCATTTTAGGCTCTTTAAACTCTCTCTGCATTCGGCAAACACATTATGCACGTGCATGTGGAGGCTCTTATCTGTCTGGCTATTCCAAAGAAAACCAAGCAAACAGCAGATTGAATGAATGACACACTGACACACACACACACACACACACACACAGACACACACACACACACACACACACACACACACACACACAAACACACACACACACACACACACACACACACACACAGAGCGCTGACACGATTTATCAGGGGGAGCAATAAATGCCCATTTTTAAGACCAAGCCACCATATAAAAGCCTTGGATCACAGAAGTAATGGGTCCCTGTAGGCCAGTGATAACTCTCTCTGTTTATACGTGAGTCTGTGTGTTGTGTGTGTGTGTGTGTGTGTGTGTGTGTGTGTGTGTGTGTGAGAGAGAGAGAGAGAGAGGGAAGGGGAGAGAGAGAGAGGCACGGACTGAATGGGACAAACACTGAGAGAAAGGCAATAATGTCTGAAAATGACAGACAACCTGGAAGAAAAGGGAGAGAGAAGCACAAAGAGAGAGAGAGGGAGAGAAGCAAAGATATCACTGACAGCCTCTGTTTCATTTTCCATCTCTGCCAGCTCCATCTAATCTGAGCCCCTGATGTGTTTCTTTCTTCATTTGCAGTTAGTGGTTAGATTATGGACCCTGCACCCAGCTGTGGGCTCTATATTACTGTGCGGGTGAATCGAATGTGCCTTTAAGGCCGCTGACGGTGCATGTTAGTGTGTGCCTACCTGTGTGTGCGTGCATGTGTGTGTGTTTACAATGTGTGTCTTTACAAAGCAACATCGATGCCAGGTTATAAAAATAGCCGTAATATTCCCTGAGTGATTTTCTGCTTGAGGCGAATGGAGATGAAAAAAGCTCTTACGGGAAAATAGGTGTACATGTCTCAGGCAGTGTACGCAGAGAGAGAACTGTTATTTCTCTTTGAACCTAATTTTTAGATTCAGTGGTCGCAGTGGCTGAAACATCACGAAACAACTGCAGCCATTCTGGTCCACCCACTGAAGTGAAAAGCAAACTTTACCTGGATGGGCCTTTATCAGTGGGCACATTTTATCACCTTGTTTTGCAGTGATATTGTTGCATTTTCTTTTTTTTACCATTTTTTATTGGTGTTTTTGTCCTTCACCGACAATGTACAAATTAGCTTTCTGGTGGAAGTATTCTTGCTTACAGGTTTGTTTGTTTTTTTCTTTCTTTGTTTTGGGGGCAGAATAAGGTTAATGGAAATGGAAAATGGAAATGTGGATGTTGGATGTATTTAACTGTATTGTAATTTTGGTTAGTTTATGTAAGGCTCAAGTTGTATGTAATATTTCATACTTTCATACCTACCTGAAATTTCACCTCAGTATAAGGAATATAAAGGTATAGGTGTACTGCACTAACTTAATACACTAAATACACAAGAGAAACCCACAAAATATTAACAAAACTAATATTCTCACACCCCTTTTCCTTATTAAACAGAGAAATACAACTGTACACCTTTTGAATTCAACTTTCTCTTGATCACAGAAGACTGACGAGGCTTAATTACCTCCATTACTCATCATAAAACACATTTTATTCAAACCCGAGAGAAACAAAATAAAACTCAGCCAAACCTTCTTGGTTACTCTTGCTCGTAATCTAGTTTGTAAATCTACTGTTCCAATAATTACCAGCTCCAGTTTGGTTTAAATAAATCCGTAATTGACCAAGTTAGATGTAACAATAACGATGTTATAGCCCACTGTCTCTCTCTGCCTGCTGGCCACCTGCTGGCCGCCTGCTGTTTACAGTCCTGTAACGTCTCCCTCCACCACTAGGTGTTGCGATTTCTAAATACACTCATTTACTGAAGTACCGTGATACTACCAAAGCTTCCTGTTTTTCTTCTTTTCCATTTCCCCTTATCTCTGTATGTATATGACGTGGGGGCATTTATTTTGAGATGAGCTTGATTTTTTTTGTTCTCGCTGAAACATCAGTCATATTTCTTCAGCCACATTAGTGAAAGTCTTCGTAAAAACTAGCCATCAGTTCATAAGTGACTGGAGTGTGGAGGAACGTGTTGTTGCACTAAGCCACACTGTTTACAGATGTGCTAATTTAAACATGATGGGGGAATTTCTGTATTTCCTTTAGACAGCACTTGAGTTAGATATGGAAATATTTTCTTTTTTCTTCTGACAAAAGCCTGTAGGTAAAATAAAATAATATCAATATATGCAATAACTAAACAAGGAAAGAGGCTCTGGTCCTAAAACTTGTTTTCAGTTGTACAATATTATACTCTCTACATTCAGGAGGGTTCAAGAGCCAGATAGTATTTCAAACATTGTTTTTATCTTATAGCTATTTTGAGCTTGTGGTAATGATGGCACTTTCTAAACTTGCTTTGAAAAATAAGTGTAGAGACATACTTGCCACGGATAAATGCAGGGATAACAGCTTCATTCCAAAACAATATCTGTTTTGAAAAATAATTGGTGCATGAAATTCCTGTCGATATTTCAGATTTGCTCTGTCAGTGACAAGCTTTTACTCTGGAAGCAGATGCCTTCAGATGACTCAACTTTGTGAAATGCACCTTTTCATGAAAGCAGCACATACTGACAGCCTCAGAGATAATTCTACACACGTAATGATGCATGACGGAGGATAATAAATACAGTATAAAAATTTCATCAACAGCACTCCAAATCTTATTTATAGGTAGATAGAGACACAAACACAGGCTCACTAAAGGCCATGTGGACATGAGCATAACCAAATATGAGTAGGCAAGCGTGAAAGTGGTATTTATGCACATGGCGCTGCATTCACAAACTCTTGCACAGACATGGAGACATATTATTCTTATTGTTTATTGATGTGTGCAAGGCAATCTGTAAAGGCAATAAAGCTTGCAGGAGTGAAACATGGTTGTGCCTTAAGTCTATCATGGCCTCTGTGTTAGGCGGGATGGGGAACATGAAATTTTCATGGCAGGTTTTAAACATAGTCATCTGCAGCACCTAGAGAGATGGACCTGACCATAATAAGCACAGAAAGCCCATCATACTGCCAAGGTTTCATTTCCACCTCAAGGCCTGTAGAAAGAGCCATAATACAGTGTTACAGTATAATGCCTCAGAATCAAGTGGCCATTGTTTGGAAATGAGGATTGTATCAATATTATGTGTACAAAGTTAATAATTTATCTGATATCAATGCTCCTCAAACAGAAATCTCATCTCTAGGTTCCAGATTTTGGTCTGTACTGCTTATTTTAGTTAACTCTTTTCTATTTAATTTCCTTCTTACTCACTATTTTAAATAACAGAGAGTGTTAGATGAGGTACCCATTTTCAAGAATTGATTGCACAATATTTACTTTGTTGTCATACAGCCTTTTGCAACATAGAACTAGAGTTGTTATGACAAAGTCACCACACTCAACAGACAAAAACAGCAATTATACTTTGCAGAACATGGGAGTTGCTGCTGCTGCCTTGATTGTTAAGTATGCAATGTAAATCATCAATCAATCACATTTTATTTATATAACACCTTTAAAAACAAATCAAATGCAATCCAAAATTTATACAATTAGGTAATTCGACCCCTCGGATCCACAGTCCTTACGCATGACATATTCAGTCATATTAGGACCTCAATCACCGTGGTTTTACACATTATATCGTCAAATTTGGATGAATAAAAAGTGTAAATCCCTGGAGAGCTATGTTAGCATTATGCTAAATGTCTTTTGTTGAGTTTACCATGCTACCTTTATGCTGCTGTGCAGGAAAAAAACAAAACATAACTGGGGGGCACCTATTATAAAACTGTGCACACAAATTAAAACATTAGGTTTTATTTTCTAAGTGACCACAGAGGGGCTCTTGCATGTAAAAGAATATAAGCAGCAGTTATATGAAAAATCTGTTTATATAACACCTTTAAAACAAATCAAATGCATCCAAAGTGCTTTACAGTTTCACTGAAGACATAAAACAAAAACAAGGACAAGATAGGAAATAAGCAAAAATGAATCTTAAAAAAATTATCTTAATAAATAAATAAGTATAAACCACAAAACTGTGACAGTAAGACACTACATAAGAGCCAGACTAAAAGAATAATAATGATAATATTTACAGCTCCTCTCAGATAATTTGTCAGGCTGTTCCAGTATTTTGAGCTTAATAGCTAAAAGCAGAATCACCAAAGCAATGAAAAAATTCTGCATATAGCGTATGCTTATACTGATATTGACTTGTGCTTAGCTTCCACACTAGTAGATTTGGTTTATCTGAGATGCTAGCAAAGCAACACAGTACCTAAAATAAGCACATCAGAAATGTTAGTCAGGTCAAACAACCAACTACATAACCTCCTATCTTTTAATGTTACAGTTACGGCATATAATAACAACTGAAATAAACAAGTTTGCTGATTTCACATATCTCCACAATTCACATCAGTTGCCAGTTCTTTATGGGAGTCGCTGTTGTTGTTAGCGCGACCTTACAGTGATTCGGATTATATCAGGCTAAATGGACACCACGCAGCCAATCAGAACTGAGTGTTGACCCACATCACGGCAAAATTACAAATCACAATCATCACTTAAGCATTCCTATCGTCGTTATGGATTCCACAACTGATAACATGTCAACACGACCTAATCACTCATTATCCACGCCAAGCTTTCCTGTAAATACTGACAGCCTACCCAAAATATTCTAAGCTAATAATGACAATGAAGTGTTTAATATATCAATATTTCAGGTGTCTGCTAGCATGCTTGTGGGTTATTAGCCTGTGGCAGAAGGATGCTTATTACCCAGAGGGTCTGCTCACACTTCTGCGCAGCTCCTGAAGTTGCGACCTTGCTTGAATTTCAGTCGTTAGTCCTAATTAAAATAATTGTGGTTTGTAATGTTTAAAAATAAGACACCACAGCCTTCAAGTGTTTACGTGTAATTAACTGGGTTAGAAACGGATTAAAGTTCTTGTTTCTGGTCTGAAAGTCTGCCTGTCGACGGCTGACACACCTGCAGTGAAGTTACTTCAAAGCGCTTTTCTGCTTCCTGTGTTGGGAATCTCTTTCTCTCTCGCTCTCTTTCAATCTCTCTGTCTGTCGCTGTGTGTGTGTCTTTCTCTCCCTTCATTTGTCTGAAACAGAATTTTCAAGTGCACCTCTTTGGTATGCCACTCACATACGTACAGAACCAACACGCACAGTGGCTGAAAGGCAGACTGCACGTACAGTTGTTTATGCGCACAAACACACATTCACACGGCCTTCTGAATACATGCAAATATAAAGCCGCTCATGCACAAAAACACACACATTTAGACAAACACAAACATATTTTGTTGTAGGTCAGTGCACATACAGAGATACACACATGATTAATTAATGTGCCACAAACCGACAGCATCTGAATACAGTAACAGTTGTAGAACACTCGAAATGCACACAACATTACAAATCTGCTGTCCACCGGATACATGAAAAGCAATAAATGTTCTTGGACATCAAAACATCTTCTTGGTGTCAGACAGTAGGAGTCCCTCTTAGTTCACATGGTAGAAATAAAAATGTGAATACTTTTGTAATTCATCCACTCAGATTTACAATCTGTGCAAACTAGAAATGCAGGATTTTGGAGTTTTTGCTGATATTCATACTGATATATATATAACAACTCATTTGACTGATAACCAATACTGATACTGATATGTATATTTTTTCCCCAATTAATTTTAGTGATCATCAAGTCTCTTATGTAGTGGTATTAGCATCATATTACACATGCTTTTATTGTGATGTCTCACCAGCAGATGTAGAAACAAAATACAGTGCTTTTCAATTTAAGTAATATTCATTTACTGTGCAAAATTTAAACAAAACCTTTAGCGTGGGGTTGATGTTTTGCACCTGTTCAGTATGCCACTTAAAATAATAAGAACAGTATGTTGTGCCTATTGGCAGAAATCAGCATGTTAGCAGATTCTGATAATTCATTTTTAAAGCCAATATCTGCTGATATCGATGATGTGCTGATATTATCATGCATTTTCAGAGCGTACAGTTTTATAATTCATACACTCTTTTTACAATCCGAGAATACGAGTTTGTAATTCATGCCCTTGGATTCAAAATACATATGTAGGGTTTTGTAATTAATTTCCTTGGATTCTCAATCCGTGCTGAACTGTATAGTATTTCGTGGTCTTGGATTTTTCACAATTTGTGCCAATGGTTTTGTAATCCGCCCCCTTCGGGCTCAAAATCTGTGCATACTATTTTGTAATTTGACCCCTTCAATCCACAGTCCTTGCACATGACATATTTAGTCATATTAGGACCTCAGTCAAAGTGGTGTCACACATTATATCGTCAAATTTGGATGAATAAAAAGTGTAAATCCCTGGAGAGCTATGCTAGCATTATGCTAAATGTCTTTTGTTGAGTTTACCATGCTACCTTTATGCTGCTTTGTAGGAAAAAACAAAACATAACTGGGGGGCACCTATTCTAAAACTGTGCACACAAATTTAAACATTGTTTTATTTTCCACTAAGTGACCACAGAGGGGCTCTGCTTGAAGTTTCCTTGCATGTAAAAGAATATAAGCAGAAGTTATATGAAGTTATATGAAAAACAAAGTATTTGTTTTCACAGTCAGAGAAAAGCTTAGAAACATTTAAATGCTGCAGGTAATGGTCAGAACGAAGCTCTGCATATGAGAGAAATAGCGGTCATGACATTTCTGAAGGTCATTGTGGACGGACATTATCCGGACAACCCTTCTTTGAATTGTTTTTGCAGTGAAATAGCCTCATTCATCAGGCTGCTCATCCCGAGCCAACATCATTATTCATTCCACAAATGCGTTTACTTTGCTGTTTATTGTATAATTTCAAAACACTTCCCACTCAGAGCAAGATAATTTCTATTTTCCCCTTTTTGCTTTTGTAATTTGATATGTCTAATTTGCATGAGAATACATGGATTGGAAACCCAGTCTAAGCAGATTTGTGTGTCTTTTTTTATATACATCTTTCCTACTTTCTCTTTCTCTCTTCTTTTGTTAAGTCTACTTTCTCACCTGTCTACCTCTCCCTCCCTCTCTCCCTCTCTCTTGCTCTCGCTCAGTGTGAGTTCTCAAATGAGGCTTGAGAAGGCAAATAACCAAGATGGGAAATGTGTGGAAATGCAGAAGTCATTAAAAAGCCAATTACCCACAGGTTCAGTGCTACAGGGAGGAGATCAGGGAATAGTGGAGAGCAATCGTAAACCCAGTGATATATGGAAACCAAATAGCTCTGTGTGTGTGTTTTCTTGACACTGTGTGTGTGTTGGATTTTGTTTTGCCCCTTTGTGTTTTTGTGCATCAATTTGGGAGTGTGTATGTGCCATTTGTGTGTCTTTAAATGTGTGAGTCTGTGTGTGCAGGTCTGCTAATGTGCAGCCCACTTTTTGTGTCCATGCATGCGGCACTAAAGTGTGTGTGTGTGTGTGTGTGTTGTGTGTGTGTGTGCGTGCACGTGTGCATGCGTGCATGCATGCGTGTAAATCAATGTCCCAATGAGAAACGGATGTTTAATTCACTGTGTCATAAATCTGGGTTGCAGGGAACAATATTAAACTTTATTACCATTTTTCACGTTCACTTTACACTGTGTGAGAGTCATCTATCACCGAGGAAACACACACACACACACACACACACACACACACACACACACACACACTCACACTCACAGAGACAGATAGACACTTGTATTGTGAAAGAACAGAACACACACACATACACACACACACACACACACACCCAAACACAATTACACATACCAGGTAAGCCAGCATGTGAGGTCAGTCACACCTCATACCTCATACATTCTGTATATGTAAACACCCAGTCACACACACACACACACACACTGCCCCCTCCTCTAAACAAACTGGCATTTACTATTTCAATCCATACACACCACACACACACACACACACACACACACACACACACACACACAAACATCATTATCCACTGGTAATTATCTGTGGACTCCAGAGAAACAGGGAAAGATCACATAATTACACTCGTCACATACACACCTCGGATCCACACACGCTACACTGAGCAATGCATCAGCCCCGCAGGGTCGTCTTCATTAAAGGGAAATACCACTGAACTTCAGCTGTTTTATGAAACTTTTATGAAAAGGCCAAATTGAGTTTTGACTGTGTGATGAATGAAAACTACTTTGGGGAATGTAAATCTGCTGCTGCTCTGAGTTTCTGTTGGAGCACAATATGACTTTGCTCTCTCCGTGGCTGGTTTTATGTCGATGTTTTTGCTTTTTCTCTGCGAAGTAAAACATGATCTAGTTCTTTGGTTGCATCACATTGTCACTCGCAACTCATTAAAAACAGGTGGTGGCACGCGACAAACTTTGATGCTAAAGGTGCCCTCCTGTGTCAGTTTTGGATGCTCAGGGATAACATGTCAATTTATGCTTGTAAAAGAAATGTAGAGTTTCTGCTTGTAAAATGCATACAGTCTTTTTCAAAATAAACTTAGAATGTAGTTGAGAAAATGTTTCTAGTTTTACTTTATAAGTACAATATGTTTTGGCTTAAAATTAAGTAATCGTTATAATAATTGTTATTAAAATAATGTATCATTGCTTGACATACATCACAGGACACCACTACCATAGTATTCTACACGTACTATCGCATTTTTGTTGCAAAAAATTTAACTCAATCGACTTTCGGTTAGGGTTAGGGTTAGCGGATGGGTGCTACATACTACTGTAACAGACCAATTTGTATGAATAGAAAGTATTAAAAAAACCAAGGAGCCATTCTCTCAACCAACTAACTGCCATCTGACCACTCAAACCTCTAATTTATGAAAAGAGCAAAATAAGACGATGGGCTTCCTCACTGGCTGCATCTGTATAGTCGGTAGACTGTAACAGTATCACAGTGAGGTTTGAGTTTGAAAACAAAAAACCTAAAAAATCAGCAGCCTAAACAGAAAAGATGGTTCCCTCTTCTTTCACCTCTTTCATTGTTCACTTTCTTCTTCATTCTTTTGATAGTTTTCATTTTACCCATTTTGTCCTTTAACTGCTCTTTCAGTGTTTCAGTGTTTTGATACTTTAAGTTTTCTCTTCTTTTTCTTTTCTCCATCTGTCACCCTCTCCTTTCTCACTTGCTCTTTTCTTTCGCCCTTTAACCCTCTCTGTCTTGATACATGGTGACACCTCAGGCCTGCACACACTCCTCTAGCTACATCCTCCAACACACACACACACACACACACACACACACACACACACACACTCACACACATTGACAGATGAGACACCCGGGGGCAGAGCAAAACAGAAGACGACCTCCCATCCATTGTCTCCAGTGTCAGCAGTCACATGCTCAGTCTTCGATCTCCTATAGGTCAACCCACCCGTGACCCGCACAGGGAGGGCTTTTTGGGATTTAGAGTTCCCACGGGTCAAATCTAGCACGAGGATTTACTGTACGGGTTTACATTTCTATAGCTGTGTGTGTGTGACTTATAGCTTCACTATTGATTACCTATCTATGAGGAAACAGAGAAGTTTTCCCTAAAGGCCTGATCGATAGTGCCAATCTTCCTGTCTTTACCACCTTATTAGGGAAGGATTATAGCAGCTTTACGATGGCCTGCAGGCGCCTGTGTGTGTGTGTGTGTGTGTGAGAGAGAGAGAGAGAGAGACACTCCATCCATTCCTTCCTTATTTAACAGCAGAAAACTCAATGAACAGACTCCACTGTCTGAATACAGATAGGTGTGTAGGTATACACCAAGCGGCAACTTCTGGGGCTGAAAAATGAAGCCAATGTGGAAGTTTAAAAACTTGCAGTTCCTTTAATGGCCACTTGAGGCTGGCTCCAAAAAAAGAGTCAATCCCAACCCCCATGTTAAAATTTCCAACTTTAGAGCAAATATTACCATGTTACAGCTGGAACAAAAAACAGTTTTGGTCTCTAAAGCTAAATTCAACATTCTTGATGGTGTATCGATACACCCATTGTATCGATGCATCGGTTACCGTGATCATAATTTATCAATGGGTAAACGGCAAAATGTAGCGGACCTAAGTAGTGGAAGAAATATACAGTTAATTATTTTAATATTGTGGTGAAAATGGTGTTAGGGTTAATGATGCTGACGCACAATCAAAACGTCTATTCATCACTGATCAGTTGACCACTTTGCCTGAAAAGTTAGCGGTGGAAATTAATGTTCTGGAAATATACTATGAAGACTAATTACAAACAAATGTAAAGGTAAAGAGTATTTAGTAGAGGCATGCATTTTTTGTCAGCACTCAGCAGCATCGCTTCAGATAATAGCGGATCAGGGCAGGATAGCACCGTGTCATCAGAGACTGAAAGATTTTTAGTCTGCATTTCCAGGGATTTTTTTTTTAACACATTTTGGCTTTTGTAAAAACGGAGACGTTCTCGATAAAACGTTTGCCGTTTGCAAAAATGCAGATACAAGATCAATACAACGGCAGTTTGCCATTTTATTATTGTGTTAACTTATTATGTTGATTTATTTATGAATACCTTCCAAAAAAACTGCTGAATCCTGACTTGATTATCCAGCATCCAGGTATTTATTTCAGAACACTGAAAAGAGGTCTTGCACTGAATCTTTGTGTTGTTCAGTGGTTCATGCTTTTCCAGTGTTTTACCTCCACTACCACTGCATAACAACAGGCATTTTCCTTTCTTCGATTTTTGGCAAAAAAAAAGTTACTATATCGATTTGTAGTCATTGAATCATATCATATCATATCGCTGTTCCTGTATCCTTAGGTAAAGAGTATTTAGTAGAGGCATGCACAGGCATTTGGGGCCACTTTGAGTGACAAGTTGCCGCAAAGGTGACAATGTCCTTGAGGGAGTTCTAGGGAGTCCCCAGAAGAAGTGTATTTTCATTATTTATTTCAGTATTAAAAAGTGTCAAATCATGTGTCATATGAGTGACTTTTCTGATCATACTGTATATCCTGATATCTGATCTGATTCTGGTCTTAACCCTTTCCTAGCCAGGATTTTTGATCATATTCCCTTTTTCTTTCAAGACCTAAATGATAAAATAGGTTGTTTTATATTGGCTTCTATTATACATACAAATGATGTAATCAGGCAGATAGGGGCATCAGATCAGAAAAACAAAACAAAAACAAAAACAACTCACATTATTCAATTTCGAGGGCAAGTAAAGACATGGTTTGTTGTTTACAGTTGTGTCAGCATGCATTTTGCTAATACGCTACGTGCATGATTGACAGGTCCTTAATTAAGATGTAAAGTCTTGTTGATTGTTAAATAGCGGTCTACTAATTAAACACAATAGGGTAGATACACATAAACACACTTCAGCAGAGACAGGACTGATTCATCCACTGTAAGATGCTGATGAGAGTTTATGTAAAAGTGCTGAGGTGCTTCAGACGGAGCAGCTCAGCCAACAGCGTGTTCCTGTATCTGATCCAGATAGTTTCACTTCAGGGTCCCTTAACTCATTCATAATAAACCTGTGGTTACAACATATCTCCTCCTCAGCATCTTTATACCCACCTGTGAGCCTAATTAACATTTCAGTATGCAGAGGAATAGTGTTTAGCTCAGTCTCTTGTATTTGGCAACATCCAGCCTCAGTAGCTGCTGCAGTAACTGGAGTTGAGGTGGTGCAAAGTCCAGGTCTGGGGTCTACAGCGGGCGGGGACTAATCTGTGTAAAGACAGCAACAGAAAGTTTGCTGATCTGACCAGGAGTTCATTTTGGCTGAATTCCAGTTGCTTTTTGAGTAACAGAAATCCATGTCTCTTGATTGTCAACCATTTTCTGCGTTTTTTAAAAACTTTTTATTTGTTTTTCTTGAAGCAGCTATGACATCAGGTTACCCTTAGATTACCACAAAAGAGGCAGCAACTTCTCTCCACTTCTGCATTTGAATTATATTGATTCAGGCTTTGGAAAATCCATCCAAAAGTCATGAGAGAGAAATAGTGATAGCTATTTTTTCTACCCTTTATCTTTATACCAGTGATACTCAATTTACAGCCAAATCTGGCCCTCGATAGGGTGCCAGGTGGCCCCCCAACCATTTTCTAATTCACAATAAAAAATAAAGTGATTCATACTGGGAATATCTTTAGTACTTTAAGTAGACATAAGGTGCCATTGTGCATAAAACAGCATCTAGATAGAGCATGTTTATCAAAAAAGTGCCAGTCGAGGATCAAACGCACCACTCAACAGAGATCCTGGCAAAGCCCTTTATGTCCTAAAATCCTAAAAATGTCCTCAAAATCTTAAAAATGTCCCAAAATCCTAGAAGCATCCTTAAATCCTATAAACATCCTTAAATCATAGAAATGTCCTAAAATCCAAAAAAAATCCTGAAATCCTAGAAATGTGCTTAAATCACTAACAATTCCAAATTCCTAAACATCCTAAAATCTTAGAAATGTCGTGAAATCCAAGGCAAGTCGAGTATCCCTGCTTTATACTTTTTTCTCACATGTGATTCTATGTTGAGATTGCAGCATCGCAGTGCAGACTGGCCTGCAGCGAGCATGGATATGACGTTCTTACCACAGCACTGTTGTTAAGAAATACACATCACAGCACCTGAAATTTCACTGCCATTGTGTAAAATCTGGTCACTACTTTGACACACTTGAATAACAAGCCTTCAAAGACACCGAAGAGAAGAGTCGGTGTGTAAAAAAAAGTTGACACAACAGTGAATGAAGTAAAAAACAGTCACGGGAGCTGCATGATAGACGTTTCCAGGCCACATGTGGACACACGACGCCATCAAATCACATCTGTATCGCTGGATTTTTGAAAAAAAAAGAAAAGAAAAAAACGTCAAAATTACAAATGTAAACCGGGCTCTCAGATGCTTAAAGAAGCGCCAGAGATCCTCGCTCAGAGCTCAGAGGACATCTTAATCCAAAACACGACAGACACAAAACATCCGATAAGGAGAATGAAAGAGAGATTTAAGAGCTACACAGCCAAAAACCAGCGCGCTTTGAGCAGAGACCCCAGGGAGCCATTTGAGCACATCGCACTCTGTGAACATCTTGCATCGGCGTCGTGTTTCAACAGAAAATCTGGGGATGTAATTGATCTATTAAAGAGTGATTTAGTCGGCGCTTCTTTCTGCTTTGTTGCACAAACTGCTTTCATGTCTGAACCTCAAAATGCCCTTGTTTTGTAAAAAAGTTTATGTAGATAGAAAGTTTTTTTCTTCTTCTTCTTCTTCAGAGAGCGGAGAATATTTTATGTCCTTTGATGGAGATGTAGATAACATGCAAATTATATTTTTATGCGTACAGCACACACACAGTCCTACTTCTGTTATTTTATGGAGGCTTTTATAGAAACCTGAAAGAAAAAAAATATTCCAAAGACATGCTGTCCTGGTGGGAATTGAACCTTCACCCTCTCAGTGTTGCCGCTTTGATCATTCCACCCAGCTCCCCTTCTCTCTTTCAAACAAAGTTGCCAACATTTGCTTCGTCATTGTGATTTCTTTCTTTTATTCGCCTCCTAAATTCCCCTTTGCCGCCAGGTGTTGGCGAAGTGTCAAAATTTGGCTTTTGTATTTTGTACAAATGAAGAGAGCCAGCCAACCGCAATGTAAACCAATGTAAAAGCATTATGGAAGCTATTTACGGGGTTTGTGAAGAGTGACAAAATCCCCCAGGCGCTCACAGACACACACATGCACACACACATTCAGACACACACCACCTGCTCCATTTGCTGTAATAGGGGTAAATGAATTAGATTTTGATGCTTTAAAAGCTTTTTTCTTTCGACTCATATTGAAAGTAAATTTCTCTCTAATGGTGAGGTGTCTGTGTTTACAAGCCACTGATGATGGAAAGAGACAGAAAGACTGAGGGAGACGGAGGACAGCAGGGAGAGAGAGAGGGGTGGATTATAAATGGATTTTTAAAAAAACGATACAGACAGGGATGGAGTGGACAGAAAAGAGGATGGAAGATGTAGAGGATGAAACAAAGGACATGAGCACATACATTCAGACACATGAATGAGTTGTTTGTGCTTATGGTTTGGCCCTTTGCTCCGATAAT
This sequence comes from Plectropomus leopardus, assembly GCF_008729295.1. Taxonomy (NCBI): domain Eukaryota; kingdom Metazoa; phylum Chordata; class Actinopteri; order Perciformes; family Serranidae; genus Plectropomus; species Plectropomus leopardus. The sequence goes on along the minus strand of NC_056464.1, from coordinate 37,323,314 downwards.
GGCACTTCAATTATCGATTGATCGCTTATCAGATTACTGCAAGGCCAAATGACAGCCGAATAGGAAAAGTGTGATAATATTAGATGGCAGAAGAGATAACAGAGAAAAAGATGTTATGAAAGACTGTGGATAGAAGAAAGTTATGTATGTAGCTGTGAAGGTCACTTTTATTGCTATCTGTTGTCACGATCATCTCTGTTTGCTGTTGACATCACATTCAAACCCATAAAAGACATTTCAAAGTGTTAAAAGAATTAAAACATCAGCTTTTAGTAACTTTAAAGAAACAAAGTTGGGGAAGCGAAAAGTTACAAAACAGTGTAACGAAACAGTAAATGCACTAAATGTGCAGTAAATAACTCTCGTTATGAATCTGAACACAAGCTGCATTCAGTGAAGCAGACTGTGTGCAGAGACACAGGTAGCTATAGTATATCTGAAATACATATGAAAGTAATAATCAGCCAGTAACAGTGAAAAAGTCACGAAACGCTTATCTCCTAATAACCTTTCTGGTATAACGAATATGGTTATTACATGTGTCCCGAGCGAAATATTTAGAATCCGCAAAATCAGCCTCAAAATGAAGAAAATTGGAAACTGTTGCATGAGAGTCTATGGAGCACAGCCGTGTTGCTGTCAGAGCTGGCCAATACTACGCTATGATTGGCCAATCTGCTTGAGGGGCGGGACTTAGTGAAGAGTCAGTTGTCCGAGTTTGATATGAAAATATGTTGATCTGCATGCTGTTCTTCTGTCCACGTAACAGTGGCTCTTACTAACGTTACATCATGACTCAACAAACGTGCAAGTAATATACATACAAGTAAAGTATACACACACACACACACACACACACACACTATATATATGTATACAGTATATATACTGTATATATGTTTACTGTATATATACTGTATATATGTTGGTATAGACTATTGATAATTATTTATTTATTTTAAATAATTTTTGGCATAAGATAAGCAAGAGTCTATTTATACGGGTGTGTATTATGTAGTATATATAATGGTCAGAATTGTAAAGATTAAGATATAGGTGTGTGTATGTGTATGCTTGCGCACAAGCCTTGCATTTCTGTGGGGGAGTTTCTGTAACGGTTTGATTATGGAATAAAGGGACAGGGTTAAATACATTCATACTTCTTCCTACTTCCTTTTTCATATGCAAATTGTTGCAATTTGTAGATTAAATTCATTATTCATTATTAAATTCCTTTTTTCTTTCTCTTTTGTTATTGGTATATAAGTAACAGATTGCTTATTTAAAAATCTATTTTTCAAGTGCTCATTTAGTTGTTGCTGCAAACTTCTCTGACTTGCCTGCTATATTGATCTATATGCGAATGTCTGTTCTACTCTCACTTTGCTTCTGTGGGAGAAACTGAGGATTCAAAGGGAATGGACCACTAGACAGATGGATGGATGAATCGATGTAGGTTGGATAGATAGAGAAGGAGAGAAAGGTAAATAAATGAGTGTTGGCAGGAAACCAAATGAGCGGGAACAATCAGGGCATGAAGAGGATGAGAGGGTTCCTGCAGCTTTGATTATGTGGGATTTACATATATGTTTGTGTGTATGTGATGATGATGATGATGATGATGATGATGATGATGATGATGATGATGCTGGGCCATTACACAATCAGGACACAGAACATATGGGTTCCAGCACGCGTGTTTGTGTTTGTGTGTGTGTGTGTGTATGTGTATGTGTGTGTGTGTGTGTGTGTGTGTGTGTGTGTGTGTGTGAGAGACCTCAGGGGGAATTGGGTGTACTGAATGTGTGAAATGGGCCGAGCACCGATGTGATGTTTGTGTGTCTGACTCCAGTGATTCCCTTTGCCATTTTATGACAACGATGATGATGAAGATGGGTCATTTTTACCAAACAACAGTGTATTTTGTCATCCAGCTCAAGTCACGTCTGCGCCACATCTGATGCTTATGTATCCGCTGTTTCCTCATATTCTCCCTCCTTTCCTGTCTCCTCATCTCCTGCTTCCTTTCCTCACTCACTGTCATCTGTCCTTCCTTTCACTGGTCTCTGCCTCTCTTACTCCCTCTCCCTCATTCTACATTCAAAAATAATTTACAGAGAGCGTTGTAATATTTATAATATCACTATAATGTATTCTTATTTTTCATTTTCCTCCTCTTCCCTCATTCGTCATCTTGCCTCAATCTCTCTCTTTTCACTTTCTTCCATCCTTTATCTGAAATGATTAGAGAAAGATAAATACACTCTGTTTCAACATATGCAACCTGCTGCTACTAATGGAAGAGAAATGACAGCCAGCATGTCCTGAAACGATGTTAAGTAGGAAAAATAGTTAGATGTGTGTTTCTATGTGTGTGTGTGTGTGTGTGTGTGTGTGTGTGTGTGGTACCTTCTCGTTTTTAACCGGCATCCCACGCTGTTTATAACCAGTTTTCTGCCCCTGTAAAGGGACTCAGTAACTCCCTTGGCCTCCCACACACAGTGACGCATCAACACACAAACGCACACACACTCTCGCACATAGGGAGTTCAGTTTGATGCGCTGTAAAGGCTTGTTTTCCTTTGTTTTGCATAGGAACATGTCAGGTAAATACATTTTTTATTATTATAAACCATTAGAAATAGATTTGATTCTTTCTTTTCTTCACTTTTTAGTTGTATGAAGTGGAATATGTGTTTGGATAAGTTTCACTGAAGCACTTAATGTGTTTCAGGTGCTACATTAAGCCTTAGGGGCTGTTTGGTGCGTTTTATGTGTTTTAAATTCTCTTTTTTAAAAAAATTATTTTGGCTGTGTTTATGCATGTGGCATACATTTTGGCAAGATTGTGTATTTTTGTTTAATCTTGGCATTTCAGCAGCTCTTCTCCTACAATAAGACTAAAATGCACTGGGTAAAAAAAAAAGTTAGATTCATACTGTTTAGTGCAAAAAATGCACCACTGAAACCCATTCAAACTGCAGTTGTTGATCCCACAGCCATCAAAGCATTAAAACACTCATTATTTTATTATTCATTATATTATTTTACTATTTTCCACTTGATTACTTTTTTTTAAAAACAATATTTGACATATGTAGAAAATGATATTTCCACTAGGTGCACTATCACAATCAGTGTTGCTGCAAATCGCTGACATATCCCAGGCTGCAATAATAATAATACAATTTTAAAAAATCAACTTTCCATGTAGTATACTGAAAATAATACACCCACCGCCCATATTAAATGAGCAATATGGGATAATTTAGAGCGATACAATATGATATGATTCAATGACTAGAATCGATATCGTATTTTTTTTTTGCAAAAAAATAGAGGAAAGAAAATGCCTATCTCTATGCAGTGGTAGTGGAGGTAAAACACTAGACAAGCATGACACACTGAACTACACAAACATTCAGTACAAGGCCTCTATTCAATGTGTGTGAAATAAATACCTGGATACTGGTGGAGTCAGGATTTAGCCTTTTTTTGCAAGGGAATCAGAGATAAATCAACATAATAAGTTAACACAACAATTAAATGGAAAATTGTCAGCTTTTTGATAATACACTGAAGAAAACATACCTATATTTTGTTCAATTTCTGCCAATATAGCCCCCTCTTACACACTGGTCCTTTAAAACACTTCAAACTCTCAGGTCAATTCAAAATAGATTTAACACTTTGTACAAAATCCTACTTTCACACTTCGCTTTAGTGACAAGTATGTAAGCGTGAATGTTCTTTGACTTCTGTTGTGAGAGACAAACTGTATTTTGAGCCTTTATTCGCTCAGCGCACGCTGACTTCACTTTAATATTCTAAACAGATCAACACTGCTGTGCAGATCCACCACAGCAGCTGGGGGTTAAATGCTGTGCTCAAAGGCACTTCAGTGGCTCATAGACGCAGTTGCTTCTGCTTCTGCAGCCTTTTGATGTTGACGGCTTTGGAAAATAAAAGCAAATTCTCAACAGTATTTGTGAAAACAGCTGGTCTCGTGTGGCAGTATGCGCCGGAGTGTTCGTTGCACTCACACTGTTGACCCACTTATTCTGATGTGTGTGAGTGTGTCTGTATGTGTTGACGTGGAAGACAGATTCATCAGGTTTCCTCTCGTGAACATATTGCTCCTCTCTGACCTCACAGCTGGGAAACAACGTGTGAAATGAGAGTCGTGTGCGTTTGTTATTGTATGGGAGACAATGTGTGAGTGATATTTCATATGGAAATGAGTCTTTGTGATAGTCACTTTCTGGTGTGTGTGTGTGTGTGTGTGTGTGTGTGTGTGTGTGAGAGAGTGTGTGTGTTTTACATATATGAATCAAAATGCACCTGTTTGCTGCTGTGCCTTACGTGTGAATGCACTTGCATGTATGTTTATTTTCTTCTGTTTGTACGTACATTGTAACACATGTGCTTCCCCCACCAAACCTGGAGATGGTTGTCATGGTGAGAAGAGTCTCTGGGTAACAAACTTCACACTTATCGTCTGTGTGTCGAGTCGATTCAAGTCAACTTTATTTAAAGAGAGAATTTTAAATGAAACAATAACTTGGCAGAGAACTTTACAGAGCAGCAAAGGACAGAAAAATAAACCTGTAGAAAATGTTGCAGTGGGCATGGTGTGTGTGTGTGTGTGTGTGTGAGAGAGAGAGAGTGTGTTGAAGTAATCTAGCCTGGGTCTCTAACCAGGTCTTTCCACAGTGAATCGGACTGATTACATTTCTTATTCACACCTGCATGCACGCGCACACACACACACCCGATTCACTGTGGAAAGACCTGGTTAGAGACCCAGGCTAGATTACTTCAACACACTCTCTCTCTCACACACACACACACACACACACATACACACACACACACACACACGCACACACACGCACACACACAAACTGTCATTTTACTCCAGCAATAAGACACACTCCCTTGCAGCCCCACAGTAATATAACTTCAACAATATCAATACACACAGACGCACAAATACAGTTCATACACACACTCTCTCTCTCACACATACACACACACACACACACACACACACACACACACACACACACACACACACACACACAAACACCACACAGTGCTGCTATAGATTAACTCCATTACTCCATTTAGTCAAGCTGGAAGAGAGATGGATTAATTCTCTAATACACACACACACACACACACACACACACACACACACTCACGTGCATATATATATATATATACTGTATATACACACGTGTGTGTGTGTGGGTATGAATATACATTCCTCCCTTTTCTTCTTCTTATTTTTGTTATGTGAATATACATATATGTATACAGATGAACTTTTGCAGAGGGGGACTGAACGGGCCGAACGAGCGAGTTGTGTAAAGGTATGGAAGTTTTATGGTTGAGAAACTGTAGATCCGAAGCAAACGGCTGTTTTAAAGGCAAAGGGAAGAGTTAAAAATATTCCCAATACAGTTTCCACTTAAACTGATATTGATTTTTGAAGTGGCTAAAATACATTTTGCTGCTGTCCCCATCCGCAGCATTGCTTAACCCTTTACAAACGGACCTCCTGTGGGAGGTCTTTGTTTGCAAGGTTATGTTTTAATGGAACTAAAATAAGCACCATAATAGCTAAAACAATCTCTCTTTTTGTTACAGAAAACTAAGGCTTCTCCATCACCATGTCATGACCTTAGGTTAACTTACTTTACATGCGGTGCAAATCTGGTATTTCACCACAGTTACGCCAGTATTTCTCCATAATGGCCACGGGAAATTGCTTTTTGCATATTCTTGTATATATACCTATCTAAAAAATACCCATAATAGCTAGAGCATTCATTATTTTTACAGCAAGAAGCTAAGACTTCACTCTTTCCTGTCATCACATCATTACCATATGTTACCTTGCCTTGGGTGCAGTACAAACATAATTTTCACCAGAATTTCTCTGGGGATTTCCCTGCAGGTGGCCGCAGGAGATTGTTTGCCTAATCATGTATATGTTGATCTAAAATTAAAAAGAAATTAAAGCCTGAACAGTCATTCATTTTGCTGGAAAAAGCTAAGGCCTCTGTGTTCAGTTGCATCATAGTTTACGCTCGTAATGACTTCATTGCGACTTGTTACCTGTGGTCCAAGAAGCTGTGTATGTATTACATCGAATGTGTATAGCTGCCTCATACAACCCCACTTAAAAAAAACACCCAAACTACTTTCCCTTTAAGGCTTTGGTATGTCTGCAGGAAATGACAATACATATCCTCATAAGTAAATCCGTGGATTTAAGGCTTCGAGTTTGTTCTTTGCTTCCTCTGCAAAGTCCTTCCTCTTCAAAAGTCACTGCACTGCCCTTTAAGCTCAAAATGCCATGACGTCCAGACAGCACTTTCTGCTAAAACGCATCAGTAACAGAATGAACAACTGAAAGACTTACATTTTATTTTATTTTTCCACCAGATTTTTCCTTTTTTTATTATTATTTTTTCACAGTTAGCAATGAAAGAAGAAATTACCCAAGAATTAGCAAAAAAAAAAAGAAAACTGTAAAAAGTTTAAGAGAACCCCCCCCCCCCCAAAAAAAAAAAAGAAATTAAAAAATACCAACAACCACCAACATGGAAATGACTTGGAAAAAATGCCTTTAAAAGGTTAAAATAATTTTGTAACATAATTGTAAATATATAATTGGGTTGTAAATAATAGCAAATTATTTGAAATAAAGTTTTTCCCAAGCTTTCCCTTTTTCCGCTACCCATTTTTCCCTACCGTTTTAAAAATAATTTTCTAAATTTAATAAGTTCTTGCAGTTTGTGAAACATCTGTTACCAAGTTGCTCATTGCCTTTCCACTGTGTTTTTGAAAGAAATCCCATCAGTTTGCTCAGAGTTTGCTTGTACAAGGCATCTAATAGCAGCAAAAGAAAAGTGATGTCGTTCCAGGTTCCAAAGGGTTAAAAGCAAAGATGTTTTATGAATCACTACATTAGATTTGATTTTGACTACCAATGGAGTGTAATGTAAAGGAATAAGGTGTATTCATCAGCTTATGTGCAGCCATAACACAACTAAGAAAAGCCATAAGAGATAAGAACCTCATACATAAAGTTTAAGAATCCAAATATATCCTTAAGCTGCTGTCCACCACACACACATTTTCTCTCTTTCATTCTACATTAATTCAGGACACTTTCACACCTCAGCAACAGAGCGAACACACACACACACACACACACACACACACACAAACACAGAACTGCACAGTCACACCTGCTTGATTCAGTATCTCTCCTCTCCCACTCTCTCGCCAAATAGTCTCCCAGTCACTTCAAACTCTCGTACTGGCTGATGGCAGTCAGCCAAATGGAGCCGGCCGACCCATAAAAGCTCCATCCTGTGCCATAAAGCAGAGACTAAAACACACTTAAACCGCGAGACGGTGGAGAAAATGTGTTTGACGTCGTGGTTCAGAACCCCTGGGGTGTGGATACATTAAGACGCTGATATACGGCTCTGGTGGATTAAAGAGCTTGAGTTGTTTTTGCTTTCTTTTTGTTGCATTAAGCATCCGCCGAATGGCGTGCAAACCCAGCCGACCGTTTCTGCAGCACAGGATTGTTTTAGAAAGACTGTACTGACAAACACTGCTTGCAGAAGATCTCGCTGCTGTGGAAAGTTGGAAGGAATCAATCAGGCAAAATTTTTACCACAGTCTTACTTTGACCTCCTGATCTGCTCCTAAACAGAAACGGCATTCAAACAAATCTAATCAGTTTTGCAACCTGCTGATCAAAAACAATGCATGAAGAGAAGAAAACAAACATGAATGTTATTTTTTAAAATTCAGTTTAAATGAAATTGTTGATGTAGAACACAAAGCATTTATATAAGCGTTATTTAACTGTAACTTCAGACCCCCTGCCTGTTAATTTTTATACTCTCACTTTGAAGAAAGAAAGTGAATTTGCTTACTTATATTTCAGAGTCATTGCCTTTTATTCAAGACATTAAATTCTGATAAAGTAATAATACACAACTCATGGCCCCCTAAACATTTTCTACTTAACAATAAAATCAAGCACTATACTTTTATTACACATAAGCTGACAGAGTATATAAAGCAGCATTAAAATAGGACTTCATAAAAGTGCCAGTGGAGGATCCCCCAACAGAGGTCCAAGCTAAGCCTCCAATGTTCTAAAATCTTAGAAACATCCCAAAATCCTTGAAATGTCCTAAAATCTTAGAAACGGCCTTAAAGCCAAGAAATGTCCCAAAATCCTAGAAATTTTCTAAAATTCTGGAAACATCCCAAAATTCAAGAAACACCCTGAAATCCTAGAAATGTCAAAAAATCCTGAAAATGTCCTTAAATCCTAGAAACGTGTAAGGGGCTGCTTTGACCGGCCCCTGGCCTTGTGTCATTTTGTGAAAGTGGCCCCCAAGCAAAGCAAGTTGAGTCTTCCTGCTTTAGTGTGTCCTCAAACATTCGTGAAATTGGGCAGAATCATTGGAAACCGTTAGAACCAGCTGTACAACACGCCTGATTAATGATGAATTAATACCATTCCACTGACTGTTTTTAATGGTTTGTTTCTTGGAAGCCTTTCTTTAAAACAATACCTGCAAGTATTGTTTTTGTAAGTAGAAGTCACTCTAAGGATCCTAATTTTAAACGTTCTGACCTTTCTCTTTCCGTTTCCTTGGCTACAGGTTCGTTCATGGTGGTGAACGCGTCGGGCCGGGCGTCGGGGCAGAAGGCTCACCTCTACATGCCCACCCTGAAGGAGAATGACACCCACTGCATCGACTTCCTGTACTCCCTGTCCAGCCGGGACGGAGCGAGCCCAGGAACGCTCAACGTCTATATCAAGGTGTGTGTGTGTTTGTGAGTGTGTGAGTTAGTGACTGACAGGGTGGGATGGAGTGACAGATGAAGAGGCTGATAGACTGAACAGATTAAACAGGTAAACAAACAAACAGACCTCTGTTCTCTGTCAAGGAGGGAGTCAGCTGGGGCATTGAGTGCTCAGGTGTGTGTGTGTGTGTTTGGCTTTTTGTGTGAGTATTCCCTTTTTTGCAGGGAAAAAGTGATGCTTGATATACTGCATTTGATAGTATTGATATTGAAGGAAAATTTTAAGTAAGCAGACGTATAATATGTTGTTTATTTACAAAAATCAATGGACACAAATGCATGTTTCGAATAGAAAATCATTAGGAACATGGCGCGTTTGTGTAAATGTACACGGACAGATTCTCTGTGTTGTCGGGCAGAGTGAATGTTTTATATCGTGGTCTGAAGGCGCTGATGGACAGGTGGGTGGAATAAAGAGCTGCAAAGGTTAGACTGCAGCTACAGATGGAGGTTATGGTGTTGAAAGTGCAAACCAGTGAACTCTGGGAATATAAAGATGGATGAAAGGAATGAAAAGATAAGACATGACATACAGAGATTGCCTGCGATCTGTGAGCAAGGGGATTAACAAATCACGGGTTTGGAGAACCAACGCGTGAAGTAATCGAAAAATTAATTATCTGATTAATGAGGAATAAATGTCAGAATATTGCGGAATCAAGAGTTAATTGGATAAATATAGTGATGATATTGTAACTACTGAGAACACCATCACTGAGAAGCCTTTAGAAGCAGAGGAATGCATCAAAATACTTTCATTTTTTGGTAGTTTAAATAAAGTGACAAGTGAAAAAGGGCATTTTGAAATATTGCTGAACAGGTTTACTGGGCCTAAATGGGGGCCCCTGGCCCTCACCAGAAAAATGTCACTCAATCAATATGTACAATCTTAGAAATATAGGTGTTAACTAATCATGATCATTTTTTTTCATATCAGTCAATATCGATATTTCAGACAAAAAGCTGAGAAAATTGCATTTTTGTAAAAAGAAAGTCATTTTTTAAGAGCAACATCAATTTCATATTTATATTTTTCCCCTTTTAACTTCTTATGTCAACTTGAAATGTACAAAAATAATGCTGAAAATAATAATCTGTTTGCGTTATAGTGGAACTATAGAGTGGAACCGCACAGCTACAGAACAGTCCCTAAGTAACGGCTTTGTTGTGATCTCTGCAGATTTACATGTTGTTCTGCTTGTTGTTGGAAGGAATCAAACATCAGAGATCAGTTTATTCTTTCAGAATAACCGAGCAGGAAACTCACTACACCTGAACTCAAACCGTGTCCACCGTGTCCTCTCATCATGTCCCCGTCACACTGAGCAGAAGGAGGGAGGGGGTAGACGGCTGCCGCCTACACCGGCGGAGAATGAGAGTGTAGCGGACACTGGCGGAGCACCAATGGAGAATGAGGATGGAGCGGACATTCGGAGACACCAGCGGAGAATGAGAACAGACGTTCGGCGACACGGGTTGAGACACCGGTGGAGGATGAGAGCGGAGCGGACACCAGTGGAGACCGCAGCGGAGAAGGCGGAAACACCTGAGGAGAAAGAGAGCGAAGCAGACATTCGGAGACACCAGCAGACACACCAGCAGAGAATGAGGACAGAGCGGACGTTCTGAGACACCGGCAGAGACACCGGCGGAGAATGAAGATGGAGTGGACATTCTGAGACACCGGCGGAGAATAAGAGCAAAGCGAACATTCGGAGACACTGGCGGAGACATCGGCGGAGAATGACAGCCGAGCAGACACCGGCGGAGACAGTGGTGCAGAATGGGAGCGGAGCAGACACCCTTGGAGACACTGGCGGTGACATCGGCAGAAACACCAGTGGAGAATGAAGACATAGCGGAGATTTGGAGACACCAGTAGAGACATTGGTGGAGACACCGGTGGAGACACTGTCGGTGGAGATACTGAGTGGAGTGGACATTTAGAGAACGTTGGAGAACCGATCAAGAACCCTTTCATGTTCCAAGGGTTCCGTTTAGAACTCACTAAGGGAGCCTCTAAAACTAGTAATTTGCTTCATTATCTATAGACCTCTCTGCCACTTACCATTGTTTAAGTTCTTGATGGAACGCATACTCTTTCAAAGAACCTTTTAATAACCGTTTTTGTCAGGATGAACCCTTTTGGAACCTTTATCCCTAAGAGTCTACTGACAAGGAAGAGATTCATGATGCCTACAAAGAGGTGCAAAGAAACTGCACAAGGGCCACAAAATAACCTCAAAATACAGACACAAAATTACCTAAATAAGACACAAAACAACTATAAAGAGACACAAAACCACAAAAAGATGCATTATGACTACAAAGAGATGCAAAACAAGGACGAAAAAAAGAGGCGAAACACCCGTAAAGCCTTTGTGTCCTGCTCCTGTGTAGGAGAGATGGTGGGGCCTTTCGCACATTTGTTCCCATATTTGTGTGATTGATAATCTGCCCCTGGCTTTTGATCATGGTTTTGAGGCTGAGTGTGGGTTTATGGGTAATGCAGTCAAAATGAAAAAAAGAGTGCCACCACCAATGTCCCTGACAGACAGTATCATCTCATTTATAGCAGTAATTGCAATTAATGCAATTATTAAATATTAAAATTGTAACATTTATTTTAGCTTAAGTTTCTCCAGTTTTACTTTCTGAAACATGAAGCTGCTGTGTTATAAGGTCCACCTTCTAAATCTCTTTTTATTATTTTCTGTCTCTTGTCCCCGTCTGCCTGCAGGTGAACGGAGGTGCTCAGGGTAACCCTGTATGGAACGCCTCTGATACTGTCACTGAAGGCTGGGTGAAGGCTGAGCTGGCCATTTCCACTTTCTGGCCCAACTCCTACCAGGTAACACACACACACACACGCTTTCTTCCTGTCTTTGCTGGCATGACACTTAACTGCAGTACAGACATGATGCACGGTGAAAACAATAATACAGTGGGCTATATTAAAATGACACAGAGAAGTAATGAGGCAAACTTTATTTCTCCAAACTTTATTTGCTTCCTGCTCCTCTTTGACCATCATCTCATTATCAAGCCAAAGAGAGTGAGCCAGAGATTAAACTCATCCTTTAATGTGACTGAGATGTATAATTACACTCCCCAATGTCATGTGCCAGGCAGATATTTAATATGCCAATATTTAATATTTCAACTGACCTGCCTGAGGCTGTTTGACTTTTTAATTGTTTCCACTCCAAAATTAAATATTTACTTGACTTTATGGACAGTGGAGTGTTTTTTTTGACAGTTGATGTGTGAAGGGTTCAATAAAAAGATTTTGTTTGGGGGGGGTACTCAGTTCCTTTACTTAAGTTAAAATACTATGTTTCTGTGTATTTATGTATCTCTCTATCTATGGAAAAAGAAAATATAAATATTTATCAAAATAGTTTTCAGTTAGCTAACTCATTAATCAGCTAAACATTTTTGCTGTGCTGATATAAACAATTGTGTAGTTTTATTTTTATCAAAAAATTTTTTTGCTTTTTTTCCCTTAACTTAAGTAAAAGTAGGCTACTAATAGTAAAAAAAACCCAAAACAAACAAATAAAAAACCAAAAACAAATGTATTTTATATAACTCTTTTATTCAAAATCTAAATTTGTAAAGAAACTAGAAACTAAAACTGCTCGATACATGTAACAAGTAAAGTATCTCCCCCTGAAAATGTAGTGAAGTAGAAGTTTTAATTGGCATGAAAAGACGATACTGGTAGAAATGTGAGGTACTTGTAGTTTATTTTAAAGAACAGTACCTGAGTAACCGTAGCCTGCATACTCATGTAACTTTCCAACACAGTTTATGCTATGAAAGGTTCATACACTGAAAAGCATTGTATCTTATGTCCTTATCTGCTGGTGGTACTGGTTATCGGCCAAATGAGTTTAAATATATCGGCAAAAAAATCCAATATTGTGCATCCCTATTTGGAGTTGCAGATTGAGTTTAGTCTCTTAACAAGAAGTAAGACGACCAACAGGTCTCTTTCCTTTGGTGTATTCCTTTAATGTAGAAACACAAAGAAGTTGCTGTTTAATGACTCTCATTTAATCTCTGTGTGTAGGTGTGTGTGTGTGTGTGTGTGTGTGTGTGTGTGTGTGTGTACACCGGTGTATTTAAGAAGCAGAGACATACCCTGCTGTGTTGTTTTATCGAGGTAGCACAAACGCGACTGTGTTTTACCTAATGACTGAGCTATGTTCAGTAAATGAAGGCACCCCTGTGTTGTGCACACAGATCTGAGGCACACAGGAAACCAAAGTGACACAAACGTGTGTGTCTGTGCAAGTGTGTGTGTTTCCCTCCCTAATGAGGAGTCACCTCCCATGGAGAAATGACATTTTCTTGTTCAAAAGGGACAAAAACATTGTCATAATAAAGTCCAAACCACTGGGTGGGCAATGAAAACTTTCAGGGTAACCTATCACTCTGTTTTGAACAGGCACATTTTTTAGCATCTATATGTGTTGCAGTGGATAGTGTGTTGTACCACTTAAGCTGGGAGATGAAATGGTTTTTTGGGGTTGAATATGCACTGTGACTAAAAGAAGAAAACCTTTTTTACTTTTCCCTCGTCGGCACAGATTTACAAGATGAAACGCAACATTTCTCACATTTTCATCGCGTTTTCCTAATTTGATGAGCGTCTGGTTTGTGGCCATGTAAACACAGTTTGAAATGCAAGATGGGAATTTTCTTTTTACTCACTGGACAAATCACTGCCAAAAACTTTGGATTCTTTTAAAGAGAAAAACATGGAGGAAAGTGAGTGAAGCGGCCAGCATTGAGATGGAAGGCTCACATATCCTCATTTCGCCTTCACTGGGTAGTTAAAACAGAGAAAGGCAGGATGGTAGAAAGGAGTGTAACATATGATGAGGGTCCTATAATTTGAAAGGGTCATTTAACTTATTTTACACAAAAACAAAGAAAGCAAACTAATGTCCAGATATGGGTAGTAACCTGTTACAAGTAAAGCAGGAGTAAAAAAAGTAGATTTTTTTTAACGAAACAAATACTTCTCATGTTTATCCCATCTCATTTGAGCATATGTTTCTCGGATTTTAGGACATGTTTAGGATTTAAGGACTTTTCTAGGATTGTAGGATGTTTCTAGGATTTTAGGACATTTTAAGACTTTTGGACATTCCTTGGATTTTAGGACATTTCTAGGATTTTAGGATGGATCTAGGATTTAAGAGAGTTTATAAATTTCACTTTACTTTACTGTGAATTAGAAAATGGTTGGGGGTTGCCTGGCACCCTATCAGAGGCCAGATTTGGCCCGTGGGCCCTAGTTTGAGTGTCACTGGTATAGGCTTTCCTTATTTGTTTAAATAATTGAGTTGCTTATCAGACGTGCTGTTCTTTTTATTGCTTGCACAGGCCTGCGCAGAAAGTAACTTGTGTCTTGAGTAGTTTATTAACTGGGTACGTTTTTACTTTTACTTGAGTAGATTCCTCTTATGGTAATCTCTACTTTTACATGAGTCATTTCTTATGGGAGTAATCGTACTTTTACTTGAATATAGACTTTCAGTACTCTACCCCCCACCGCTAGTGTCTCTGACATCTAGAAACTTGACATGCATGCCAGAGAGAGGGATTTATTTTTTGAAGGAAAGGAAGTTAAGTTCCCACTTCCCAGAAGTCTTTAGTATTCAGGCCGAGTCCCAACTTATACTGTTGAGGATCCTGACAAGTAAAGCACAGAGGTATATGTGTGTGTGTGTGTGTGTGTGTATGTATGTGTGTCCCCCCGCAGTGTGTGTGTGTCCGCAGTGTGTGTTTGTGTATGAGTATATACGCATGGGTCAGGAGTGCATGGCCCCTTGACAGCCCTGCTGACTGCCTGTCACTCTGAGAGTGCTAAAAGTTGGTGGTAAAGAAAATCTGAGAGCGGGAAAAATGGAGAAGTGATATGATGTGAGAAAAGTGGACAAAGACACAAAAGAGGAATTACAAGAAGAAGGGAAAGAAAAAAATACAAAGAGAGGAAGACAAAGAGTGACATGGCTGAAAGGAAACAGAGAGAAAAAGAAATTAGAGGAACGGAGAGAGATCAAGAAGAGCCGAGGTCTGGGTGAAAAAAGACGAGAGAAAAAAGATGAAGAGGAGGAGGATGAGAGAGGGAAAGACGAGGGGAATGAAGAGGATGCTGTGTATGTGGTTGGCATACGGATGGAGACAGAAGGATGAAGTGAAGAGAGGAATAGTTGCTGACTTTCAGTGGAAAATTCCCCTGGGGTTTCCATATGAGCTTCACAGGGGAGTCAAGATGTTGCAGTTTGTGAAAGAAAGAGAGATTTTTTTTAAGTTTCATTACTTGCAGAGAAAAATGTGGCTCAACTTGATTCTTTCTTTCTTTCTGTTTTTCCGCCCTTTCCCTCTCAGGTGATATTCGAAGCGGTTTCAGTTCAAGGCCATCCTGGTTTCATCGCCATCGACGACATTCGAGTTCTGGCTCACCCCTGCCGTAAGTGACTGTGTGTGCATGTGCGTTTGTGTGTGTGTCTCGTTATGGTTGACCCTGCACAACTGTAGCCCCACTGAGCATCATCTGTTTTATAGCTATCTCACACACACACACACACACACACACACACACACACAGGAGGCTGTGTGAAGGACAGATTGTGAGGATTGCAGACAGATTGCAGAGAGCCAGGAAGAAGGTCCAAATTCAGGGTCTTCATCACTCAAATCTGACAGAAACACTTTGCTTCACAAAACTCCAGACTGCTTACTGCAACACTCTGTGGCCTACTTACCTCCCTCCGTCTACTCGCTGTTAAACTAAATTCTCTCCATCTTTACTTATTGGCACTTTGTGAGGTGTTTATATATATGTATATATATACACACACAGTAAATATACAAGTATTTACATTTCTTCAGTTCAACATCACTGGCATTATACAGTATGAGACCACAACAAAACATGATGTTGATATTGAATCTTGTGACAAGTTTGAAAAAGTATGTAAATGATAGTTTATAAGTTTTTAAAGCATAGTAATTAGATTTTTTGTTCGCTTCATTCTTCATGTTTGTTCTAGCATTATTTTGGATCAGTTTTTCATGTACAGTCTCTAGTTGGTCTCCTTTTTTTTCTCAGTGTCACATGTGACAAGTTGAAAGTGAGACCAGGTTGCGCTTGTCTTCACTTCAGGCTTTTTTTGGTCTGCTTGCTGTTTCTTTCTCTCTGAACTGCTGGCACAGAACACTTGGCTCATCTGTGCTAATCACTAATCAGATTCGTCAAAGCGCCTGAGCCAATGGTGAAAGACAAGAAGAGAGTCGAGGCATTCACTATGGTGCAAAGAAAAATAAACTAAACAGTAAAGGTTAGAGGGAACGTAAAGACCGGGAGGAGAGAGAAGATTGTTCTAGAAAGGAAACATGACTAAAAAAAACTCCTGAAATTCATATCTAAGTTCTTTTCATTTGTAAGAACCCGACCATTAGCGTCAGGGCGAATTATCATTGTTAAATGATCGATGCGTACTCCGTTAGGCTTATCTCTGTCTGCAGACAGGCAAAATGAAATTAACCATACGCTGGCTGGTCTCAATGCCAGACCAAAGTCACCCAGTGTCTGCAGTCTGTCTCATTGTCTGCCTGCTCATCTGTCTCATAGCCATCCCGTGAATATCTCTGCCTCACTCCAGACAGCAACATTAAGCCTTGTTTGATGTGGATTACTATTGTTGTGGTTTTCTTGCAAGCGTTGTTTCGTATTACCAGTGGCATCTGCTATTATAATCCAGCCTGGATCTGCTATGTCTTTAAAAACAAGATGGCATCTCTCAGTGGCCCTCGGGGTGCTTTAATACATAATTATGGAACTTTTGTTAGTTCAAAAAGCTCGACGACCTATTCAGACTGAATGCATTTTACCTCGAGATGCCTCTGAAGTACTCTCAAGTTTCAAAGATAAAACTTTTGATTTTATAAATAAGAATGAGATGAACTAAAAAAGCTTGAGTCTGAATGGTTTAGTGCACCGAGGTTTTCTAAAAATGTCGCTGAAAGAAAATCTTTATCCCGTGTAAAAAGGTCCTCAACAATTCATATTTTGAATAGTGTTTGTGCAACTAAAAAAGCCTTTTAATCTCTTCACCGGAATAGTCTGCCTAAATCTTTACACAGTGTCTGTTTTCTGTGTGTGTTGCAGGTAAAGCGCCTCATTTTCTGCGTCTGCAGAATGTGGAGGTGAACGTGGGTCAGAACGCTACGTTTCAGTGTACTGCCGGAGGGAAATGGTCTCAGCACGATAAACTCTGGCTACAGGTTAGTACCTTCTCATCAGTGTGCATGAATGATATCAGCAGCAGTACATGTAGAGCTCGTGTAAAAGAGGGTCACAATACCGTAAATGTCCACATACTGTACTCCAAAACTGTGATAACTGATAAGTAATTGTGTTTTTTAGTTGCAGGTTTTCAATGTTTTTTGTGGAAATAAATGTTGAATGTAATGCTGCGCTGAGGTCCAGTAAGAAATACTTGCACAGATAAATTTATTGAAAAATGTAGTTATTAGTGTAGATTTACTTACATTTTTAAAAGTAATAATAATAGATTGGATAAAATAATGGACATTGTAACAATGACTTAATCCAATGGTATTTTGGATACCAGTTTGGTTAGCACAGTGCATTTACATCATAAGTTAACCAATAATGCTAATACTAACTTTCTGAATCAAAAAATAGGCTTAGGTATACTTACCTGGAAAAACTATTAAACTTTTTGGAGGATCGTTTAGTACAACCCAACGCTTAACAAGACTTTTTTTACACAACCAAAATGTTGCAGTTAACTTTCATGAACAAAATCACTGAAATTGTGACAGCTACGACTTTTTACGACTTTACTCTGTGAATCTGGGGTAACGTCATGGTTACGCTGCTTAACCAACATTGTCTCAGTTTATAATTTTTGAGTCAATTTAATTTATGTATTTATTTCTTAGAGACAGTGCATATTAGTATTGATTATTAATTTTTCATGAACGCTAACAAAATGAACTCAGGGTGCTATCGCTATCAATTTCATGTTTTAATTCAACACTTTTTAGATCACTTATTTTTGGCATCTCTGTGAGGCAAAATCATAATCAAGATTGCCTATCGGCATCATCATAAATGTCAAAAGAATGCAGTCTGTCACGCAGAATGCACGGCCGGGTATCTAACGAAGAAAGTGGTTATCATTACCATCAAAAAAGCCTTTCTTCAAAAAAATGCGTCGTTTTGCCATGTCATTGGCTGAGTTAAGAACGACTTTACATCTAGGAGGGGGAAGGTGTAAATTTTAAGTTATATCTTAGCCTTTTGTTAGGACTAACTTGTATGGTGCAACAACCTAAAGCGAGTTATCACGTGAATCACCCCCAACGTTGTAGATTAAGCCACGATCGAACTTACGCACAGCTGGTGCAACAGGCTGCAGAACTTTACGTGAGGTTTTATGATTTTATTGAACTCCTGCAAGCCAATTGCAAACAACAACAAGCTAATTATCCACGCAACATTATGTTGAATATTCTGCAATAAATAATATATTTTATAAAGTAGACCACTGTAGGAAATACAGCTATGATTTATGTATACCATTTTATTGAGAAAATAAAATACTTAAAAAAAGGAAAGCAGATTGTGGCAAATATCCCCAGCCTTCCCAGCTCCATTCCAGGATTGATTAAAGTCCTTGTTCCGCTCTGCACTGATGACTCCATCTCTGCACAAGTGACGTGTGTGTGTGTGTGTGTGCGTGTGTGTGTGTGTGTCGTGTGCATTCATGCTTATATACTCATTCTAGTTTACATGTGCACTGGCAAGCTCGCATGTTTTCACTGCACATGGGTGTATACTGCCGAGAACGCTGCTGTGTACAGTAATGACATTTGCAATGGAGAGCAGTGACCCTCCTGACTGGAGGTCTGTTGGGGAAAGCATGTTCCTCCAAATTGGCACATAATACAGCAGTGGTAAAGGAGATTGGATCTGGAGACATGGGGATCATATGCAAAGCAGCGCGGTTTTGAGTTTCATGTCTGACTTGCTCTGTTCAAATTGCTTCTGTTTCCTGCCAGGTCTTTGATATCAGTATGGGGTCCTCTCTGTGTTATTTGCTGATGCACGACTCTCAAAATCACTGTAAATTGGTGGAATTTAACAAACAACTAAAAATACTTCATAAACTGTTAGAGCAACACTCGGTGGTTAAGGTTACACTTGCCTTTTCACTGGATTTTCTTCCTCATGATCAGATGCACATAATCATGCAAGGCCTGATTATGTGCATCTGATCATCCATTGTATTATTTCTGGGTTTCATTCTGGGCTTTTGCCTTAAAATTTGTATTTTTTACTATTTTCTACCTGATGATGTCATTTTACCATATTTGGCAAATGGAGAAAATACATGCTACTTCCTCTAGGTGCACTGTCACAATCAATGTTGCAGCAAATATTGCTGTTAAAATCAGAAAAAAAATCTACTTTGCATGTAGTATATTGAACATTTTTCATTTTTTTCATTTATAAACATAGTGGCATCATGACAAATTGTCATTTAAAGGGTTAAATTTCTGAAAATTAATGAATATTTGATATTTATGATTAGGACTATTGTTGGTTAAAAAATTAACTCAATTAAAGTAGAAAATGATATTAATGTATAATATTTTTTAAAGCTTGCTTTTGAAAAGCACATTTTGTGCACAGAGTGATACGACTATGCGTAATATGATAGCGGGCCCTAAGGGTTAAACACTTGATACTTCCATGCAACATTTGTGTTTGTATTAATGATCAGATCATAATTCCCCTGCACAATCTTATCAGTTAAATTTACATTTGATGCAAGAAAGATGCCTCTCTTTTTATTTATGTTCCACCCCTGTAAGAAGACAGCAGCCATCCTGAGCTCTTAAAACAGAGATTGTGTTTCAAAACCATACTCAGCACCAGCTAGAACCAGTCCCACCTTTAGTGGGGTTAAATGGTATTGAGGACTCCAACCTTAGGCTTAGGGGAGCCGATGCAAAAATCTTTGGTTGACCCTTAAATGGGATCAATTGCAGCAATTTACTTACTGACATATATCACTGACAGTACAAGTTTTTATATATTTACATGATAATACATTTATTCTTACCATTAAATCACCTTTCAAGAGGAAGTATTCAAACTGCAGTTATTGTAAAAATGGTGCAGTTGAAACATGCACAGACATGCTATAGTGTAAGGGTAAAAGGCGGACTGCAACTATGTTCAAATGCACCAAAATCAATCCATGCTATGTTATCTGGAAACTCCAAAGTCAGTCAAAATAGTATATTTGTAAATGTCTGTACACTCCTTCCCTCAGCAGAGTTGGAATTGCATTACTTGGGTAAGAGTGTAAAATTTAGACTCTTGTGGATACAATGAGCCAAATGTTGTTCATGTGTGATGATGTTAGTCCCTGTTGATATTGGAGCTAAGGGTGTTTGGTGGTGGTGCTGGAGTGAGTGAATGAGGATCCCAATTTGAAAAATATCGTCCCCCTTTCTGAAGCTCCTGTAGGCTCACCTGAGAACATGCTACAAGGTTTTTGCCAATTATTGACTGCTCTTGTCATTCTCGTTATGCAGCAGTGGAACGGTAGGGACACGGCACTGATGGTGACCAGGGTGGTGAACCACCGACGTTTCTCAGCGACCGTCAGCGTTGGCGACACATCGCAGCGCAGCACCAGTCGCTACCGCTGTGTCATCCGATCCGACGGCGGGTCCGGGGTGTCCAACTACGCCGACCTCATTGTCAAAGGTAGGTTCTGCTGTTCATCTTCCTTCACACGAATAACAAGTGAGAAGGTAAACTCCCTTAAAACCTGAGTGTTTGTGATGAATTTCAATGGCTGGAAGAAGAGCGACGCTTGACAAATCTGATCAGTGTGGATGAAGGAAAGTGGGACAACTTCTTTAATGTAGAGAAAGTGAGAAACAAGCCTGGGTTGTGGTTCAGTGTGTGTGTGTGTGTGTGTGTGTGTGTGTGTGTGTGTGTGTGTGTGTGTGTTTGGCTGTTGCTCATTAGTGCTGTGAGAATGCTGAGGACAGAATACTGAACAGACTTCAGAGCAGTGACTAGAACTCACAATGAGCCCCTTTTCACTCCATTTCTGTCTGTCTCTGTCAGTCTTTCACTTCATTTTCTTTCTTCTTCTGCGATGTTCCTTTCCTCTCCTTTCTCTCAAGGTTTAGAATAGACAGCAAAAATTGTTTGTTCATTAAAAATTAATTTTAAAGCCTTTTTAAAAATTCTATAAGAATATTTTTGGAGGTTCCAATTTCTTCCAGTGCAGCTGTAGTTTAGCAGGAATACAGAAAAATTTGGGTTATCTCACACCCCCATCCACTCTTTGGCCTGTCCAGTGTCGTGTTCTTAGTTTCCATGTCTTCAAACCGACAGAACTCTATTTTAAATTCCTCTGAAGACTCCAACGTTTCCAGAGATGCCAAAACCTCACAGAAATATGTATAACACGTTACACTGGTAATCCATTTTCAATGGGGTTGCAATAAAAAACACGTTGTGTTTCAAACAGTAAGTGTGCTTCACTTTCACTGAAGTGCACAAACAAGCAGAGAATACATGATGGAAATGCTTCACTGGCAAAAAATTATTTGGGTTATTTGGGTCTAAGCCAGTGACACTCAACTTATGGCCTGAGGGACAGATCTGGGCCCCAATATGGCGCTCGGTGGCCCCCCAACCATTTTCTAACAAACAATAAAAAAAATATATATTTTTTTTACTTTTAGTTTGTATAAATTCCCAGAGTGCATAAAAAACATCAAAATAGTGCTTGTTTATCCAACACATTGCCAGTGGAGGATCCTCCATACCCCCTGACAGAAGTCCGAGCTAAGCCTAATGTCCTAAAGTCCTAGAAATGTCCTAGAAATGTCCTAAAATCTTAGAATTGTCCAAAAATACTGGAAATGTACTAAAATCTGAGAAATGTCTTAAAATTTTGGAAACATGTATGCAGCTGCTGTGATGGGCCCCTGGCCTCCTGTCATCTTGCAAAAGTGTCCCCCTTTGCAAATCAAGTTGAGTATCTCTGGTCTGAGCTGTTAAATTCACAGTAATACTAATCAAAAGCAGCAACTTGATTAAAAACAACAGCTCTTCTTCTTTTCTCCTGCCTGTCCTTTCTTTCCTCTCCTTCATTGCTCTTGTTTCACCCCTCCTCACCTCATGTTTTCTCTTGTATTTATCTGCGCCGCTCGACAAATCCCCTCGTCGAGGACATTCAAATCCTCTAATGCGATCTACTCAGCTCTGCCCTCACATTCAATAAAGGGCAGAAAATATTAAGAATTCTCTGTGATTTTCCATCCCACTCTCCGTCTCATGGTTCATGTAAACAACAGGAAATACAGCGCTGTCCTGCTGAGAGGGATATTGATGTGCTGAGGAGGTTGGATAATGTTGTTGCGCGGCCTTTGATAGAGTTATAGCATCGCAGCTATCCGTTGTTGTCAGAAATAATTACATTTCTTTACCTGTTTCCTGGTCTCTTTCTGTTGCACTCTGTGTGTTTTGAATTCTTTCTTTAGTCACGCCTCACTATCAGCTCATGACGTTTTCTATTGACCAAATGTTAGTGTAAGATCAGTAAACAGATTTAATAAAGGTCATAGCTATTGGTAAACATAATGGTTGCTGAAACATAAGCAGTATGTTGCCTAAAATGTTACTCCAATGTTACATCGGAGCAGTCAGTCCGTGAATGTCTGATTTAGCCCGTATGTAAACAGGACAGGTCATTGTCCAAAGAATTTACAGCCAGCATGTAGGAGTGCTGATCACATTTCTGTCTGGTATTCCAGAAGAATGCAAACATTCGGGGTGAATTAAAGGGGTAGGTAGTTTAAACGAAGATACCACTGAAAATGTTTTGTTTTGAGAATATTTGTCGTCAAGGGCTGTTGCCAAAAATGTAAGACAATTCAAGGAACGTATTGAATCTACCCGTGGGACTCGTTTAGGCTAAAGAAATAGTCAGTCCTCTTGCTGATGGTTTTGTTGTTTACCTTTGTAGGTCATAAAGAGGCATCAGTGTGAGATTGAGACCTTGTCATAGCCAGTTAAAAACTCAGTGTAGCTGTTTTTACTGTATGTTACAGAGATAACACAGAGCTCACTTTATATTCAGTGGTAATAGTTAGCGCTGGGCAGCCTACTTGTATACTTGCATGTTTGCAAAGGGCAAAACAATCGACCATGGCCACTGATGTTTTCCCTGTCTTGTATCCTTTAATACATAATCCAACCAGCAGAAAAACACCTCCCAAGAACTCTGTATGTATTCTCTTTTTAGGTGTCCTTGACCGAGACACAGACGCGCCATGTGCTCAGTCACTGTAAAGCTGAGTTTATGCTTGGTTGCTTGACATTCTCCGGGGTTGTCTTTTGACAACATTTCTGCGCTGCACCTCGACCCAAATTTATACCTCGGGAACAAAGATAGAAACACAGAAGAATTGTTTTAAAGTTAAAGTATAACATACCAACAGACACTTTATTTATCAGTATATGCAGTGATTTTTTTTACAATAAAGTGCTTACAGTGAAGTTTAAAATAGATGTCTGAGATACATTTCTAAGATTATTTTTATTTCTATTAAACATAAATAAATATCCTTGTGTGGTGCAAGTGGGAATTGAAGTGTTTGTTTTTTAATGGAATTTTAAATTGCATTACTGAAATGCATTTAAATGTAGAGTCGCGCCAGCCTAAATTATGTTCTCAATGCATATTTGGTACGAATTATGCTGTTAACCTTATTTGGTATGAAGGATGTTTTAATCTTGAGGGAGACTGGAGTGTGTGTGTGTGTGTGTGTGTGTGTGTGTGTGTGTGTGTGTGTGTGTGTGTGTGTGTGTGTGTGTGTGTGCGCGCGTGCGTGCGTGTGTGTGTCTGTGTGTGTGTGTGTGTTTGTTTGTGTGAGTGTGTGTGTGTGTGTGTGTGTGTGTGTGTGTGAGTGCGTGTTTTGATTAGATGATAGTCCAGGGACTGAAACTGTCATTACCATCTGTTAGCAGAACACAGAGACTGCACTCCTGAGATCGCCCAAATATGTGCGTGTTCCTCAGCCTGCTGAATGTGTCTTTTGGTGTGTGTATGTGTTCCAGTGTCTGTCCTCTGTCTGTGTGTGTGTATGTCTGTGTGTGTGTGAAGCTCAGGTGCTGTCAGCCATGCACTGCGCCAGGGGAATAACCCAAGCCAACACAGTGAACAAGAGCTGCAATATTACACATGCACATCCCTGAGTACCTCTCTCTGACACCCTTTGTGTGTGCAGTGTGTGTGTGTGTGTGTGTGTGTGTGTGTGTTTGTGTGTGTGAAATGTATGTGTAATTTGTGTATATGAGTTATTGTCCTTGATGTGTGTGTTTTTGAGTTTCCTCATTCTATTCATTCATGTGTGGTGGGATCATCTGCACGCAGCTTAATTTGTCTCTGGGTGTGTGTATCTGCATGGCTTTTCATTTATGTTTTCATGTGTGAGGTGTCACGGTTATTGTGTGTCCAAATTAATCTCTGTGTGTGTGTGTGTGTGTGTGTGTGTGTGTGTGTGTATTTGTCTGTTCTCCTGGGCTGCTAAGTGAAATCGGGGTTAATTAGTGTGTTGTTCAGCCAGGTGTGACCGCAGGAATCCAGAGAGAGACGCTTCCCCTGTTGCAGTGCCCTCTGTGTGCACTGTGCATGACTGTGTGTTTGTCCCATGTGCTCATGCATGCATGTCAATCTGTGACACGATGCTGCGGGCCGGCTGAACAGATGATGTCTTCCTTGCTGACTAACATAAAAAAGACAACTGAAATTACATATTTGGAATTAAACTAGCTGCCCTCTGATGTGTTAAAGCAGAGTTAGAAAAAATCCCACCTTTTTGAAATCAGTAATATGTCAGTAGAATGACACTCATTCAAAAGAGTACAGACATTTTAATTTAAGTGTCTTAATAACTCTGATGGCACAAGTTTCAGCTTAAAAAAGAAAAAAAAAGTGCAGTCAAAGTGCTGAATTTGGCTTTTTTTCTCTGCATTTCTGGGTTGAAATTGTATGCACTGCTTTTTGCTGCAGTGTCTTTTTTGATAGTACCACTGAGAAAAACAAAATAAGAAATGTTCTGAGTCCAGCCTACACATGGTGGCTTTAAGTAAAAGTATACAATCATTGAAAATACAACATAATTATGTATCTGAAAAAACTAATTATGTGACTTTTTATGCATAACAGTCTGTATGTTTTCCATCGGCAGCCTTCATACAAGTGGGTAGCACAAAGCATATTATATCTCCTCTGGACCATACGTTTAATTCCCAATGATTAGCATCAAAATAACAATCTCAAAGAATTAGGAAACATAACAACTTCGACGACAAATGAAACTGAAATTTTAAAAAAGTATAGTACAATTTCTATTTTTACACAATCTTTTGTTAGAATCCTTAATACTTTATATTGAACCTTGAAGAAAAAGAGTTATATAGTTTATATATAGCTTTTATAGTTTCTACTTTCGCTCTTGCCGATGCACAAGTGAAAAAAGCAATGGAGGTCAAAAGGCAGAAAGGAGAGATATTAGTTGCGTATTAAATACAAGCTCAACTTCACACCTCTCTTTATATCTCTCCATCATTCAGTGGCCACTCTGTCACATCTCCTCACATCCCCATTCTCCTTGTATTCACGCCTCCCCCTCGCTTCACACCTCCCTTTAAGTTCATACTGTATATGCTAAAGAACACACGCAGCACCGGGGTTTGTTTTGAACATGTTCTTCCTTCACTTTGTGTAAATGACACAACAGATAGAAAAACATCACTTCTACATGAATAAATGGGAGAGAAAGAGTAATTATTTGCCATTGTGTAAATAGAGAATAAAAGGAGAACAAAAGAGGATTATGAAGAGTTTCTCTTAAAGAAGGTTGAAATAATAATGTTTTCGTTTGAAAAACTCAGAAAACAATCCACTGATATATGTGCTCATACACACATGTGAACACACACAGTGTCCGGTTTGACCGGACAATAAAGGATGTCCTTGAAGAACATGTTAGTGAAAATGACTTAATACAATACACACACACACACACAGACACACAGACACACAGACACACACACACAGATGTTTCTCTCTGCTCCTGTGCGTTTCTCATTTGTATGGTTGTAGAACAGATGCAGTAAGAGCCCCAGGGCAACAAGGTCTCACCATACCCCCGGCTGTGCTTGTGTGTGTGGGTGTGAGAGAGTGTGTGTACGTGTCACAGAGTGTGCAAGCTCGCATGCTGACATGTCTGTGTCTTGGGGAGTATGAATGTAGGCTGTGTATCTGCATTTTTGTGTGTGGGTATGTTGTGTATAGGTCCCAGTGTATGTGTGTGTGTGCTGTCTGTCACAGATAAGACTCAGCAGGGCGTAGCAGAGATGCAGGAGAGCCACTGTCAGCCGGTGCCCTGTGGACACCATGTAGAGTGTGTGTGTGTGTGTGTGTGTGTGTGTGTGTGTGTGTGTGTCAGGAACACTGCTACATCTGAGCTTCCCTGGGTGGTCATAAAGCTGATTGTAGTCCAAGAATTAGACCCAGAAGTACCACCGCAGTGTGTTAGTGTCTGTGTTTGCATATGTGTGTGTGTCCATAGAGCTTTCTGTTTCCCAAAGCTCATTCCCGGCATCTTCTATCTGTCTGTCCCCTGATAAGGAAATCAATAGGAGCGTGGACAGCTCAGCCCTATGTGTCAGATCTGTGGAAGCCCACAGACGCAATGAACTCTCACTGGGTGTGAACGCAACACAACTGCCAATTTATAAAAATAACTGCTTAAAAAGTCTTTGACTTTCAAGTGCAGTAGCTTTTTTTCCAAAATGAGATATCAAACATTTGAAAAGGCACACTTAAGAGACGTCAAACATCCAAAGAAAAGTCGCAGGTACCTTTACCGAGCAGCTGGCAGTTGTAGCGTAATACTTAGATAAATGATTCCACCTTGTTTCAAGCTCAAGTTATCTTGTAGTTATCAAAGTACAGAAAGTTCTCTAATAAAGGCTGGTATTCAAGTAATGAAAGAAAAAAGGGCAAAGTGCAACAAATTTCAAACAGTTAGTGGGTGTGAACAGTGTTCCTGTCAAAAAGAGTCAAAATAACAGAAATGAAAACGACAAAAGAGTTTTGTACTGAGGAAATGTGTGCTTTTTTTAGGCAAAGAATACAGGTGAACCCCCGTCCAAGGCTGAGTGGGAGCACATGCAAAAGTCTATTACCGCTTTTACAGAGAATGCACTACAGGGTCGCAACAAAGTCCCCTCTTTATACCACCCCTGCATTTTTACATAGAGCCAAACAACAACGGCATCATTCTGCTCTGCAGTGTGTTATTATGCACTGCATCGTGGCAGCCCACAATCAAAAGAGGCACGACCAGCGTGACATGTAACACAAAAGCATCGGTTTTAGTGTGACATATAATATGTGTATCAGCAACATGTTTTAATCAATAATAAATGCATAAAATGTCAGTCATAATCATTTACCTTCCTGATTACAGGGCAGATGCTCATGTCCTCTACTCTGAGGAAGAGGAGCTCCTGAATCTGATTGTTTTTCCCGTTTGCAGATATTTGCAGCCTGTGTTCTTCTTTGAATTAACTGTTTGATGGTGTAGTCGCCAGCAATGTACGAAGTTGCAGTTGTTTTTATGTGTGATGATTTTAATCCCCATAGTAAGACCATTTGAAATTGCCCACGTTTATATTAGAGCTCAGGTGTGTTGGTGGTGCTGGAGTGAGTGTGGATGAGGTGCCCAGTTTGAAAAAATTTGTCTCTCTGACAATATTTCCTAATGGCTGAAAAAATTCAAGCTCTGCTCATGATATTTTATTTGACATCTCCTAAAAATAAAAATATAGACCATGTTGGTTACTCGTACAACATGGATTGAAGTGACTGTGATTTGGTGAGACACTTGCACCTATAAGGATAAAATGATGATGCAAAGCTATGAAATATACACAGAATTAGACACAGGGAAAAAATATCATCAATGAACGATTGTTCATGAATTGATGAAACTTTCATTTAAGTTTTATGAAGATTTGCTCCTTGAGCATTTTATGTGAAAACCTGTGCAAGTCTGTTTATCTGCCTACATCAGCCAGTGTGTGTTTTTCTGTGTGTGTGTGAAGGGAAGCATACACCCGTACAGCGTACACTCCACCTGACTCTTTAACCATGTCCTGAGGGCTTGCCTTAGGGGATAAGTGTGTGTATGTGTGTGTGTTGTGTTGTGCATACCGGCCAGTTTGTCATGCCGTTGGTATTCCATGTCCATTGCTCTTTCATGTGCAGCGGGCTGTGTGTGCATGTGCTTCTCTGTGTGTGTGTGTGTGTGTGTGTGTGTGTGTGTGTGTGTGTGTGTGTCAGAGAAACTGGACACTTCACACAGAATTTCTGAGGAGAAATATAAGTAATGCATGAACAGGTACAGTGAGGAGAAGGAGGAGGAGGACTGGAGGTGAGAAAAGGAAAAGAAAAAGGTAGAGAGGAAGTAGAAAGAGGGTCAGTGAGAACTGCGGGGAGCAGCGAGGAGACGATGCTGTGAGGAGGTGAAAAGTTGAAACCAAAGACAGGGGAGCAGGAGATGATAGTGAGGAAGTAAAGAAAAGAGGTGAACTAAAAGTGTATAGCAGGAGATCTAAAAAAGCTGAAGATGAAAGAGAAGGAGGAGGAAAATAAGAAGTCAGAGATAGTAGGGCTGTAACAGTTTGTGTATTCAAAAAAACAAACAGGCGCTGCTGCACGCAGCTGCGCCGTATGTAGATTGATCCTCTGCATGTGGAGTCAAAGTTTGCCAGTTCCACCTCAAAACTTTTAGCTTTATACTGTTAAGAACATATGCTGTGATTAGCACAAAAAGCAGTTTGGCGGGCCATTCAGCCACACTATGGTGAGCGTAATTGAAACGCCAGAGCTGGAAAACCTGCGTTCCAGATCAGCTGTAAAAGCTGTAACACACTCTCACTCCCAACTAGGGATGGGCAACGAAACCCAGTAATAAACAGGCACCAGGGCCAAATTATTAAAAACCAGAGTGGCAATAAGATTCAATGTTGACAGTTCCGCTACTGGTATTGGAGAAAGTAAGAAAGTATATTTCCTGTTTATTTCGGTTGCGTAAACACTATGTTTTTTCAGTTTTTATCTCAACAATTCCATTTAGAATTTGCAACAAGATTAAGATATTAGTCTATGATGCATTTTTGCTTTGGCTCTCAGTCTGGTTATACTGCTTGTCACCACAAGTACAACTGTTTTGCACGTAAGGGAAAAAACAGCGAGAAATCTTAGAAAACATTTAGTGAATAAGCATCATATAAAGGCAGGGAGTCTGTGGCGTTTTCGCCTGCCTAGCTTGAATTTCACCTCCACCTTCACCTCTACCCCAAAACTCAGGTATTTTGTAGTCTTTGATAGCGAGTTCAAAACGATGCTTTTTCTGAATTTTAATATATATACTGTTCTTACAATCATAGAAAATAAAGAAAAGTTAATCTGTTCTTTTTTCTTTCTTTTTTACCTTAATGTCCCCCAAAAAGTATCGTTGAAGTACTGGATCGATGAGCAGTATCAGTGAGACTAGTAGTACTGTTAAAGGCTTAATGATACCCATCCCGAATCCCAACGTCACACAATGATGCTAAAGTTAATCCTTTAGGGTCAGTTTTCGACGATCAGGGACGGTGTGCCAATTTACACAAGTTACATACATTGTGCCCTTTCAAAATAAACTTCTGTTTTCGCAGGAAAACTACAGTTTTCGCTCATTACATGCATCCAGTCTGATTTCAAAATTAACTTAGAACATAGGTTAAAAAAATAGTTTTGGGGTTTAATTGCTTAGTTTCATGCAAAAAGTGGTATGTGGTATTGTTTGTTCAAAATAAATGAAAAGAAATGTGTCATTATGCATTTGTATATTTCCCACTGTACCGAAATCACACTGAACCTTGTCTCCTCTACTGGTGTAGTAACCAAACCATGAATTTTGTATACTGTCAAACCTCATTAAAAGATAAGACAGAAAGATGATTAGGTTAGTAATGTAGATCCATCTCTGCAATGACAACAGTAGAAAACAGAGGAAGTGACCAAACCAGCAAAAAAGAAAACTCAGAGCTGACAGGTTCAAACCCATCAGCTGATTCTGTCACTACCCTCATCTCATTGAACTCCAACCTGCTCACTTTCATGTGGATCCGAGCAGCTAAACTCCAAAAATATGTAAAACACATTGAGTAGGAGAGACGTGTCCACTACCAGTGTCCCGCTGCTCCGCTCCTGTGAAGCTGACAGATTTCAGACTAATTCTCATTTCATTAAAAAGTCTCGCAGAATATTTTTGTGACACTAAGAAGATCAATGTCTCTTTTAGTCTGTCTTTCGCTGTCATTCCTCCGATTCTCTAAGCTTCCCCCACCTTCTCTGCCTGTGTTTATATTTCAGAGTTAAGACTCTATCTGGGACTTTTATCCTCAGCAGCTTACAGTGAGCGAGCAGGTAGAAGTTTAATGTCTTCTCATGGACATTTTGACAGAATTGATGTGGTTATGTGACACAATCTTACAAATTTGGGGAAATAAGCTTAAAATCAAAGGATGTGTTTGCAGTTGTAGTTTGGTTACCATGGAAAGATGAGACACGTTTGCTGTGTGACCTTCACCTTCTTAATATCTTCCTTGTTGACCATATTAAGGAGCCTTAAAATTAGCGCAGCTAAATCAAACATTTGTATTCAGATAGACAGTAACAGGCATCAAGATGAATTGACATAACTTCTACGTGAGGTGCTTTGCTGTTTTTGCTGCAATTTCAGAAATAACTGAACACCAGTAACGACTGTACATATACTCCATAAATACTGAAAGAAAGAAAAAGAGAAGACACATCCTGTCACACCACCATTGACTTTTGAATGAATTAGGTAAATGTATATATTCATGCTTTTAAATTCTTGCTTCATAAACTTTTATGTGGTTGGTCTAAAACACTGATACTAAACTTGCAGCTTGTGGGCTAACTCTGTCCCCAGATAGAGTGCCAAGTGCCCCCCAGCCATTTTCACAATAAAAATAAAGTGATTAACACTGGGATTTTTTTTGTACTTTTAGCATATATTAGGTGCCAGAGTCCATGAAACAGCGTCAAAGTAGAGCTCCCAATGTCATAAAAACCTAGAAATGTCCTAAAATCTTCCTAAAAGAGCTTTATTTAAAAAAGATCATCATGGCTAGGCTTTAAATAGGTATGTTATTTACTCTTGTAATATTATATACACATGTGACGTCACATGCATCGCTGACATACAGTATGTCATAAGCGTAGGATGCTGCACAGCAAACCATGTTATGAAAATCACTCGACCGTCCTTTGGCTTCACACTGGACATGAACATTGGGCTCCCGGTTGAAAATCTGAAGTGCCATAAGATGTGCAGCTCGGTGTGTCTCATGCCGCTGCTAAAGGCTGCCTCTATGTGTTAATGTCTCAATGCCACCAAACAAACGTCAGTATTTAAAAAGTTGGCAATAAAACTGAGTTTAACAAATCAATGTCCACCTAGGAGTGTAGTAAAGAGCATCTTTAAAATAAAAAAATGTCAATAGAAATGAATAATAATAAATCCCTCTCTCAGTTCAGTGACGCTGAGCAGTGTCACAGTTTGTCAGTCAAAGCGAACCTGCAGAGCTTTAAGGACAAAACATTTCTTCTGCTTTTCCAGGAGGTTATTTGAGGGAGCAGAGGCTCTTGGGATTGAAGACGATGTGATGTTTGTGTGTAAGTGGACTCAAATTGCTTGGAGTGCAGATTGAATGTGTTGGTGCGTATGTGTTAAAGATGTTTATGTACATCTGATTTTATGTTTTTTGTGTACCTGCATCTGTTCGTCTGGCTCTGTGCTGTGGCGTGTGTGTGTGTGCTAAGAGGCAGCACATGACTGCCACTGTGAGTTTGCTGTGAGGAGTGGGTAATCAGATCTTATTTCCCATGATTCCTGGCTCTCCCTTAAGTGTAAAATACACTTTGTTTGCCCCCAACAACCCCACACATTCATTTTATTCACAGCTTTTCTTTCTTTCTTTCTTTCTTTGTAATTCCTCCCTCTCTCCAGTCGATCCTCTGTGATGGAGTTTGTGTCGTTGGGCTGTGAGTCTTTCACTAAAGTATTCTTTGTGACCAAGAGGTGGAGAAGAATGTTCCGACTGTGTGTGTGTGTGTGTGTGTGTGTGTGTGTGTGTGTGTGTGTGCGCACACGTGCACTAGTGTTGAATTCATTATACCAAGTAATGGGCCTAAGGGAGTATGGAGTGTGTTACTCACAACTCATAGGTGTATGCACACACAGGCGCATGCATGCCCACATGCACGTGCACAGACACACACACACACACACACACACACACACACACACACACACACACACACAAAGCATACCAAAACACTCAATCCCCAGGATTTTGAGAAATGTGTTTATATAAAAGTCAGTAGCAGTTCTGAGCTGGTAAATAACGCTGAGAGATTGCACAGAAGAAAGGGTAGAAGGATGGAGTAATGAAAGAAAGAAAGAAAGAAGGAAAGAAAGAAAAGTGTCATTTGGATAGATTAGGTCGGGGCTCCGACCACACAGAGAGGAGGGTTGATGTGACGAGAAACAATAATTAAAAGAGATTGGCTGGAGCACAAGTTATCATTTGTGCCACATGAACTGTGCACGTTGTCTATAGAACTTTACCTCCTTCGAGGAGAAGTCAGCAGGTTACTTGTGTACTGAGTGGACAGGTGACTCAGCTCTGTTCCCCTCAGGTAGAGCGCATTTATGAGGGTGGCACAGAAGCATCGTCATGTTTAATTTGCAGCACACAGGTCCGGGCTCTCAGGTCACAAGTGTGTTAGGTGGAGAGTATTCACACACTAATCCTCTTTATAATAAAAAGTTTCACAAGCCGAATCAAAATTGGGATGCTTAAAAATATTTCAGAATATCCAAAAGCATAACACAGCTTGATCTCCTCATTCAGACTTCTGAAATTGATATTTTAACATGGCGGCATCCTTAGAGGTTGGAAAATGTACCCTAAAACTGCAGTTTTTATACTGGCCACTTGGGACAGAGTAAATCCCCGTCGACACCCATGTTAAAATGCCCAACTTTGCAGCAAGTTGTCGCATGTTGCCGCTTTGCAGGGGACTTCCACGTCCATATATTATGCTCTATGTGTACTTCTGCATCTGCTATTTACACTCAGGGATGGCGCTACCGTGATATCAACAAATGATGCACATGGTGGAATGATGCTGCTCGTAGTTATGTTGACAACAAAACACATGAAGGCCAACGTCAAAACATTAACAAAAGCCGATGCTGGCACTGTTTCGGGAAAAGGGCACGTGGTAAGCTGTTGAAAAAAACCCATTACATTAAAATGGGAAGCGAAAATCAGACTCTCGCATGAAAGCCTGAGCCTGAGCCTTAGGGACCTTTGTGTGTTTGACGTCCTTACTGGCAGCGTTTCAACCTGACGCTGTCAAGAGGCGTATCATGCAGTCGTGACAGGTTCTGTCCAACTGCGCTTTAAACTGAAAACGATTGTCAGTGTCATGCTGCCATGGCAGGTGCCATCCGGCCATCCAGCAACATAGAATAACACCACTATGGTTCTGTCTGGCTGTGTCCTCAGCTGACCCCGTCCAGCAGAGTATCATATGGAAGCGAAAGGTGGCTTTTGGTGACGAGATGTTACGCCACAAGCACTGCAAAAGCGGTGGTATTTGATGACTTTGGAATAAGAACGGGCTGATTATTAACATTTTTAACAGCCTGGTACAACAAAATGTTTTTTTTTGTTTTTTTTTAATAACTCAGCCTTTTACATTTTACTCAGGCTTACAGTTATGCATATTTAATAGTGGAGCTTCTCCTCCACAACGCCAGCTTGTTTGTCAAATATGGTCACTTTTGGCTCCAAAAAGCAAGATGGCAACGGCTGAAATGCTAACTCAAAACTTTAAAGTGGCAGGTTAATAAACCAATGGATGATGTCACAGTAGTGATGTCCATCATTTATGCAGTCTATGATTGTACTATCATTGAAAACTATTGCATTTTCTAATTATATGTCTGGTTTATGTCCACATGAACAGACAGTCTGGATATTTCAGCTCTGCAGTCAGGGAACCTCTGTTGATTTTTAGGAGACATGGAAAATGATTTAGTATCTTTGCTGTGTTTTTCCCTCAAATTAGAGGTTAGGAGTGACACCAGCTCTCACAAAATAGCACTATAATTTACATAATTATGGTCCCTGTTTCAAAAACATAGTTGGTAATGCAAGTCATTGGTTGAATAAATGACAACACTTTACACCCTCGCTACATTAAACTAAAAATATTGAGTGATGAACTTTGGGGACTGATTTTTTTTTCTTATTTTTCATATCTGCAAAACAGACACACAGCAATTTGCAATAAAACGTATCCAATATAAATTTGTTCCACTCAAACTCAGGGCATGTGGTGGTTATCATTAACACTTGATGAGCTGGGCTGATCATATCAGAGCCGGATCTGTGTGTGTGTGTGTGTGTGTGTGTGTGTGTGCGCACGTGTGCGTGCGTGTGCGTGCGTGTGTGTGTGTGTGTGTGTGTGTGTGTGTGTGTGTGTGTGTGTGCTAGCTTATCAGCTCTCTGTGAGATGAACTGCTGAATTCAAGGAGCTGCGAAATAGACCTGGAATGTGTTACTGATAAGAAGGCAACATACAGAACGATTAAGGGAAGAAAGAGAAAATTAATTAGTGAATATTTAGAAGGAGAGGAGGAAAACTGAGGCTGTGTCCAACTTTGGATATGTTTCAAACAAAAGCATGCTAATTAATTCTGTCCAGCTGAAGGAAAATTGGAATAGATTAGCTTTGTGATAATAAAAAACAAACATAATCAGAGAAAATTAAAACAGATACTTTCAAGCTGCAAATGAGGCATTCTTGACTTTGTCTGACTTTGGTCAAAAGACAGTTCCTGTTTATTACAATTAGTTCCTATTAGATTGTAAAGATTGTACTCATTAATTTAATAGCCGGGATCTGAGAAATTGACGATATTGCTGAAAGAGAGTCCAGCATGTCAATAAACTTGACAAATACACAGGTTTTGAGAAACTAACATTATCATTGTTATCATGACCAACAACAAGAACTATAAAAATACACCCACGTTGCAAAAAAAACTGTATTATCCTCTAGGAGAAACAATAAAATTGATCTAAAACCAATTACACAAACTAATTTTCTTTGGGTCAAAGTTCTCTTTCAACCCAGAAAGGTTTAAAGCAAATAATATTGAAGGTTTAATTAAAACTATGAATGTCAGTTTTGATTAATTTTGCTTTTGATATAGCACGACATCCATTTACTGGTAACAAACTGGTGAATGTTTTGGAAAAAATAATGCAAAATGAAAATACAAGAGGCCTTTCTGTTTAGTCTAGTGCTTTATTGACCAAGTGTGAGCTTTAGCACTGCGTTTCAAAGCGCCCTCCGTTTAAGGGCAGTGAAAATTTTTGTTTTGTGATGTAAATTTCTTGCCTTTTATTTTATTTTTTGGCTGGCTTTGCTGACAGACAGCCATCTACCTGCGTTAACACGTGTGATCACAGTGCCCACTGCCAGGTGAGTGCTAGTTAGCAGTAGCACTCATTCGTGGTTAACCCTGTTAACGGCGTCCC
The DNA here is from genome assembly GCF_008729295.1 of Plectropomus leopardus. Taxonomy (NCBI): domain Eukaryota; kingdom Metazoa; phylum Chordata; class Actinopteri; order Perciformes; family Serranidae; genus Plectropomus; species Plectropomus leopardus. The sequence continues at coordinate 37,287,547 of NC_056464.1, read as the reverse complement.
AGTAGTGGGGAGCCATGCTGCTGAAACACTGCGGCCACACTTTGGTCTCCTCCTAGGCAGAGTGTGCCCAAAAGGGTAACTTCTGCTGGTGGAGTGACCGACTTCGGGTTTAGCACTTTGCTAGCTTAAATGTTGGTCTAAAAACCTTTAATCTTGCAGCAATTTTAAATGGTAAATGGACTGTACTTTTATAGCGCTTTTCCAGTCTAATTGACCACTCAAAGCGCTTTCACACTACACTGTCACATTCACATTTACACACTGGGGCCGAGGCTACTGTACAAGGTGCCACCTGCTGATTCAGTAATCATTCACACACACTCACACTCCGATGACGCGGCATCGGGAGCAATTCAGGGGTTCAGTATCTTGCCCAAGGATACTTTGACATGTTGCCTAAAAGCCACAACCTTTTAGACTTTCCAAATGTTATCGAACTGAGAGGATTAAACCTAGATTTTGAAATGAGTCATTTTGCTGGGGTTTTGATGCTCACAAATAATAATCCACCAATAATAATAATAATCCATTTACAGACCTGTCTTTTCCAATAAAAAGTCAATGAGAAAAAGTCTTCCCTGGTCAGTGGACCATTACATGGTGTAATTCCATTTTTGGCCACTATGTAAATTTGCGTCAGAGCCTGGCACACTTAATGGGGGTTTAGGTTTGCAGCTCAAAACTAAGCTGCTTAATTACTGGTGTGACCTGGGAGGAGAAAAGAGGGCAGGCACAGTCTCCATTGCAATGCTGATGTATGCATCACTAGCTAGCTCTCACCAGACCCTGGTGGTGGGGAGAGCAGTAAACTGAAAATCCCAAAATTAACCTGAAGACCCACAATCATAACAAGTCAAAAATGTTCTCAGAGGTTAACCGTTGAATGAACTGTTGACATCCCTAATTTAAACCATAGTGAGGAGAAGGCAGAGGGGTGGGGGGGCATAACAAGAGACACCCCTCCTCTATCTTATCATCCTAATGATCATTACTCTCTCTCCCTGCTGTTGAAACAGGAGAAAACAGATTTTGGTAGAGCGATTGTCATTTTCAGTGCAACTGATTTTTCCATCTTTTCCGCCACCTGGGTGATATCTTTTCTCTCCTCTCTGGTGGGCTGAGTCCGCCTCTATCTGTCTCTCTATCACTCTCTCTTACACACACACACACAGATACACACACACTTTTCACTTTCTCTATCTTTGAATTTTTCTCTCCGAGAACACGGTGGAGTTCAGAGAGATTTGATAGCACTTTTGGATTTGCCATCAACACACACGGAGAATACACACTCACAAACCCACTTACGCTATAAGGCATTTTATAAACTGCCAGCAGAGAAGAAGTGATAAAAAAACTAATATTACCAACAACACACCTGTTATTCCTAAATCTTTGCCCTTTCTCCCCCTTCTTTATTTATTTATTTATTTATTTTTAACCTCTAAAAGCCTGACTCTGTGTGTGTGTGTGTGTGTGTGTGTGTGTGTGTGTGTGTGTGTTACACTGACTGTCAGGAGAAGCAGACAGTGAAATGAAGTGAGAACCATTTAGATTGGAGGACCTGATAACAGCCACTGCCGACTGTGCTTCCTTTCTCCCCCTTTAAGTTTTGTTCGGGCATCTATCTTGAAAGCCCACCTCACTACCTCCCTTTTTTTTTTTCAAAAACAATTTGAACTTCTCTGTTCTTTATCTCCCTCCCTACAGTGCTGCATCATCTAGTTTTTTGGTTTTACATTTTTGGAAAGGAAAGGATTCGTGTAACTGCTTCCAGAGACAGAGATCAGTTTTTGTCAGGGTAGAGGCAGCTCAGTCAGAAATCCTGATGGTGGGTGTACCCTGGTGGCCTGTAGGGCAGGGTTCCCGCCACTGTTTTGCAGTCAGACTCTCATCCCATTATGATCACTTCTTGCTCCAAAAAAAAAAAAAAGATGGCCATGGTTGGAATGCCGAACTCAAGGATTAAAAACATGAGTCCATAAACCAGTGGGTGGTGTCACAGGAGCTACATCCTTTATGTAGTACAGCCTGTGGGTTGGAAACATAAAAGAAATATCTGTTGATTTCAACAGTTAAATATTCACCCTCTATTCTTTCAGTTATCACAAGCTAATGTTACCAACCTTAGCTAGATAGCCAAACTGCAAGTAACAGAAGTTTCCGTTGTGATATTTAGGGACAATGTTCTTTCCCCAATTTCGTCTGCGATTCTGTTGTCACAGAATTTGAGCCCTCTGAGCTCTCATTACGAAATGAGGAGGAGCTCTCAGGATGGCTGCCAACCTTTTATTTAAGATGGCATTAGCCAAATGTGTAAATTGCTGAAACACAAAAACAGACTGGATGGTGAGTCGTCCTCGTCACAGCATTCAGGCAGCCTCCTACTGCAAAGTGCTAAAGTAATAACCAACACTACGGAGAGTTGTTACTGCATACATGCAACTGCACAAATTCATAAAGAATTAAATGATCGAAGTGCTTGAGTTTCTCAACAATGTGCCTTCATGTGTGCAACTTGCAGTTGAGGAGTTAACAGGTTAAGTCTTATGATAGAGCATTATTGCCATTTGTGTTGCTTCTTATTTTAGTTTCTTATTGACGATGTGTCAATATTGAGCTCCGTAATAGTATATCTGCTATCCCACTATTGTCTGCCATCAAATAACCATAAAATGGCCAAAATCTAATGAAAAATTAATTTAAAAAGAAGAATTGTTGAAGCTTACAGTATGCCACGGGGATATAATTTGGGCCGTGTCTTTTTTTTTTACTCTGTAACTATTCTACATCATCAATTGATTGTCAAATATAGCTTGAAGCAAATTAAAATGTTTTGCTGTTTGTTTTTGGCCAGCAAAAATTGGTAAATGCTTGACAGTTTTTTCATTTCTTGCTATTTCTTCTTATAGACAATATAGTATTTGACTACCTTAAATGTGTCAGGGCCCTTTGCTGCATGTCATCCCCTCTCTTTCCCCCTTTTCACACTTAAGATGCCCCATCAGATAAAGGCAAAAAGCCCCAAATATAATCTTAAAAACACATAATGTAAAAAAAATAAAAATGAACTTTTTGTCACATATATCTGGATCAATTGGTAATGTTTGGCTTTGTTGTTTATTTATTTCTAGTCCACTACAATTGAAAAAAAATCAACAAAACAAACTTGACTGGACTGAGTTCTCAGGTCTGGATGATTTTGATGCCATTTGTAAATACAAAGCTTCCTCCACTCTTAGGTTAGATTGTGTTTACCGTACCAATTACTGGTCCCTGCTGCATAATGTATGATTATATCATTTGACCTTTCCTGACTGGCATACATAAGGACTTTCCATTTGGTATTTTATCTACAGTACACAGCCCTTGTTGTACTTATATCTCTCATATTCTCATCTGTGCTGCATTTGATTGCTAAATGTTGTTCATATGTAATATGTGTTGCTAACAAACACTGTTGTGTTAAATGTCGGCCCTTTCTTGCTGATGATTATAATTTTGGGCATGTAATATGTTCCCTCTGAATGAGTTTTGATTTTCCCAGCTGAGGGAAGCGCAGACAGTTTTTTTCTGATGTGACATTTCAAACTTTTATCCAGAATTCACTCAACTGTTAGATGGGAATGTAGCCTCTGTCTCTGTAAATCTGCTGTACTTTCATCACAACAGCAGAGGAGAGGCACATGTGATTGTGGCCACCAATTTTGCACTCAGCGCATCAGAAATTGTTCTGTTGCAAAGCAGTCCATTTTGAGAACAAAATGCGTTCTTCTTTTTTTATCTTTATTGCACTGGCTTCTAACCTGTCATTCAAATTGATAATTTCCTTGAATTTTGCCAGACTAACTCGCAAAATAATTCATGCACACAGATGCACACAAGATTAAACTAGCGCCCACACACACCCACAAAAACACACTTACACACTAAGTTTAACCTTGCATAATGACCAGATATACACAAGAATGCAGAGACAAATATATTCCACATTATAAAACTGAAACTGTTAAAAAAAACACACATAGTTTTCTTATGTAAATCAGTATACATGCAAGCATACACCCAAAAGTACTCTACACACACATTTAAAAACACACAAGATACTTTTCTCCTTTTTTTTCCATTTATACTCCCAAGACACACAGACAGATAGCCACACACACACACACACACACACACACACACATTATGACCCATCTTCAAACATCATGCTGGGATTGTAATACAGTGCAGTAAAGAAGTAGATCCATATACTTTGTACCCTCAGGGTGTAGTAACACTGGTCGCTTTTGAGTGTGTGATGCGTCTTCCTACAACAAGGCCCCAGGATACGCAAGATAAAACCTTTTATAGAGCCAGGACTGCTGGACACACACACACACACACACACACACACACACACACACACACACACACACACACACACGTAGAAGTGTTTATTGGCCCACAGTTACAGTGCTGCACTCCTGCTGTATCCCATTTTAAAACTTCATGAGCCCTGGATTTTTTTTTATATTTTTTTTTTACTACAGTGTGAGTTTGGCTTCTGTAGAGACAAAACGGTGTCCTGCGGGTGGACGACTCTAGCAGACGTCTGATCTCTTGTAATTCATATTCATATCTGACTTTTTGCAAATGCAAACTATATTCAAAAAATAATGCAGAGTTTCAGATGTTTGTGAAATATGTGTGATACATGCAGACATGTCCTGATATTTAAAAAAGAAAGAAAGTAGGTTCTTTGATATGTTCTCCATCAGGACACCTGGAAGTGTCTAATTTTACTTAAGTTTCTTACTTTACTTATTATCGGACCTGGCATCAACATGCGTCTCGGGTAATCTGATCACAGCTGGATAGACCTCAATACAGGTGTAAACAGCCACAAGATGCATTCCTGATCTGATCACTCAAACCACTTGCTGAGGTGGTCTTGGACACATTTGACCACATATCTTTTGTAGTATAAAACACAACGCCATCCTGATGCATCTCCGACAAGGACCATGCCGTCAGTACAGGATGTGGTGGTTGTTTTGGTGACAGCTTGCTAATGCTCTGTAACTTATCCAGTTTATGTTGTTGGACCAAGTGTTGCATGACCATCGTTTTGGTCCTGCTGACAGTGATATCTCCAGCTGCACTGATACAACCACTAACGTGACTAGCAAGCATGCTTCAGAGAAGAGAGACCTGACGTATCCATTGTCAAAAACAAGCAAAAAATAAAAAATAATGGCAGCTAATGTTTGCTAACATTGGTGGAGAATTGTTATTTATTGTCCACCAAAAACCATCATACTGTTTACTAACAGTAAAAGGATCTCTAGCCAGTTGCTGGTTGTGCTGCTCAAAATTTTATGTCTTTAGTGTTCAGCAGCGTTCATCTCATCCATCATTTTATCTTTTGTCCTCACCTTAGAGTTGTTTCAGAGTTCATCCTTTCTTTACGCTTCCCTCACCTCTTTCTCCTCCTCTGTCTTCCACCCTTTCCTCCCTCCATTTGACTAAAACTTTCCTCCATCATCCATGGTTTCTCTCTTCCTTGTAACCCCCCCTCCTTCATCCCTCCTTAATCCTTCCTCTTACGCTTCATTAGCATCACTGTATGAAGGCCAACTGTAGCTGATAAGCAGTCAGAGCCTGTGTACTGTTTCCATGTGATGAAGAGTGTATCTTTGTATGTGCAGATGGATATATATATTTGTGTGCACCTGCACATTAAAACATGTTTGTGTGCTTATTGTAGGTTTGTGTGTGTGTGTGATTATGTGTGTATTTCTTGGCTAGCCTCCAGTTCCAAATGTGTGCATGTGCGAGCATATAAATCTCTCTGTACGTGTACATGCAAGCACAGTCCTCACTCTGTGTGGGCATACCCAGACAATAGTTACAAGTATGTGAGTCTATTTTATACCAACAAGTGTGTGTGTGTGTGTGTGTGTGTGTGTGTGTGTGTGTTTGTGTGTGTTTGTGTGTGTGTGTGTGCTTTCTTCCCATGTCGTCGTGGGTGCCAGGTTGTGTGTCACTGGGTGGCCTCTGTAACTCTCCGCTGCAAACGAGCTGGCAGAGGGAGGGATGGAGGGATGGTGGGTGGAAACAGACGGAGGAAGGGAGTGATTGAATGATCTTGCTCTTTCTTCCTGCAGAGTAACATCAGGAGAAGCTGTTGAATATAAATGATGTTAACGAAGAGTTGGGTTGCAGTTAAAGCTCTTGTAAAACGCAGTTAACAGGCTTCTGTTCATGGGAGGTGTCGGAGGTTATTGTGTGTACTTTATGTTGCACCTCACCGGTTTGTAAATCATATTTCTGTGCTTCAAATGTGTGAATGCTTTCTTGAGAAACACATCTACTTGTAAAAAACATCTTCTGCATGTTTATTAAATCCTCCTTTATTCTAAACAAGTGAAGAAAATTGGCAGGATGGGACCACTTTTCCTGCTTCTCGCAAATCAGCCCTAAAAATTCACTGTAAAAGAAGCAAAGAGCTCTTTTATGAGCTTGCTTAAGAAATGCATGAAACTATTTAGAAAACGTGACACACTAAATGAAAGGAAATAGCACTTTAAAGAAAAACTTCAGCCTTTGTTGATAAAGTTGTTTGTCTCTCTTTCATGTTGATGAGGATAATTTATTTTCTTGTTCTCTGTATTTCTTTTAATTTTCCCTCTTGTTTTGAAGGAATCTGTTGGCACTTCATCACAAAAAAAAGTTCATGAATGTTAAGATGGGGAACAAAACTGCACACATATGCATTCAAATGCGTTCAATACACTCCCTCGCACATATGCTTATTGTCTTTCACTCTCTGCTGCACTCATGAGTGCACACGCAGACTCAGAGGCACACTCACTCACACAGCCTCCATATAGTTGAGATGGATGAGTGTGCGGTGACTGACAGTTGATTCATCGGTCCCGCAGCCACCATACATATTCTAATAGGGCCTTGAGGAAAGTAAAAAACTTGCAGAGTGAGATCAGGACTTTGCTTTTAGACAGCGGGAGGAGAGGGGCCATTATTCTTAGCAAGCATATCGTAGCTGTCAACTGAAAAAGCACCTGCCACAGAGAAAAAAAGAAAAGATTAATACCGAGAGACCCCAGACTTCAATCTTAAGATGACTCTTTTATTCGCAGTTGTTTAAAAAAAAAGAAAGGTTGAAGTGAGGAGTTAATTTTTCCAAACACTGTGTGCCATATCATGTTATCATGGTTGGTGCTCCATCAGACATTCATTTCTTTTTGAGCATCATTGTCCCCCAGCTGAATAATTTAACCAATTTATTGATATGTAAATTTGAACACTTGCATTAAAATTATGTCTCCCCATCACCAAAATATTGCATCAATATTGCATTACATCAAAATATCTCACAGATGTTAAGATATTTTGATGCATTTGGCTCTATTAGGGATTTAAGAAAATATTGATAAACTTGAGATTCACGATACTATTTTTGATTCTCAAAAAGTCGCAATAATTATGGTCATAGCAGTAATTGCGGTATTGTAATACCAAGCTATTGACAAGCCAACCGCAAGCAATTTCCTCAACTGCTGTTTTGTTTTCTCTTTTTTTCACAGGAGCACTGCATATTTACAGCATGCTACAAATGCCAGCACTGGGACAAGGTGCTGAGCGTCAAAATGACAAAATGAATACAAGGACACACAAAACGATCAGGAAAGACACAAAATGAAAACAAAGAGAAACAAGCGTCCACAAACACATGCAAAGGAGAGGCCAAGAGACACATATTTGTTATAAAAATGGCCAAAACAACCACAAAAATGCACAAAATAAACAAATGACAACACAAATGACTTCAAAGAAACACAAAATGACTATAAAAATACACAAAATGGCCTTAAAGGGACAAAACTGACTACAACAAACTACAAAACAACTACAGACTACAGAAAAACAAAATGACCAAAAAAGGTCATAAAATAACTTTAGAGAAGCAATACAAGTACAAGGGGACACAAAGCAACTAAAATGACATAATTACTTCAAAAAGACACAAAATCATCTAATAGAGACACAAATGTACTACAGAGACTCAAAATTACCCCCCCACACCAAAAAAATACCCACCACAAAATGACTTTAGAGAGATGCAATATGACGTTAAAGACGCACAAAACTGACACAAAAGATACAAAATGACATTAAAGAGACACAAAATGACAAAAAACACACTTACACAAAATGACCTCAACCAGACACAGAATACTTACAAGAAATACAAAACAGCCACAAGGAGACTAAATGATCCCTAAGAAACACAAAATGATCATAAAAAAAGACAATTTAAACAGTGAAAGAGAGAGAGAAAGAGAGAAAACCACAACAAAGTCTGCGAGTTAGGTTATGTGAAAGATTATCAAGAAGTCAGTCTGCTCCAGAAAGCATCCTGATTTGTTTTCTGTACGGCTCAGTCAGCTCTTTTAATATCGTTCTGCTATAAAATGTCTCACAGCCGCTGTCCAAGGTGCTGATCTTGGGACTCAGACATGTGGGAGCTGTCCATGGTAATTACCATCGGATTCTCACAGGCAGTCTGATGACCACCAGAAAAACTCTAAATAATATCCCTGTCATTGTTTCCATCTGTCCCTGTTGCTCTTTAGCTGAGTGTGGTGTTGTGAGTGAGTCAGGTTGCTGTGTCTTGACATCATTTTGTTAGTGAACACTACAGTCTGTCTCTCAGCGCTGTGCAGAGAGTTTAGTTTTAGAGAGCCTTGCGTGGGCTGCGGGGCATATTTTATCGTCTGGCCTGCATCAGCGGAGAGCAAGCATTGGTTATAGAGTGGATCCAAATTTATATGGTTTAATTTTACTGTCTGCAGAAGTTTCAGTTTTTCTTCTGACTAAAATGTCAATAAACCACTTTTATAATATGTCATTATCCTGATTTCTCGCACACATTCATACACAAATAGTGGAGAACAAGAACATTCAGTTGTAGATTTGGGGCTGAAAACACTTGAACCCCATAAATCAGGGATACTCAAAGTGCTTTGCTTGGGGGCCACTTTTACAAAAATGACAGGAGGCTAAGGGCCAGTCGCAGCAGCCCCATACATGTTTGTAGGATTTTAGGACAGTTCTAGCATTTGAGGATGGCTCTATGATTTTTGGACATTATTAGGATTTAAAGATGTTTGTAGGATTTTAGGACATTTCCTGGACTCAATTTCTATGCTATTTTATGCACTCTGGCACCTCATGTATACTAAAAGTACAAAAACAATTTATTAATTTATTTTTATAATCAATTAAAAATGGTTCAGGGGCCAGATTTGGCCTGTAGGTTGTCAGTTTGTATATAAGATCTGATGTTGCCTTTAAGTTACCATGTCTTTTTCCATTATGTGCTTTCTAGCTCTTCTATTTTTCATTGTGCCTATCATTTAAAGGAGTTCTCTCTTATTCATATGGATATTAGAAATCTCATTTTAAAAAGAAGCTGCTGTCTGAGCTGAGTTTGATTTTGAAAAAATAAAAAACAACAGAAGGGAGTAATAAAACATCCTATGCTTTTAGGCTTGACAGAGGCCATTATTTTAAAGTAGCATAATGTGAAAGTCTAGTGGCAAAGTAGCTGTCAGCAACATGTCAACAGTGTGATGGATTAGTGCTACAGGTAGAGAATTTGCATTGGGAAAAGTAGCTTTTAGTGGCGGCTGTTTTCAATGCAAAAGTTGAACTGTCTCCTTTCGCTTCACATTTACATCCCATTGTAACCATATAGTGGCTGTGGTTTTACTCAGCCTTTGGTTTTTATGGTTGAATAAGCTTTGATTGCTAGATCACATTGACACCTTACACATTTCACAGTTACATTTTCCATACATATATGAGGGTTTAATGCCTGGGTAACGTTAAATTGGTGTTTTGTTTCTGAATGTTTTATTCATTTTAGGAAATTCTTTCTGAAACCTTTAAAAGACTGTGAACTTCACAGTACTTTTTCAGTATTTTTGAGTTCAGGATGTTTTGGAGGGTCTGAAATAATTTCTCTGACACACTGGAGCCATCCTTATTAAAAGCCTGCTTCTACCCTGTAAAAACTATAGTGCATAGCATCAGAGCTTCGTCCCCCACTCAATCGCAACTAAAACACTTACTGGTATGAAGATAGCCTGCACGGACTCACCAGGCCCAGTATGAGAGCTTATCCATATGTGTTCATCAACCACATGAACCCCACAAACTTAATGCTTCATAGTAATATCAGAAGACTGACTGACCTCGACAGGGTCTGAGTGCCATAACATGTCTGAAGATAGAAGGAAGAAAACGTGGAAGGAAAATGGAAACGTTGCCGGTTTTCAACCAGCTGTGTGTCGTTGCGACAAAAGTAGTGCATCCAAATAACCAGCAACTGACCTACAGCGTCTGGAGCTCCCTGCTCATCCACTTGCAGGTGGAGTTTGTGCATCATTCAGTAGATCTCCATTGGTAAATAAGCTGGGAGCTGCAGGCATAGCAGCACAGGGGTTTAGCCAAACACCCTTTATTTGCACTCACTGCGGTGAGCTGGTTGAAAACCAGCATATTTTTCCTGTAATAACTCACTTGGAAAGCGGCTCTGTCACTTTGTTACACTGCACTGACTGCTTTAGCTTGTTGCTGCAAATGTCACCACCATATTGGAAATGCAAGACTGGCCTTCTGTGGTAATGCCCAGAGAGTTTCAGGGCAGAAAAGATTACTTTTTCATGAATTCAAAATTGTCTGGTTGGTTAACAACACAATTCAGAATATATTTACTCAACTTTAACAAAACAATGTACATTTTTTGTCTCTGATTGGAGTAGAATTACTGAAATCGATATTGACTGTGAGGCATTTAAAAAAAAATGACCAGTCAGCTTGAAAATATTGGATTCTTAACTCTCTTTTATTATTATGGATATTTTTATTGGGCAAATGAATTGAGGTCTGCAAATATCCTGAAAAGCAGCTGGTACATAAAACACCACACAATGAAATGATGCATTCCAAATTGTGTTTATTTTTGAAAATGACTTTGAGCACCCCAGAGGAGGGTTATTGCAGGATTACACACTTAGGCGCCACTGATGTGACTTTAATATAGTTTTGGGGGAAGATCAGCTCTGTCATGTATTCTTTTATAACTGATGAGCTCAGGTTGGGATACAGTTACAGACAGAACATGATGTGTTTGTTTTCCGCTTTTTGACTGAATTGCATAACTCAGCAGGGAGAATGTGTTTTCTCAGTAGAAAATACTCTGAAATTAAAGTTAGAATCAACACTAAACTAACGTCCTATGTTCTCATTTCACAGCTCCCCCCACCCCCATCGCTCCCCCTGAGCTTCTGGCTGTTGGCGCCACTTACCTTTGGATCAAACCCAACGCCAACAGCATCATCGGTGACGGGCCGATCATCCTGAAAGAGGTGGAGTATCGAACCACTTCAGGGAACTGGGCAGAGACCCACGTGGTCGACTCCCCCACCTATAAACTGTGGCATCTGGACCCAGATGTGGAGTACGAGATCAAGGTCCTGCTGTCCAGACCTGGGGAGGGAGGAACGGGGCCGCCGGGGCCGCCACTGGTCACCAGGACTAAATGTGCAGGTACTTGAATTCTTTTTCTCGTCTTTCTTCCATTCTTAAAGGTTTATCTTCCGTTCTGTCTTTTATTTAACTTGTTTCTCTGACAGGTGTTTGGTTGTTTTTTGTCTTTCTTTGTTGTCGATGGCTCTGTTATGGTCTACAGTGCTTTTGTGACCAGAAGCAGTTGCTGTGTCTTTCTGTTTTGTACTCAAAGTATGAACCAAAACCTCAGCTCACTTATTAAATAGGATGCTGATATTTGGCAATTGTAGTAACAGCTAAATGAGCTAAGGTTTGGCTATAATCAGGGTATGTTGTGAGTAAAAGGTTTGGTCTGATATGACTTTAAAAGGTAGAAGGCAGATGAGCAAAAGCGCAAGAAAAAAATAATAAGAAAAAAAAGGTAAAATGGATTGAGAGCACGAATCTAAGATGATGATAATTGGGATGTTAAGAAGGTGCCCCATAGATGGAGGAGAGGTTGAGGGCGGAGGTTAGAGGAGGAGGAGGAGGGAGATGGGGAGGTTAGGTGGGGGCAGTCATGGCTGATAATGAGGATCCCAGTGGGGGTGTAAGGACACGAGTGGCAGTTCATTTGATAATGTGACAGCCCATCAGATCTCAGGAGGAGGCCCGTGTGTGTGGAGGAGTTAGCTCAGCAGGAGGCCACCATCAAGACTCTCAAGCGTCACTACTGCTACTCTGTGGACTTTATTGTCCCCTGTGCCCTTTACTCCTTTCTAAAGCTTTGATTCTCTGCCAGCTCGGGCTGTAATTCTCTTAACAATCACTCAGGCTTACGCTTGTGTCCCTATTTTGTATAAATGAACAGAGAAGTTTTATTTTTACTGCGCTTGCTGCTCTGCTGATCCGTCTCCTCCGTCTCCGTCAGCACACTTACATGATGTTTGAAGAAGATTATTTTTGGGGGGGGCATTTTCCCTTTATTGACAGGACAGTTTTTGAGAGACAGGAAAGATGGGAGAGAGAAGGGGGAATGACATGCAGCAAAGGGCCACAGGCCGGACTCAAACCCGGCAGCTGCAGAGGCCTCAGCCATATGGGGTGCACACTCCTGCTGAGCTAGAGGTCGCTCATGAGGGGGGAAGGGGTGCTGCAAAACAGGTAAGGAGTAAAAAGAGCTGATGGAGGCAGCAGTAGAGCAGCAGCTCTGCCGTTTAGTGGAGTAAAATGACAGTTTTTCTCAGTGGAGTCTGGTGTTTTTGATATAACAGCTCCAAATCCCGTCTGTAAGGGCTGTTTTACAGCAAGGAAAGGCGGTGAAAACATTCTGAATATAGCGTAGGCTACACTGAAACTAACATTGAATTTTTTAGGTGGCTTTAAACTAATCAATGAAGGCAGAGGTTGCTCAGCGCTGTTTGATTGTATGATGTGGTGGTTTTCTACACAAGTTATTGTAAATAAACAGTTGTGATTGATTTGGTTAATACCATAGACTGTTTAAATGATTAAAAAAATCTGTAGCAACTAGCTGAAAGAGGGCATATATGTGCTGTGTCGTATCCCTTTATCTCCTATAAATGTCTCCTGTTTTGTGCTTTGATATTCACCTCTTGAAAACTCATTTTCTTCTTTCTTTTACTGTTTTTTTTGTTCCCACTTCTGCCAAAAACTCTTCACTTGTTTTTCCCTCTTCTTTCTGTTTTCCACTTTCCCAACTTCTTCATCTCTTCGTCTTTATCGTTTCTGAACTTGTCTTATTTCTTATGTCATTCTAACACAGACATTTCCCTCAAGAGCTTTTTTTCTTATGTGGAGAAAAGAGACAAAAGCTTTTGTGAGTGATTTCTTTGCTGTGGAGAGTAGAGATGGAAAACAAAGGGAGTATGAGGAGAGGTTGGTGAAGGTGTGAGGGCGCTGGTCTAAAAAAGAGATTCTGCTCAATCTGCATCCAACCTCTGATTCACAGTTTAGTGACACAGAGAGATAAAGAGCACTTGAATAGTGCTTCTCATGCTGTGTTTTGTCTGTTTTTGAAAATGTCTTAATCTTCTGCAAGAAAATGTAGCTTGTGTGAGTCTGAGTGTCTTGAAACTCTAGCTGTTTATGTTTTAAGTACATTTTGCCAAAACTTTGGAGAGAAAAGTTGGCAGGTGCTTTAATTGGAATGGGTATGTGCCTGACTGTACACAGATTTTGGTTTTGTGTGTATGTGTTTATACCTCTGTGTGTGTGTGTGTGTGTGTGTGTGTGTGTGTGTGTGTGAGACAGTGTTTGTGCTATCGTTTGTCTGCCTCCTGATTTTTTTAGTCTGTGGTAATCAGCAGGTGAAAATTAAGTGTTAACGGTAAAGACTCTCAGCTCTTGCTCTCTTTTCACTTTTCCTCTCTTATTCTTTTTCCATCTCATTCTTCTGTAATAAAGGTTGACACAGTTCAATATTTTTATTATTGTCAACAAATCCCTTCCCCACCCCGTCTGTAACACTCAGCCTCCTTTGTTACTACTGAAGATTTTCTTTCTCTTTCCTTTTGAGACTCACAATAATACTGTATAGTTTCATGTATTAAAAGGCGCAGCGATTTCTTTTAACTGTAGTTTTAGCAAATGTTTATCTAGCAGGAGTAATGCTGCAATAATTTTCATCTGTGGATTCAAGTTTTTTGATTTAGTGAGAATTTTTAATTAAAAAAATGCAGTATTTGTCTTTTTATGGTAATGAAGGAACACTGCAAAGGTGTGACACAAACGAGTGTTTAATAGTTTTTGGACAACAGCAGGGCTGTATGAGGAATACGCTTTGCAGGCTCTGGCTGTACACTAAATATTGGCAGCCTGATCAATTCATAGTTGTTTTGCTGTTTTCATGAGCTTTTTTACAATCACAGAACAGTGATACTCAACATGCGGCCCGTTGGCTAGATCAGAGAAATGTCCTGAAATCCTAGAACTGACCAAAGTTCCTAGAAATGTCTTAAAATCCTAGAAACCACCTCAAATTAAAGAAGCATCCTTAAATCGTAGACATGTCCTTAAATCCTAGAACCATTCTGATATCCTGCAAAAAAAAATTCCTGAAATCTGTGAAAGGTCCTTAAATTGTATGTCCAGAATTTCCAGAAACATCATAAAATCGCCATACAAACGTCCTTAAATCCTAGTAATGTCCAGAAATCCGACAATATGGAGCTGCTGTGATTGGCCCCTGGCCTAATGTTATTTTGCAAAAGTGGCCCTCAAGCAAAGCAAGCTGAGTATCCTGTCATAGAATATCATCAGTTTGCCTCTCTGCCCCTCTCTCTCCTTATAATGCTTGATTTTGATCGATGCACCTGTAAGGGGCGTGAGTGTCTGCTCAGCCAAAATGACTTCACCCCATCAGACACAACCCTTCACGTGATCCCCTGCGACTGTTTTTGCCTTTCCATGCACATCCAACACTTTCTAACTACCCTGATGGGTGTGAACCGTCCCGTAGACGTAAGTTTTAGATACACTGCATCCAAAAAATATTTGTGTTGCAGTGAGGAGAAACTGCATGGTATATAAAAAACCCAAACGATTCCTCTTCCTGATCCTGCTTTAGTTCATGTCCGAGGGGCCGTCAGTGCAGAAAGCACAACTGAGCCTTTAATCCCTCACCTTTAACTCCCAACCCAAACGGACCCACGACAGTTGTAATAAATACCGAAAATGAGGAGTAAACATGATCTTCTTTTTACAAAAAGCAAAAAAAAACACACACACACACTCACACACGCACACATTCACAGTAGCTGCTTTTACACAGAAAACTGCATTATAGGGCTGCAACAAAGTCCCCTCCTAATTCCACCCTTGTATTTTTACACAGAACCAAACGATGGCTGCGTCAGGCTGCTCCAGTGTGTGATTTTGCACTGAATCAAGAGACATGACGGACGTGACATGTAACACCACAGCATCGACCACGAGTGTCACATAATGACACATGGCCATGGTCACGTCTTTCCGGCTTTGCGTTTGACTCAGACTTCTTTTCAGGGCTGTTACTACGGCTCAGACACAGAACCTGCGGCATCACGGCGTGATATTCCTGCCATGAGCAGGCTGCGTAGATTCGGCTACAGACTTCCTGCTATGCCCACCTGAAGCCCCCACTTTTCTGGCTGAAGACTTGCACTCTTGTGACCTTCCTCTTTCTCTCTCTTCCAACTTTCATCACAAAACTTCAGACTGAAGTGAGTGTGAAATCAAAGAACACTGTGTGGTGTGTGCTTATTTGCAGTGCGCCCGTTTACAGCCGGAGTAAAGAGATAGATTGATAGATAGTGGTGGAGAATGAATAATGAGGAAGGAATTTGAAAAAAAAGCTTGAAAAAGATGCAGCAGGGAGGAGAAGGAGAGGATGAGAGAGAAGAGCTGGAGTGATTGAGAGAGAGGGAAGGGAGGAATAAAGATGTGGAGAAGAAATGGAAGAAAAGAGAGAACAGATGAGATGGTTGATGTGAAGTGAAGTGGGACAGAGGTGGTGGTCACTGTGTGTTGTGTGTGGTGGTGGTGTGTGTGTGTGTGTGTGTGTGTGTGTGTGTGTGTGTGTGTGTGTGTGTGTGTGTGTGTTTGTGTAAAGCGTAGCAGAAAGGAACATGTGTTTGGGCTAGTGTGCTGTGTTGAGCTGTCACAGCCACTCACTGGGTGCTTTGTGTGTGTGTGTGTGTGTGTGTGTGTGTCAGAGTGTGTGATGGGATTGGAGCAGGCAGGTATGACAGATGTTCAAAAGCCTGCTGGCTACTGGCAGTGTCGGTGTTGGTGTGTGTTTGTGTGTGTATTTGTCTCCACACCTTCTGTGTTCACCTTTCTGTTCGTGTTAGCTTCGACAGCTCCGCTCAGGCCTCAACAACAGGTTTAATAATCACGTTAAAGCTGCGACTCAAAGTATTTTTCAAACATAATTCATTTTAATACTAAGTTATTTGTGATACGCCAGTGTAATTATTGTAAACGACTGTCCGGATTATCGGAAGTATTAATTTCAAGCCAGTTTATCGTCAGCGCAAGTATTTCTGCTGACGCCGCCTCAAGCTGCCTTTTCTTTTCATCACCTTTGTCTACTTCCAGTCACATTATATATGTATCACACATAGATAGTTTTGGCCAGGACACTTGACTTTCAGATTGAAGTGGTGGAGATTGTGAATGGTGTGAAACCCGGGCGAGATGGCTGCAGCACCGTTTGAGACTGACCAATAACAACAGCATTTTTAGCGAGACACAGCCGCATTTTGAGCAGAGATGATGGCACCAAAATTTAATTTAAGTTACTGGTTTGCTGCAGTTAGTTTTGTGCTTCTGTCATTTTGAGACAAGACTTGGTTTGGGAGTTAACCCTTTAAAATCTGTATATATTGGCTTAAGTTCTCTCAAAGACATGGGAATAAGTTGATGAGCAACTTTAGAACTTTAGAATGACACCGAAATTAGCAATTAATATAAAGTAACAAACATTACCTGAAAATCAGTTAAAAAAAAAAACTAAACAGAAAAAAAACAAAAAATAAACATGGAAGTTACCTGGAAAATGTTCTTAAAAACTAAAATAATTCTGTAACATAATTTTAAATATGTAATTATAATAATTAGAAATATAGTCGTCTTTAGTTTTTCTTTTTCTTTTTACCCTTTTTATCTTTTTTTACATTTTTCCCTAGATTTTTAAAAATATTTTGTAAATCTACCGATTTCTTGCAGTTTTGCTCATTACCTTTTTTCCCCAAGTTTTTGAAAGAAATAACAGTAATTTGCTCAGAGTTTGAAGGTTTAAATATTTGTGATAGGCATCTGAAGTAGCACAGAAAAGTGATAAATATCTGTACAATATGCAGCGTGACAAAAAGAGCAGTGATTCTACCAACAAAATGCTGTTGACCGGTGATCCTCTCCACCAAAGACTGGACATTTTCAGAACTGCTGTAACAAGTTAAACACATTAAGAATAATGTCACTGAATAAAAAAAGCCTGCCACAACAGATAACTTTAAATCTTTCAGAAAAATATGAACACATTTTGACTGAGGAAGTGTCGTATCCTCGAGATGACATTCTGGCACAAATGCAGCCCTGGCAGTTCTGACTGAACGACCGCTCTGACTTTTCCATTATGTGGAAATCACACAAAATGCGCTTTTTCCTCTCACCTCCTCCACCAGCTCCACACTCCATTGTTGTTCCGCTGTCGTAGTGGATGCTGCAGCCGGCTGCCAGGCGGCCGTCGCTCAAAATAGGATTCAGGCCATTTCACCCATAACCGGCGCTGCGGTGGCTCCAGGGAATCCAACAACGAATTTAGCCATGTGCCTCCTCTAGCGTGGCACATTTGCAGGAGCGGTGTGAGGAGTAGATCGAGGAGGCGAGCTAAAATGAACCCTCTATTTTGCTCGAGGTGCAGCGAGGACACAGCCTTGATAATGATTGATTTCATCACACTCTCCTCCCTTCCTCCTGCTCCCATCCCTCCATCTTCACACTCCTCTCTTACTTTTCAAGGCTTTCAAACTATTTATCACCCTATTTTCATTTATATAATTCCTCTCTATGCCGACGTCTTATTCTATAAACGACACTCAGCGGACCAGTTTTTCCTTCCGATGCTGAGTGTGTGACCTCCATGGTTTTGTGCTCGCTGTTTGTCTCCAATTTCAAATGAGCCTCTTTCTCTTCACTTCATCCCTGTTGATCTTTCTCTCTTAAAGACATATTTTGCAGATTTTCTACCATCTTTGTATCAAAACAGTGTGGGTCGTATGTGTAGATGAACTGTGATAGACTTCCCTCAGTCTAACACTGACTACTTACATCATACATCATCAAACTGACATAAATTACATCATTTGGCTGTTGTTCGGTGATGTTGCTTGAACTGTAGACCGTACTTCCACATTTTTGTATTACATTACATTTTGCAGCCACCCATGCCACCGCCACCACGCACACAGAGTATATAGCCGCTCAAGAGAGAAATCTGTCCCTCTCTCCCAAACTGACCAGATTCTGATCAAATGGTAAAATTAGGAGGTGCTGATTGACTATAAATCAAGATTATGTTACTGCACTCCCTATTTCTCACCTAAAATATACTCATAGTTTTAATGCCCAGTTTTGCTGTAATGGTAAGATTTTGTTAACAGGAAGTGGGCACTATCCTGCTTCCTGCACAGTGAAAAGGAAGGCCATAAAACAATATCAGACGGTAAAACTATGCAGCGCTGCTCAAATACAAACCAAGATTATGTTACTAAGCTGCCTATTTCTTGCTTTAAATGTCTTCAAAAACATGTTTTAGCTTACTGTTTAGCTGTAAGACGAGACCCGGCTGGCCACCATTGTGCTGAACAGACGGGATCACATTACAACACCCAACATGTGTTCCGGTAATAATAATAATAATAATAATAATAATAATAATAATAATAGCCATTATAAAGCCATTGGACAAAGTGCTTTCCACATGAAATCACAATAAAATACAAACAGACAAACTTTTAAAAATACAATAAATAAAATAAATATAAAAAAGACAACAAAAAAGAAAAATATGAAAAACAAAAAATCAAACAGAGCAGTGCAAGACTTTAGTGCAATATCAGGTACAATATAAAACCAATAATAATCCTTTTAAGAGAGATTATAGGAATGCCTTTTGATAAAAATCTCAGGTTGTGGACTGGTTGGCACGGAGACGGCAGTTTGGATATATATTCTGGGGCAAGGCCATGGAGTGCTTTAAAAGTAATAAGTTAAAACTTAAAATCAATCCTAAAACAAATGGGCAGCCAGTGTAGATTCATTAAAATTTGAGTAATATGTTTCCTTTTATTGATTTTAGTTCGAAGTTTCACCGCTGCATTTTGCACAGTTTGGAGTCTGAATTGCTCTCTGACTTATAAAAGACCATTGCAGTTATCCAATTGTGAGGGAGTAAAAGCATGAGTTTTAGTTGTATGTTTTGTCAGTGCCACAATCCTGGTTCTCTGGTAATTTTAGCACCAATTTCAAAAGTATTTGCAACTTTCTACTGTAGAGATGACCTAGTTTTTAATGTGAGGGCCTTCTTTATATCAATGAAACTTTTCTAAAAGTTAGCAGCGGTGCTTTGCTGCAGAGAATCTGTCAGAACACACAAATACACTCCCGTGACACTTTGCCCTCCTCCCTACTCTTCCTTGATCTTTGTGTCTCTTTCCCTTTTTCCTCCCCTTCATCTTCCTCCTACCCCTCCACTGCATTCCCGTCTCTTCTATCCTTCATTAAAATATTACCTTAAACTCAATATTCCCTAAACACAAAATGTGAATATTGGCTGTGATCCTTGTCACTATAAATATCAGCTTTTAACTTTAACATTAGCTCCTCAAAGTGCAACTGCACCCTCCTGTAATCTCCCCACTTCTTCTCTTTCCACTTCTCCACTCTTCCTTGTAAATTAATATTTTTACGTGACGGATGATAATGTAAGTGTTGGCTAATATGTTACCCTATAAAGATGGACTTTTAATTCACCCGCTGTACATAAATCTTCTTTTAGTATCTTTTCCGTGGCTCTTCCTCCCCCAACATTTCCTTCCTTCGTCTCGTCTTTATAGGAGGCAGATGCTAATGTGAATGTTGGCTAATATGCAGCACTCTATAAAGACTTAATTCACCTGAGGGTTATATACTACATCCCAGACCCTTCTTTCCTCCTCGTCTCGCCCATTTCTTATAAAGTAGATCTTTATGTGAAGGATGGTAATGTGAGTGTTGGCTAATGTGTTGCTCCATAAAGATAGATTTTTAATTCACCTGCTGGGTATATACTGATTTGGCTGACACCGCTGCTTCGCCATTCTGCCGAGCCAAGCAGTTCAGATGCAGTTAAGAGAGTGCGCGCCATCCTTTCTGCATCAAACACCTCCAGAATCAAACCGCTCACTGCTTAGAGTCGGAGAAGAGTGGCATGGAATAAAAGTCTGTATATAAAAGTCTGCATATAATATTAATTTTAAATAAGCACTTTGTGTTGAAATGTAAATATCATGTTGCTTATCTTGGTTGTTCTTTCCAGCTACCTGTTGATGAAGTAACTTCTGCATTCAGTCAAGAACAGATGTTACCAGATGGAAAAAAAATAGTTGCTAAATTACTGCATTCCTGCACTGTTAATATTCGCAGCTTTTTACTTTTAGTCTTCAGACGAATATACTTTTTAATCTCCCACTTTCGAGTGGCAACCCTACGGATATGTATCGACTTTTTGTCGACTGAAACAAACTAAAACAATGAAGGATAAAATGGCTAAAATGTGACTAAAACTAAAATCTTGAACCCTCATTCGACTGAGGTTCTTCAAGTAGAGGAGTTTTCTCTCTTTTCTTTTGTCTGTCAGTATGCAGTGTACTTCCTGGGACATTTCGTTCCCCAGATTAAGCTTCCTAGTGATCTCCTCTGACTTTGAGCTGCAGACACAGACCCAGGGTGTGTCTGAGGGGCCGTTTCCACGGCAATGGTTCTTGCAAGAAACATCACACTTTTGTTGTGGTTTGGCCTTTCATTAATATGACAACAGCGGTTTGGGAGCCTGAAAACGCAAACTTCTGAAACAGGATTCCAGAGTGTGGTCTTCTGAAAACGCCACCCCCTCGAGTGCCATGTGAACTGGCAATGCGCGGATTCTGGGAGAAATGTGACGTCACGGCCGCACTTCACGCATGTGCGTGGCGTTTTTCTCTGGTGTGTCATTTCAAAGTTAGACCACCAGCTACTGGCCTGGCTTGCATGCCACTGCGTGTTCGGTTGTTTATGTGGATCTGTGTACATGAGGATCGTTCTCACAATGTTATCATATGAATGCAGATTCTTTTTTTTTTTAAAACGCAAAGGAAAGACTTTTCTGTTTTTAGTACGGCCGTTCTCATCTAAATGTGGCCTGAATTAGACTCAGGAAGAGACGTGTTGCTTGTTCAGGCTCGCAGATAACGTTTTCTTTCTGCCTACGTCTTAGAAGTGGTAAATTTACAGCTCACAGCAACTCAATGCAGTGATATGGACTTTGGCTTTTGTTTGGTATCTAGTGTTGGAAAAGATTGTTGCACATTTAGGATTAATTGTTAGCACAGAGTAGCTCAGACAGCTAACTTGTTTTCTATATTATGTGAATATCGTTGTCAACTTGGACATCCTGCCGACCCCAGTACAAACTCTCAAACTGTATATGGAAAAAAAGAACCAGCAGTTGAATCCCACATGAAGAACCAATCGTGCATTTTTTAAAAATGTCTGATAACTCACTGCTAACATTTTAGTTCAGGAAACATAAAAAGATATTGGCATAGTTTTGAGTATCAAACATCTAGCAGCTTGTCAAAGTCTCGTGTTAGTCATGGAAAACAGCTTGCTGACAAACATTTCTGGAGTAGTTTTGTTAACGAATATAAATCTTCACTTTCCGCTATTCTCCTATCTCCTCCAAATCCAGCTCTCTCCGCTTTCTGCCTGTTCACTGAGCTCAAACTTTCTTCCTTTATTGTCCACAGCAGCCCAAATTGGCTGCACTCTAAACCGGAGGGAATCCTCTGCACCTGACCTCTATGGGGAATAGCTAGACTCCATATCTCTGTATATCCTTAACTAGCACATGCCTGCACCGGAGGTTAATATTTTGAGACAATTTTCTGAAGACCACAGGCTAAATATCCTGACATATGGACCACATCCTCCGACATCGATCCTCATCGGCCATGATCTGGCCTTTTTCAGGAGACTGGTCTAATCAGGACCTCTCACACTCTGATGTGTCTGCTAAAGCCATCAGATGCAAGCAGAAACAGGCTGCAGTACATAAAGATTTCTATTATGAGTGATTGTATTTTTATAGATTAAGTTTTATTCAATCAAATCCTTAAGGGGAAATGAGGTTTTCCCCAGCCTCAGTCTTTCTTGTTATCAGCACCAAAACAGGTAGGCAGTTTTACAATGAACCCCATCGGGGAAAATGAGCAATTACAATGTTTTCTACACAAGTCCAAGTTAGGTTTAATAATCTTTATTTTGAAATAAAATTAGGAGAAACATTTCTCCTCATTACTGTTGCAAAAGTTTGCGCAGAAAGTACAATAGTTATTGAATAAAACTTCAACTGGGAAGTAGTTCTGCAATACAATGGGCAATTTAATCGACTTTACAAGTAATGTGTTTACAGTGTTCACAATTTTCAATTTAAATTAAGAGGGGTACACAAGTGCACTGAGTTGTACTCGATTAAAACTTGATCAGTCGTAATGTGATACACCCAGCCATAAAGCCCACTGTAAAACTCTCTAGCTGAAACACTGCAGTGCTGTATTTAAGTAAATCTTTGCTTCAATATTTAATTTTTATTCTATTTTAACGGACCTTTTCACCTAAAGACGTATAAATGCTTCCTGAGTATCTGTAGACATGTAGCACACAGATCTTAGCAAATCCCAGTTTACCTCCTGTTTCATCTTGTTGCTCTGCTTCTTCCTGTGCTTCTTTCGGACCCATTCACAACTTCTTTCTGCTCTCTGACAAAACTCCACGAGCTGAACATCTTGAACCAGAGCAGCATATTTTTATCATGGTGCCACACGGTGTAAAGGGGGCTTTTACTCGTCAAGGAGCTTGTTTCCACCACGCTGAGAGCAATGGCACCATTCACATAGTGCTACGAAGTGGTTGATTCTGCTGGTAAAAGCTCCCAGTTCAGTAGTTAAGTGAAGCGAGGCCCCTCCTTTTCTTGCAGCACAGATGGGAACATACAAGTGCTGTACAAATGAGCAAATGAACAACGAAAATATGTTTTTTTGCTGCATAGAAATTCTATCAAGTGATCATTTTAGTTGCCTGTATTGGAAACTTTGTCTCTGACATCTTCATAGCTAGATGTTGTTTGCTTTTAGTGCTGACGTGAAATTTCAGACTTTGTCTTTGTATTATCGTGTCTATTATACCTGTACTCTAAGCGGCTCGAGGCACGGTTGTCAGGGTTAACTACAGTCTTTTTTACAGGGGTTTGTACGTCATGAAAACCCATAGACGATATGTGAATGGCAAATAGCAATTTTAAGGCTTGGAAAAATTTCTGAAAACTAAATAAACCCTAAAAGTTTTTAAAAAGTAATGGAATTTTGTTTTGCTAACCTGTTTAGTAACACATGATGTGTTCAAAGACCACTGGAAATATAATTTCTGTTTTTGCAGTCTCTTGCTGTGATAAGTGGAATAATTTTTGTTGATTTTTTGAGAAAAAAATGCCTCGGTTTGGAAGGTGTTTGCTTTAAAAAATTACTAAAAAGTTTAAAGAACAAAAAAATGCTCAAAATGTAAAGGGACATTCTTTTTTCCAAAATCCTGTTTTTCTGTTCTTTGAAAATTGCCAAAAATGTATTTAAAAATTCCCAGATTTTTTTTCTTTAACATTAGCAATAAAATGAAAATTAAATACAGCCATTTTAAGTTGTATGCCCCTCCCATAAGCCAAAATACACAGCATAGGTCTCTCCCCAGCTTTTAGAAAATTATTAGACCTGCCTTCCCCCTTTTTGAATCACCCCCTTCCTTCTCATAAATAATGAACGGTCTCTAAATTATAATTTAATGTTAATTTCTAATCCTGTCCTAAATTCATTATTTTTTAAATAATATATATATTTTTTAAAAAAAGCTTTTATAGAGTGCATGGTATTTAGAATTTGTCTCAAACTCATGGAAAAATATAAAAACTTATTGGTAGAAATGTGTATGAACCCTGCATTTTGTGTTCAGTATTTGTCTGCAAAACCTTTTATTTTT
Organism: Plectropomus leopardus; assembly: GCF_008729295.1. Classification (NCBI taxonomy): domain Eukaryota; kingdom Metazoa; phylum Chordata; class Actinopteri; order Perciformes; family Serranidae; genus Plectropomus; species Plectropomus leopardus. The sequence goes on along the minus strand of NC_056464.1, from coordinate 37,263,157 downwards.
TCCTGGTTTGCACTTTTTCTCCTGTGGAACCATTGAAGCAGGGGAACTGAAATCCAGGGAGTACACGAGTCAACTCTCGTATAATCACACTTTGAGAAGAAAGGACTTGAATGGAGGATAAAAACTTGACTCAGATCAAACTGCCTACTCTTGTGCGCACATTTTTTTTTTTTTTATAAAAACGACTTTTGGTCTCTAATGCGTGTTCTCTTTTCTGTCTTTCTTCTCCGAGAACATTTTAGAATTCTTTCTTTTTTGTTTTCTTATCATGCTCTTGTATTTTAAACCCACCGCCCTTCTGTAAATCCACTGTGTCCCTTTGAGTTTCTATGTCTGCCTTTTTCTCCATTGCTTAGTCTCTGAATGCCTGTCATGTTCTTGTCCTCAGTCCTCTGTCCTTTCAGTCTTTTCCATTTTCCCTTTCCCTTCTTCTAAGGTCATTCTTCATGTTTTTCACATTCTCTCATTCACATTCAGACTGACAACCACCCACAGAGTGCTCCGTATTTTCTTGTGACTCCTTCTATTGAATTTGCTCAGATGTCTTGTCACTCTTTCAGCTTAGTGTCATTGTGGCCCTGCTGCTTCTTGGAGTTTCCCTTTTTACTTGCTGAAGCATGTCGATTTGAGGGACATATGCCACTTTGTAGCATTCCCGTTGATTGAAGCGTGTGACTTGGTTATTGTGTGGCAGTTACTATGCTGGATTCAACTTTAAAACCAACTTTTGAATGACATCAAATCTAAGATGGGACTTTGGTGGGCCGTGTTTTTGTGCTTTACACCGACTCAGCCCCTGGAGGAAAGATGGGATTGTGTTTTCTGCAAACTGTGGATACGTACACATTTGTATGTACCTCATCAACACTTTTAAAGGGATGTAGTACATGAGCAAAACTTGACATGGGGAGGTGGATGGCATGACACTTTGGCGACATGTTTACCAGCAACAAAACCAATCGTTTGTCAGCAGGTCAGTTGGCATGTTAGGTTTAAAAGCCCAAACAGATTAAACATGATCCACATAAACACCCCAATCACTTTAAACAGGCCCAAACCAGTTCTGTCAGTTGCAGAGGGGTAGTTTAAAACTTTTCATAAACAAATCAAAAGAAAATTTGTGTCATGCAAACAATGAAGCTGATTCATCTCTTGCTGCGTTCTTTCTGCGCATGCACCATCCTCATGTACGGGGACGTAACAACGTACGTTTCTCCTCTTCCAGAAAATGGCGACATCCAAGCAGAAGTGGATCATAGCAGAGTTTTTTTTAATCCAAATTCTTAAAAAAATGATTTTTTATTATTGGACGCTTAGGCGTGAGGAAAATAAGGAATAATGATCTGTTTAACCAAGTCCACAAAAAAATGAATAAAGGTGGGATAGACCAGTGGGGGCAGATGAGGCGCTCGAGTGGCCTCGTAGCCATAGTAACTCGCTCCCTCCTGCTTGGGTGCCCGAGAGGAGAGGGCGAGAACGATGTGCTGCCTGTCATGTAAAAATAAGTTATTTGTTATTTATTTTTCAATGCGAGAAAATGCACTTGTGGCGTAAGTGTGTGAAAAGTCTCAATCCTGTGTGTCACATGGTCAGTGCAAAAGTGGCCAGCCCTATTATGTTACTATATTCATATTTTTTGCACGTCACACAGCTGCTCCGTTCACGTGTCGATGCATGTAAACACCAGATCGTATTAGATGACCCTCCGTGTGAACAGTTGACTGGAAATCTTTAGTCAGATTGATTTCAGTCAGAATGAGAAAAAGTGCAAATGTTAACGCAGCTAATTGTTGTGTTTCCAGCAGCTTTTTAGCCACCAGAGGTTGGTGTTTTTGGGCATACCGTTTCACCTTTCCCACTGAGGCAGCTTCGTGTTCAAGCTCTGATCCACTGACACAATTTTGAGTCAGCTCTAGGTTTTTAACCTAACCACAAGTAATCTGTAGTTTGCAGAAATGTACAAGGCCAACATTTTTCCTGGCAGTTAGATTGTTTACATACGCAACTCACTGCCTTTGCTTACAGTTCACTGCTTAAATTGCTGCAGTTGATGTCGGTTTTGACATTAATTCTATCCAAATGTTTTTAGGCCTTTACGCCCCTGTGATCTGAGATTCCAGAACGTGTCAAACTGAATGTCTTCATTGTTTCAACCTCCGAATGCACTCTTTGACATTTAGACAGCTTGAAAAACATCTCTTCACTGAAACCAAGTATAACTGCCCAAGGTCACTGAACTGTTGATGAGTTAATGTCTAAAAGCATAAAGACCCTGACTGCAGCTCGCTGAAATCAACACTTTGTGAAGCTCTTAACCTTCTGAACAACATTCAAACATAACAGCCCTCAATTCAGTCCAGATCTGACATTCATTTAACACACATTTAAACATTTTTATTACCTCAGCAACAGTTAAATGTTGTGACACTGCAGCATTACAGGTTAATGTCTTTGGCAAAACATTTCAAAGGTATGTTACTTTAACTCTTCTATACAACAGGTTTCTTATTTTCTCCATTACATGAATATACTAAAAAATGTTCCATTGAAATAAATTGCTCACCCCAGATATTTGCTTTTGTGCTTTATGGTTTAAAATGAGAATGTTTCAGTAACCTGAAATGTTGCATTAAAGGGTGATATATAAAGCAATAATCCTTGAGTTGATGTCTCATAAAAAGTATTTTTAAAACATTAGGTGTGAGTCAGGCTGTGCGCACTGTTGCTGGAGACATGGCTGACCTGCTGCGTTTGCCATTAGCGAATCGCACATCTTCATTAGAGTATGCACAACTACATTACTACTCAGAGTACATATAAAGTAATCTTAAAAAAAGACTTTATGAAGGCACAGCTGTGTCTTGTTCAGAAGTTGCCAGATCTTCTATTTATAACAGAAAAGACTTACATTGTTGGATTAGGGCTCCCTGGACAATCTGCTCCGTCTGCTTCCTTTGTCACATCTCATTTTATACGGGATGAGAAAGTTTAAACATTATCCAGTCACTGCCAATGTGTTGTAGAAATTCACAAGAAGCACTTTAAAGTCCCCGTATTAAGCACGAATAAGCAGCAGACAAACTTTTATTAATTTAAAGCACACTTTAATAAATCTCACACTGCTATGATGACATTTTGTCATCGTACAGTATGACTCAGCAACTTTTCCTATGAAGAGCTCCTGTCAAGATAATTCAGATAATGTCTTATTGCACAAGTCTGAAGAAAAATAAAACAGGACTTCAAAGACAACACAGTGTAGCTTACTGGTAGCCTGCTGTGGCACTTTTGCGGGGAAAGAGGCACTGTTGTATTAGCTTGCTTGCCCCAGACAATAAGCCAAAAAGTCCGTCTTTTGTAGTTCACCTTCTGACAACGTCATCCTCCTCTCCGTAAAATCCCAGAAAATCACCTGGCTCAGTTTGTCTATCCCTGTGAGCTCACTGGCTGGATTATGGTGGTAAAGATTGTCTTTTGGTCACAAGAGGCATCACTTGGTCTGCTTTTGTTGGCCAAACGAGGACTCAAAATGCCTCGATCTTGACTCCAAGTCGTCACACTTCATGGCTAACTTTGCCTCAGGGTGAAGAAAGGACATTTTTTAAGCCCCACTGTCCCAGTGTCCAACAGCCATTGTTCTATATTTATAATACTGTACGCTGCTCCTAGTCTTGTCAGAGCTTCTTTGTTGTTATTACCCACCTCTGTATTCTCTTGTCTCAGCCTGCGTATTTCCTCCAGTATCACCGGTCTGGTGTGATAAAAAAGACAGACTTGTTTATCACAATTATTTCTGGGACAGTATATCATTCAGCAAATGTAGTTTATCATGACAGGCCTTTGAAAACATGTTTTAAATTGATATAACTGTGATTCACTGTATTGTTATCCATGATCTTCTTATATACCAGACAACACTAATGTGTGCCCACAGGAGGAGTAATTGTTGTTGACCTATACATGCAACACTTTTATCTGTTTCCAACTGGCTGCCTACATGCATGATGAGGACAATTCTATCATTATAATTGCTGTACGGATATAGATCCTGAACCATATCTGCAAAAACCATCGAGGTTCAAAAGAAAAAGAAATCTATTTGTGCGCTGCTCTAACGGAGCAGTATGCATCTCATCTTGAACTGTGTGTCCTTTTTTAATAAGGGCTAAAAGAGACACGGCCATCAACAGAAATACAATATTTTAAGGAGGCATATGAAACAAGAGTCTTATGAATCAGGCCGGTCGATATGTTTGCCCCAAAGAGAGACGAATCCGCAGGCCATTTGTGCTTAGAACCCTTTGAGAATGTGTGTTTGTGTGCCTCGGCGTGTTTGTTCTTCACTCCATGCCTCAAACTGAGTGTGTGAATGCTCTTCCGTGTTTGAATATGTATTTGTGTGTCTGAAGATTGAGACACACAGCAGATCAATCAGAGCAATGGGACGTGGGACAGGCTGTGAATACCAGATCACGTCTGAATCACCATAAAAATACAAGAGGGCGCAGCAACAGACTGATGACACACTCGCTCCTGTCCTTCAGTGTCTACTACTGAGATGCCCTTGAGCACGGCACCCAACCTCCAAATAATGGCCTCTATGTCATGTGTGTGCACGCTCCCTCGAGGCTGTTTATTATCCAGATCCCACCAACAGTGGAGCTGCAAACAGTGTGGTTCATTCACATCACAGCTGTATTTGATTTATTGTTGTGATAGAAACTGTGACTTGGATTAAAATAATAACTAAATGAGCATCTGCAGTGCCACCGTACTGCATAGTAAAAACAGGTAAACAGGTAAGCGGTTAGCTAAGTACCTGCTAATGTGTGCTGGCCTTTTTTCTTTCATTACTTGAGATCCGGACGTTCAGGAGTTTTTTTTCCCAGGAGTCACATTATCTGCAGAGGTGTCTTCCCATCCAAAAACAAACGGACCTGGTGATTCAAACTGGTGAAAACACCAAATAATGTAGTTTTATGTTACAAATCAGTGTTTCTGCAATGCTGTCTGGCATGATGGAGCTTCTAACCCAGCACCTGCTATTGTGTGCACTCTTTTTCTTTGATATTTATCAAATTGAGATGTTCAGGAGGTTATTAGCGGGAGTTGAATTATCCACAGACGTCTCCTCTTCTCCAAAACAGCTGATTAAAGCCTGTAAAAACTAAAATCAGTGTTTCTCCAATGCTGCTTGTGATGTTAGAGACAAGCTGCTGGCCAGCACCTACTAAGCCGCTCCCCTTTTTCTCCGATAACTTATGATCTGACGTTCAGGAGGTTTTTACCAGGAGGCGAATTATTTGTAGAGGTCTATCTCTACAAGGTCTAAAACAAATGGACCCTGTTGACATAAACCAGTAAAAAAAAACTGGATAAAGCTATTTTACATTTAAAAAATCAGTGTTTTTCCAACGCTGCCTGCCACAGACAGGCTGCTAACTATAGTGGCTAATGCAAAAATTCAAAAGGCCCTATCTAGAGCCAGTGTTTGGTTTGTCTGTTCTGGGCTGCTATCGTAGAAACACCTACAAAGTTGTCAGATACTGCCGCATTTGTAGTGATTTCTGTATAAGATCCAGACACCAAAGGCCACCTTTTGCATCTGCAGGATATGTTGCTGGATGGTGCATGCTGAGAACGCGTGCTGTATGGCATGATATGCAGATGGTGGGCTTCAGTTGAGACTGCGGCCAGATGGAACCTGTCATGTCTGCCTGATATGCTGCTGGACGGCGTCAGGTTGAACTGCTGCTGGTCATGATGTAATATAAGGAGCACGAAGGTCCATATAGGCCAGGACTTTAGTGCGGACTTTCATGAAGTCTGGTGTTTGCTTTCCGTCTGAATGCCCTTTTGCCTAAACCGAACCATTCATACCAGCATGTGCTTTTGCTGATGTCCAAGTGTCGATTGCCTTGTGCTTATGTTGCTTAAACCTAACCAAGTGCAGCGTCACCCCATCATGTGCTTGTGTTGACATCACAGAAGAAGCATCCCAGAACATAAATAGCAGATGCAGAAGGACACGTAGAGCGTAATATGTAGACGTGGAAGTTCATCGCAAAGCAGCAGGAACTTGGTGGTGCAACATGGAGATCTTGTTCCCCATGTAGATATAAACGGCTTATTCTAAGGTAAAGAAAGCATTTTTATTTTCAGGTGATCATACACTAAGGAAAACATACGTATTATACTTGGTTGCATTTCCGCCAATATATTCCCCAGCACACTGGACCTTTTAAACCCTTTGCAGAGAAGATCAGGTTTGTATTTGAGATAATAATATACCTGAGAATAGAAAAATCCCCACTATAATTTTTTATCTTTTCAAAAGAATGAAGAATGAAACCCTCTGTGAGTAAATGCATCTCTCTGGCCGAGTCTAGTGGAACAGACGGTAGCTTAAAAGAACAAGTATTCCAAAGCTAATCCTCTTAAATAATTCACTCATAAGAACAGAACTCAAGAAGCCCCAGACCTATAGTAGGAACGTCTTAAATACAGCATTTTAACTTATTTAAACTTTCAATCAGTTAAAGTTGCATTTATCACCAGAACACCCAGAATGCATCACAATGCCTCCTCTGCCTTTAGTAAGCCAAAATAACCGCTACCAATGAAAACACAAACCCAGACAAATCTACCTAGATACCGCAACAACACTTTTAATCTTCCTAGTAACAGACCTCTATTCTGAGGGTGTGTTACGCGCTTGTCATGGTGGAGCAGAAGGGAGCAGAGGGGTGTGAAGTTTGTCTGTCTGGGAGATGAAGTGAGAACTGCTTAAAAACCAGCGAGAGACTTGAGAAACACAAAGCAGGAGTCACGTTATCCAGCACAAAGACACACACATGAGCGTGCACAGTCAAATGAGCACGTGGAGGCACAAAAACAAACTTTATTTACAAACCAAGATGTAGGGTAGTTGTAAAATTGTGTTCACACGTAAGATTAAAATGTACAGTGTGTGTGAATGTGTGTACTCACACGAAGCTCGACATGCTTTCGACTGTATGAGTGTGTGTGTGTGAGACAACACTTGCTACACACAAATGTTAACATGCATACACACTCTTCGCTCTCGCAGCAGTGTAGCGGTTGTAATCAACACTTGAGAGAGCTGTGAGCAGCCGGGGCGAGTTACACCGCGGGTGAGAGTGTGTGTTTTTGTGTGTGTTGCAGAGAATATGTGTGTGTAAGAAATTTGTGTTGATAAATGTCAGGGGAACTGGAAACTTAATGCAACACTATTTTGGATGGAGAAAAACAATACATAATTCCAAACACAGGCCTCCTTGCATGGCCACACTGCTGCAGGTAGTTTGACTTCCTATATTCTGTTTGGGCTCATCTGTTGTCTGGTGTGTGCAGGGAATGTGCACAATTAGTCGACTTGACGATTAATGGTTGTTGCCCTCGGTACCAGAATTTCTTGTTGGTTAAAGCTACAACACGTTCTCAAGTTGTCACATATTGCCACTTTTCAGGGGACTACATATTATCCTACATATGAGCTGTAGCTACTCCTCATTGGGTCTCCTTTATTTTCATGAACAATATTTTATTTACTACATTACATCCTCGTATTGTGTTAACTATACCTGGCAATAAATCTTTTCTGATTCTGATTCTGATAAATAGCGTTCATACTCACAATTCGACTTAACGCATTGCAACACCAATACAATACGCAACAATTAACACAAACTCAAATAATAATACATACAGTAGCTCTACATAATGATTTATCACTTCAGTAGTTGAGTACCTGGAAACGAATTGATTAAATCACAAGAAAAAATAGATAGATCCAAAAAATCCATTTCATATCTTCAAGACCATCAAAAGTATATATCATATATAGTGTTCTACGCTATGACTCTGTGGATGACGCTGCATGTGGTTATGTTTTGCCAACAACAGTACATAGAAACCGGGACATTCTCAAACGCACATGCTGGCACAGATGGTTAGGATTAGGCAAAAGGGCCACATGGTTAAGTGTAGAAACCCCCCCATCATATTCAGAGGGGGAGTGAACACCAGACTCCCACATGAAAGTCCGGGGTTTGTTGGACCCATCCACCCCCCCATAGGCACCCTCGTGCTCCTTATATTGGATTGTCACCAGCAGTCTTTCAAGCTGACGACTTCCTGCGGCATATCATGTGGATGCAGCAGACTCGTTTATCCCCCTGAAACCGAACGCCTGCGTATCATGCTGCCGTGGCAGGTGCAGTCCGGGCTTCGGTAGAAATGTAGTAACACCACAACTAGTTCTGTCCAGCTGCGTTCTCAGCTTACATCGTCCAGCGGCGTTTCATGTGGGCACAAAAGGTGTCTTTTGGCAGTGGGATCTTACGCCAAAAACAACTGCAAAAGCAACGGTATTTAAAGACTTTGGAATGAGATTTGGCTGAGATAACACAGTGTTCAATTTTGACTTTTTTCTGAGTTTTCTTACCTTTAGACTACTTGGCTAATCTAAATGTAAACTCCTGTTTAAACCTCAGGATTATTAGTTGTCAGGAACATCCTGTGTGCCGTCATGTCTCTCTGTTTCTGCCCTCCCCTGCTTTTTTTCTGAGGCCTCATGTAACAAAACAACATGAATTCTGGGTAATAAGCCACTGTAGCACAAAGGGTGGTGACGCACACACATACAAATTGTTATACTGATACACACAGTCCAACATACACACACTTGTAGCAATAATTTGAGGAGTCCAGATGAGAGGAGCGTGGCACACACACACTAATACACACACTAATGCACATGGCCAATGAAACAGAGTTTGAAGAGGAAGCCAGGCGAGTCCAAAAGAAATAGAGGCTCTTTATTAGAAGAAAATGTTTCCCATTTTGCCGCAAATAAGTTGCTCACACACATACACACAAACACACATACACACACACTCACAATGCTGCGGGGCTGTCCTTTGCTGCGAAGCCATCAGGATCCAATTTCTCCTTCATTAAGTCTGGGTGGGAGGTAGTATACAGCCGCCAGGTAGCTCACCATGTCCCTGTCACCACACACACACACTCACACACACACACACACACACACACACACACACACACACACACACACACATACACACATACACACACACACTTAGAGTCTAAATGCCCCTTACCTTCCTCCAAACCAGAAACATCAATAAAAGCCTTGTAACAACAAAGCCGACACACACGACCACAAATACACACTAGTAAAGGAATAATTTTTAGAAGCAAGATGAGAAGGCCGCAATGACCACACACACACACACACCCACACACACACAAAGAAAACACACTCATACAAATTCAGTAATGATACCCCTGGTTCCCTCGAAGGAGAAATAACAAGGTCTCAAAGACAAGAGACCGAGAATCATAGTTTGTGTCTTTAATTGACCTGCGCAATTACAATGTGTGACCGTTGAATGCACCAGCACACACACACACACACACACACACACACACACACACACACACACTCTCTCTCTCTCTCTCCTTTTGTAAGTACAACTCTCTCGCCCCTTCTCTCCCCCGTCTGTGCGATTAGATTGTAGTCACACTTGTTGGTTGCAGTGAACAGAGCCAATCACTTTGGCATCAGTCGCCCTCCTAGAACTCCGCAGCAGCTAGCGAGTGGATGTTGCGCACACAAACACACACACACACACACACACACACACACACACACACACACAGTATATGGGAATAAACTTCAGACACAAACACAACAACACGACCAGAAATACAAATTTGGTGATGACATGTAGACATATTACACATAATGTTGGAAACTGCACACACACACACACACACACACACACACACACACACACACACACATACACATCATCCACTTCTCCATTCCTATTGACCAACTACAGCAGTTGTTAACTTGGTAAAAGTAAGTCTTGATTTGCGTGTGCCTGTTTGTGTGTGTGTGTGTGTGTGTGTGTGTGTGTGTGTGTGTGCAGTATCCACCAAAAAGCAAACAGGATGAAACCCATTAAACGGAGCAGGTCTGGCTTTAATTGGCACTCTTTGGTAATTGGCCTGTTGGGGCAGATTTGCATTGTTTCCTGGGCAACAAGCTTGTTCTCTTATATCTAAGCACAGCAGGAGGGAGCGAGGGAGGCAGGGAAGAACAGAGGGAGGGAGAGGTCAGAGCGGCGAGCATGAGAGGAGAGCTGGATGCTGGGAGGGAGAGGTAGAAAAGTGGAAAACATTAGGCAGGAGGGATAAAAAGAGAGAGATGGGAATAGGAAAGAAACGGCAGGTGATTAAAGTTTAGAAGAGAGGTAAAAGAAGGCAGGAGAGTGGGATGGAGGAAAGAGGGAAGGGTTAAAAAAGGAAGAATCCAGAATTAAAAGAAAGAAAACTAAGGACATGGAAGTAACATTGAAGGTGGAGGTAACACAGAGTGGAGGATGAGTAAAGTGTGAAAGGACTGAATGATGCAGAGAGCGGATGAAAACTGAGAGGAAGGTGAGTAGCAGAAGAGGAGATTATGGAGATGGAAAAAGGAAGGAAGAGTAAAAGAATGGAGGGGAAAAGACACGAGAGGACGGGTAAATGGGATGCAGTTTTACACGTTAAGTTACCGGGGATCCGGGCTCAGAGGGAATTGCGTCTGGCGCTTCAATTTTCGGTGACGCTCTTTGCTCTTTCTTGGAGAAGCGGTGGAGGTGAACAGAGTGGATTAGAGCTGAAAGCCGCATTTTCTTACACAGGAAGTCAACAGCACCACACACTGAGTTGGACAAGTGAAGAAAAGTGGACCAATTTCCATCACCTCACTCAGTGTGAATGTCTGATTTTCAGTGTGTGTGCGCGCGCGCGCGCGTGTGTGTGTATGAGTGACTATGACTGTGTGTGACTGTGTGTGACTGTGTGTGACTGTGTGTGGTGTCAAATCAAAGTCAAATAAAATTTCTTGCAGCCAAAAACATACTTTAAATACAGATAAGAATCATTGAGGAGCTTAGACAAATAAAAAGGACTTCAAAAAGTATAGGCAGGTGATACCACAAAAATCCAGTTATCAAGTGATACAGGGCCAGAACCACCAATATGATAATATTATTTTAATTTTTACAAGCAATTTATGTACTTTCATGTAGGGGGGAGCGGTGTGTCAAGATCAATGACATTAAATAATCAATCTGCTAAATTAACAGGCAATGATGACCAACAACAGTTTAAAATAAAACATTAATTAATGCTAAACATTTGATTTGACTAAAATATTAATTTCACTACAATACACCTGGTTATATCTTGCCTGAGCCAATAAAAAAGATGTCTGTGATGTTGAGGCATCTACCCTTTTTCCTGTTGCAGTTTTTTTTTCGTTTCTTTCTCTTTTTTAACCGTTTTGTTAGGCTGTTACTGCATTTTATGTTGGATTAAACTAAAAAAAAAGAATGCAAATTTTTTTAAAAAAGTTTTGAAGGCATGTTTTCTTTAAAAACAATTAAAGGAAAACAATCACCAACATTTTAAAAATAAAAGAAATCCCCAATTATTTTTCTTAATAAATACATAAATTAATAAGTCACCAAACTTTTTTCTTTAAAAATCAAGAAAACATGCCTTTCAAATCTGCGGGCCAGCAGGTTTTTGCATTTGGTCACTTAGTTTTTAATGGTTAACTGTTTGAAGTTTCAGATCCTACATGCATCCAGATAACACAAAATCAGCTTAGTGATTTATTCAAGTGCACATCAGCAGCAGCTGCTGCGGTCACTTCTCAGCCTCTGAACCAGAGACAGTCCAGTGGCCTGAAACCTCTTTGGTGGACGGTTTTTGCAGTTTGTCCAGCTGGGTCATTGGCTCTCTGACTGTCTTTCGGTTTGAGTGAATTGAAAGTGAAAGAAACAATCTGCTTTCAAGCTAGAGGAGCAGTGATGTTGTGACAGAGGAGAGGGTCTCTCCAGGAGATATTAAAGATCTTCTGACAGAGGCGAGGCCTGGCTGTGTGATCAAAGGATGAAGTGGGCTATTTTTGACACTTTACAACATCTGTGATCAGTCATGCTGGACTGCAAGGAGATTTTATGTCCTCACAAAAGGGCGGGGTGAAGGTGTGACTATCTGTGTTTTATTCTGTGAGACATATCTGAACCCCAAATTTCTCCTGATGGCTGTGCCGTCAGTGTGTGATTGTCTATAAATGTTTGAACTGAGTAGCAGGTGGCACCTTGTAAAGTAGCCTCGGTCACCTGTGTGAATGTATGTGTGAATGCATTTCATAGCGTTTAAGAGCTTTTAGTTGTCATAAAGACTAGAAAAGTGCTATACAGGTGCAGGTCCATTTACCATGATTGACATGATTTATGACAATACTTTTTAATTTATCGTATCACATTATGAGTTTTTTTAGGCGCTGCTGCTCTTATGTAAATGTTGAACACAGCCTCTCAGTCTCTTATAATGAATCAAGTATGAAAAATGTCAGTTGTTGAACAGTGTACATCTGTCACTACACACAGGTTGTAAAATTTGTAATTGTCTGAGGGTCTGAAAGGCTAAAACTGCAAAGACCACATAATTTGGAGGCCCTGGTAAAGCACAAAAACTAGGTGGCACATTTGCACACATTCGTTAATAGACCAACGCAACAGTTCTGACAGAGCAGCAATGTCATACACTTGGTCATATGAAAAGCACATTAAGTTGGATATTCTGAATAAGGCCTTTTTCGAATTGTAACATTTTCTGATGAAGACGTGGGATATGCTGGCGTTATTAGGATTTTCGGAGCGGTCTATTTACAGTAAGCTCCATGCGTTGGGAGTGTTGTACACAAACCAACTAGCCAGCAGTTTTCAAGGTTTCGTAAAGAGATACATGGCCAAAAGAAAAGCCTGCATCTCTGGTCAGATGGAGAAACACACCTGCTTTAAAACATTATGAAAGACTTGCATATCAAAAGGTATTTGGATATGAGCATTTATTGAATGCTTACCTTTTCAAGAGGATGTTGAAGGTGGTTTTAAGAGGCTGTGTTTGCATGGACAAACAGGTCGGCCACTGGTGAAAATCTTAATTTGATGCAGAGTTGCAAATTGGCAAATGTGGTTCCACTTTTTCGTATTTTGACATGATAAACGGCATGTTAGGGCACATTAGACGGAGTTTGCACGGCTGCATGTAAACAGACATATTAGGGAAATATTGATTTTCATCAGACATGTAATCAATCTTTTTTTGGGCAGAAAACGCCACATTGTGTGCATGTAAACATTGTTATTGTCACTCAAAATGCTTACGTTCTGTGCTGCTAGATGACTGTTTTTATTCATTCTCTCTCCACCAGTTGAGCTAATTTTGTGCAAGATTCTTCCTTATTAGTTTTTTTTTTTTTTTTTTACAGATTTAAGTGTTTTCCAACTAAATTACAAAAAATGGATGCATTTATATGAGTAGCCCTGCAGTATACTTGTCTCAAAGTCTCAAATGTTTCGTGATTAATCAGGTGGAAGACAGGAATTTGCATTGAAATGTCCCATGTAAATGACAGATTTTCCTAAACTTTGTTTGATGTGCTTCACAAACAGACTTTAAGTACACTTGAAGCACAAGAAGATGATGTCCCTCAGTTTAAAGCAAACACTACTTTAAAGTCTTATTTTCCATTTATTCTTAACAATACCAACAAAGAGTCCTAATGAAGACACTGAACAGCAGCCTTTCAACAGAAATAAAAACAGTTGCAGTTGGTCAAACCCACGCATGTACCTGAGATGTGAACTTTCTCATAAACAAGCTGATTGCAGCCATCTTGACATCAACACTTCACTCTCGTTACTGCCGCAACACCACAAATACCCGCTGGAGAGGCTCAGTTAAAAAAAAAAAATCACAATCAAACAGTAATGCTAACAATAATGAGAACGGTAGAGGCAGGTCAAGATGCTAATGAGTTGCCGTGGTGATTGTGAGTTTGCCGTCTTGTTGATTGGTGCCTAATGAGGGCCTACTTGATGGCGCCTGCGAGTGAGGGACATTTGAGGAGGACTTGTGGAGGGAGGGAGGAAAGAGGGGGCGACAAAAAGAGCGTGAAACAGATGAGAGTTATTTAGATAGATGACAGAGAGGCAAGGCGGATGAAGAGCGGGTGAGAAAAGAGAGCGAGAGGAGAAGAGATGAAGAGAGGCCAGGTGGTTTGTTGTGCTTAATGAGAAAAAAAACAACAGCATTTACTCTGTAGAGTTTCATTAGTGTTTCATTAAGTAGTCAATTAAAATTTGCTCCAGGTATAAAAGCGTGTGTTTGTGCAGAGACATGAGAAAATATATCACACCTCAAAATATCCCTGCGGAAGCAACGCAGTAATGTCAAAAAACACGTATACTCAAAACACACCAGCAGAATGATTTATCGCAGACGTACCTTAATCCCCCTCCACACATACACACACCTTCTCACCTGATTTGATGCACAGCCTTCCCTCTGCTCCGTGACAGGAAGCGATGTACACAGGGACAGGATGTGATGTATTAGCACCGTTAGATCAGGAATCATCCGACAGAGATCTGGCTGTCTGCATTAAATCACACCGTGTATAGATGTGGCCTTGGTGCCATACTTCACATATGTAGCCTCTCGTCTCTGCAGTCGAGCGCTCTGCTGTGGGCTTTCGGCCAGTTTGAGGACATGTAGTGATGTCATTATCTTTGGGAGGCAAAAAGTGCTTTGCCACAAATGGATGTCCTGGAATTCTTAAAAACAATCAGTAAAAGGTAACACATAAATGACCTTCAAATTGGCTTTGAAAAAGAGAGACAGAGAGAGAGAATCATTAGAAAATTATTAAATAACAAGGGAAAAATATCAAGAAATCTGTTTTCATAATTACGGATTTAAAATTGGGCTACAGAATTTAAAAATATATATATAATTATTGATATTTTACACTTTTTTCAGGTCATTTTCTTATTTCTGTTTTATGTGTTACTGATTTCAGGTAATTTTCCTGTAACTTTTTTTAAATTTCTTGTTAATTTTTGGATAATTTCTTAAGTTGCTCATTGCCTTCTTTCCATGTTTTTAAATCAAATCAAGCCAACTTGCTCAGGTTTCAATGGGTTAAAGATGTAAGATGCAGTATTTTCTTAGACTCATACAAAAGTAGTCCCTCTCAATCAGCTCTTATGACCCAAATGAAAGTGTGGCAGTGTATTTTTCTGCAAAGAATCTGCCTGCTTTTTCTTACTTTCTTCTTATTTTCTGTGTTAGGGATGTTTATGGGCGCGTGCGTCCACAGTGCTCAGCCGAGGTTAGGGTTTTATAAAAAGGTAGCAACCAGGTTCCAGACTGTAAGCAGCAGGCGTCCAACACACACAGTAGGAGGGTTTCCATTACAGATTAGCTCAAACCTTAGGCAATATTTGTGAAATGTCAGTTAGACGCAATTGCAAGATGATGTTTTCGCTGAGTAATGATATGCAATTTCTTTTGTGATGTTATGTGACTTCTCCTTACCGGCTAGTGCTCTTGAAATGTGAATATTGTTTGGCTTTTTACTTCCCTACACTCAATATCTTTGGGATAAGTAGAAAACAAGACATCTGAGGACGTCATCTTGGGCTTTGGGAAACACTGATCCAAATTTTTCACAATTTTCTGACAGTTAATAGACCAAACCACTAATGGTTTTATCAAAAAAAAAAAAAAATCGACAGATTAATTGACAATGAAAGTAATTGTTAAATGCAGCAGAAGTAACTCGGCAGCGCGAGACTGTCTGTCTGAGCTCGTCTCCTCTTCAGATCCGATCCTCTCTCTCTCTCTGCTGTGAGAATGAGTTTTCAGTACTTCAGCAGGAGAGGAAACTCACAGCTGGATCAGACTGGCAGAGGTCAAACTGCCTTCTCTTTGCCTTTCTGGTACTGTCGATTGTGTTTTTCCCTTTACCGCATCTTTTTTGATTCTTTCTATCATATGTCTAATACAATTTTCTTTTCTTGTTCGTATTAGGGCTGGACGATATGGCTTTAAGATAAATTCTATACATATTTTAAGCCTGTATCGTGACACAGGATATAAAATTTTTAGATGCACTTTAAATTAATGGCAAGCACTAAAATACGAAATTACTGAATGAAAAGCATTTCAATAGAGTTAAATAAAGTAGCTGCTGTCGCAAAATGTGACTCAATGGTCATGATCGCAGCTCTACAAATACAAACACGCCTCACCTGCTCACAATACCGCCACTACTGCTGAAGTTAAACTGCAGCACCTTTAAACATGATGATTTATTAATTGTAAGCTGGAAACAAACTAACAGCTCCCCAGTTTATATATTAATTGTATTTGCAAATCACAGTAGTTCTCCATGGTTGCAAAACGTGACTAAATAGTCACAGCCTGGAGCTCTGCAAAAGCCCTGCTTTGTGTGTGTCTGTGAAAGGTGGAAGGCCATAGAAGTGAACAAGAGAACCCAAACGCCGGTGGCTTATAAATGGACGTGACAATTAATACTCGATATTTGCGATAAAGTCATTTTATATATCGCACATGGGACAAGCTGCGATACCCCAAGTATATTTGATATATTGCCCACCTCTTTAATTCTGATTTCTTCAATGAACTCCTGCCCCCTACTTTAGGTGCTCTAGCTCAGATCACGCTCATCTTCAAACTCTCAACTTCTCATTTTGATCTCAAATATCCACTTTTAAAACTGCATGACTGTCTCTTACATGTTTGTGATGCTATCATGGTGACAATATCTGGCCACAACTAAAAAGACAGAATTATCAAAGCCGGGAAAAGTACGCAAAACTACCTAGTTCTCGCTACAATAGGTAAATGAATGGACCTGCACTAGCATAACCTTGGTCATCCTTTTCTACCAGAAACAGAAATAGTAAGAAAACAGATTGAATATGTTGGCAGCATCTCTGTCTTCTTTTCTGAGAGTAGGAAAGCTCTCAGTATTAGTACTTCTCTTTCTCTCTTTCATCCCCTATTATAGCTTCTCCCTCAGGCTTCTGCTTAATGGAAAAAAGAAAGAAATCCGAAGTCTATCAGCTTGGGTAAAGGGTTAAAGTATTATTGGAAATTTCAAGCTGCTTTAATTTTGCCGTCCCCACATGCCAGGCTGTCTACACGATGTAGACGGCTATCTTTGAACCTCCATCTATCTCAGCGGTGTGTTCATGCCGTGGCCGGGGTCACGCTGGGGAGTCCCAGCGGGGGTGCAGGTGGGTCGGATAACAGAGCCAAAGAAGGGTAGAAAAATAACAGAAAGAGGAAAAATAGACTGCAGGCTCTTTTTTTTTCTTGGCACAGCTGGAGATGCCACAAAAATATCGGGCAATGTGCAGAGGCGAGACTCTAACCACACAGAAGTTTATGAAAAGTCATATATCAATCCTCTGTTATTCTGATTTATTTAAGTATTACATATTCACTCTAGTGTCTGTTGAAACGGTGTAAGATGGTTTGGCTTTCTTGTCATTCTATACTGTAGTTTGTGCTGCTGTCAAATTGTTTCACATCATACAGACAGGTGTTTCTCATATTCATATATGAAGAGTTTCGTTTTCTGTGTGAACCAAACAGTTAATGAAGTGATTTTCATACAACGTAGTGTGCTTTTATGTGTAGCATGTGAAGCTTGTGACAAATGCTACATATAATATAAATACGTGTGCAGAAAACAGAAAAGTAGAAAATCTGTCTGTGGCGGCAAAGGTTTTAATTGTGGCTATAGATTTCTGGGAAATCCTGTGACTGTATGAATGTGATGAGCAGAAACTGTACATTTCTTGTGAAAAGGGAAGTTTACTCTTGGTCTATGCATTGTGTATTTCCAAAATAAATTTACATGGCGTCTATGAATGTCCAAAGCTGATGCAGGAGGGTACTTAGGGTATCATATTTTGTTTTTATCACATGTAGGTCCACTGACAAAGTGGCAGTATATGAGTTTGGGATAAAAACTGGTTAATTTTTTATACATCTAAAGTTTCCCTCCATCGTCTGTCTCTTCTCCTCACCTCCCCGTCTCTTTCCACCTAGTTTACTTCCCCCCCATGTGATTTATCTGTATGACTGTCCAACAAATTAACAATATTGCCAAAGTGTTTTGCAGCATATTACAATAAACTGTGAGAAATACATCATAATAATAGAGAGAAATGATTCGGCTGCTTACTCTCTCTCCCCTCGCTCCCCACTCGAACGCCCACTGCTTCAGTCTCTGGGCTAATAAATGTGCACACAAGGGGGTTTGCCAACACACACACAGAGGTGGAGGTGGCAGGCAGGAATTCACGCTGTCTGATCTCCAGTGAGAGCAGTCATTACTGCAAGGCAGTTTTCAGCAGCAGAGAAGTCACACATACAAAAACACACAAAAACTTCATCTTCCTGGCTGATCCTTGTAAACCAACAACAATCCAAGTTAAACACACAAACACACTCACAACTCCAAGGCAGGCGAAGTGGTGTGCTGAATATTTGTGTGTGTGTTTGTGTGTGTGTGTATGGGGGGGGTATGTGATTGATTCAGAGGCAGAAGGCTGATTGCTTTCTTCCACATCCCATCAGAAAGCACAGTAATAACAAGCGAGATACCTTCATAGGGGAGTTGTTTGTGTGTGTGAGTTGGGAGTCAGTGCATGTTGATTACTGTTGATCTACTGGGTTGTTGTGACTGTGTGTGTGTGTGTGTGTGTGTTTTATTTGAGGCTGTCCTTCCCTTATCCTTTACTCTATCCTCGGTCCTTACACATGCACACGCATAAACTCAGCAATCCATTCCATATCATGATAACTTTTGTATGTGTGTGGCCTCGCTGGGCTTAGACTGATCAAGTCTTAAAACTGAGAGAACGAGATAGAGAGTGGAAGAGAGAAATACAACAAAGAGTTCAAGGAGTTCAACGATGAGAGGTGATCAAGAAGAAGAAAAACAAATAATAAAAGGAAAGGACAAAAGATGGAGAGACGAGAGAGTGAGATGCGAAACTATAGTGAGCGTGGCTTAATATAAACCTGTTCTATATGGGTTTTTTTTCAGGGTCCTGATAACTGATTTTACCACTGAAGCAACACTGATGTTCTGGACTACTGATACTCAACTTAAATCCAGACAGGGTGCTGGACAATTCCCCAACGCCCCTGACAGAGGTCCTAGCTAAGCCCCTTATGTCATGAAATTCTAGAAATGTCCTAAAATCCCAGAAATTAACCTAAAATCCTAGAAATGTCCTGAAATGCATAAATGTCCTAAAATCTCTTAGAAATGTCCTAAAGTCCTAAAAATGCCCTGAAACCATGAGACATACTTTGTTCAACTGCACCCCTTGGCCATGTAGTGTTAATTTTGTACTACCTGCTCCTGCAAAACTCTACCTAACTGCAGGTATGCAAAAAAACAACAACAAACAACTTTGCATCATATTTAAAACAGATAAAGATTTGACTTTGAAAGATGTAAGAATGGAGAGAGTTAAAGGATGAAGAAGTTTTGGTGATGAAGGAAAAAACTGAGAAACGAGGAGAGACAGAGATGAGAAAGAGAGAACAGAAGAACAAACATGATGGGAAGAAATCAGAAAACAGGAGCCAGTTTAAAGTCTGTCAGTAAAGTCAGTTTGTTTTTGCCATGCAGTTAATGAATGTACACACACACATCAACACACACACACACACACACACACACACACACACACACACACACACACACACACAGCCAGGCAGGCAGGTGATCAATGCAACATTAGTTTGGTGCCACACACACTCCGCTCAGGTAACCTGGCCAACATTAGTGTGCTCCACGCTCCACTGGCTCTGTCTGTCATTGTAATTACTGTGAGCTTGTAGCTGGACACACACACACACACACACACACACACACACACAGTGAAGTGAATGGGACTCGCTCACCATAACTGATAACATGAGCCAGTAGAGGACAGATTGAGTGATTGTGTGTGTGTGTGTGTGTGTGTGTGAGTACACTACACATCTTGTTGTGTCTCTTTGTGTGTGTGTGTGTGTGTGTGTGTGTGTGTGTGTGTGTGTGTGTTGAGCTCATTAAGAGTAGCCAGCAGACTTCAGTGACCTCTCTGTTCTTTGTCCAGTTTGTAACTACTGATGAGAGGGGGGGGTGGGGGGGGGGTGGGGAGGGGGGGGGGGGGGGGGGGGGGCGGTGGGGGGGGGGGGGGGGGGGGGGGTGGGGGGGGGGGGGGGGGGGGGGGGGGGGGGGGGGGGGGGGGGGGGGGGGGGGGGGGGGGGGGGGGGCATGTAAATTAGGGGAAAAGGAAGAAGAAAAAGATGATTAGAGAGACAAGAACAAGGAAAATTGATGGTGAGAAAAAAAGGTGAAGAATAAACAAACAAAGATGTGAGAAAAAGAAAGAAAGAAAGTTAGATGAAGAATACAAATAAAAGAAAATAACAGGAGAAAGAAGAGATGGAAGAGAAGGACGGATCGAGAGGAGACACAGATAAGGAGGATAATGCTGAGACAGAAGGAGAGATTGACATTATTACTGCCTCATTGCCATCCCTGCTATCTGCGTTTGCTCATATTGTGTTTGCTTTGGCAGTAAGTGCTTCTTTATTCCCCGCCAATAAAGCATCTTTTGAAATGAACTGAAAGAAAAGAGTGTGTAATTTCAAAATCTGCCAACTGAGTTCTCTGCCAGGCCAAAACTAAGTCTTATGTTTGTTTTTTTTTCCCTCTCATTTGAGATCGGGTCACGATAAATTGAGCCCGTCCTTTTCTTTCTGTGGCGTGGCGATGGATCAGGGCCCGACACTTTGTTTAGGATGAAAGCCATGCTGATGAGAGCTTTGTTGAGCTTTTATGAAAGCTCGCCCGCTGCCTCATGAAGGCGTCCAATAATATAAACGCGCCATATTCATCTATCAGCCGTGGCAACAGTGTTCATAATTTACATGGACGGTAGAGAGCTTGAAAGTGCCGTAATGGTCCCGTCCGATCAGGATTTTATCTACAGGACCTTCATCAAGGTTGTGTTTTATGTATGTCAGACTGACGAGTC
Source organism: Plectropomus leopardus (assembly GCF_008729295.1). Classification (NCBI taxonomy): domain Eukaryota; kingdom Metazoa; phylum Chordata; class Actinopteri; order Perciformes; family Serranidae; genus Plectropomus; species Plectropomus leopardus. The sequence continues at coordinate 37,242,122 of NC_056464.1, read as the reverse complement.
TGTGTGCGTTTGGGCAAAGTTTTCTCTTAGGATTTTTTGTTTTTCTTTTAACACTTTCATCTCTGTCTCTCTTTCATTTATCTTTCTCTGCACCCCGAATAGAGAGTTTTTTAGTCTCTATTTCATCGTCTCTTTCTCATCTCTTTTGCTGCCGGTATTTCTCTTAATCTGTTTGTTTTTCCTGTGTCCAACCACTTTGTCATCTCCCCCCTTTCCACTTTGTGCCATATCAGCCCAACAAGTGACCAACAGCTTTCCAATGAAAAACTGCAAACCTAAAGTAGGGGTGGGCGATATATTGATTATACTCTATCCCAGCTTGCTCCAGGTGGGATGTACATAAACGGACTATATCGTGAGTGTAATTGGTCACATCATTCTTTTAGCATAAACACGATACCTCACGCACACTCTCCTCTGCCCCGCTGATACTGTGAGCAGGGGAGGTGTGTGCTTTTGTATCTGCACGGCTCCTGATCACAGCTATTTAGTCGCATTACGTGAACATGGAGCACCATTTTCACATGCAAATATTATTAATATTTCAAATGGAGAGCTGCTAGTTTTTTTCTCACTCACAGTTACTAAATTCTCATGTTTAATGGCACAGCTGTGACGATTTAAGTTTCTGTTGGTTTCTAACTGTTGACCGAAAGCTTAAAATTCACAGTAAAAACAGCAACACTTGGAGACAAACACCATGCTTCAGAATAAAAGCACCAGTGGTTCTGCTTGGATTTATTTCACTATAACTACTTAATTTAGCTTTATTATACTACATATTATTTATCTTCTTTGACATTACTTTATTTAACCTCATTTTAACAGTAATTTATTTAACTTTATTACAACAGTGCTTTATTTAACTTCATTACAGCAGTACTTTGTTTGACTTTATTATATTTATTATTATTATATTATTTATTATTATTTAACCTTATTGTAACAGTGCTGTTTTTAACTTTATTGAGACAATACTTAATCACTTATTTTAACAGTATTTTATTTAGCTTTATCATTTAACTTTATTATAACAGCACTTTATTAAATGTATTATAACAGTACTCTCTGTCAGCTGGTGTGTGTGTGTGTGTGTGTGTGTGTGTGTGTGTGTGTGTGTGTGTGTGTGTGTGCGTGTGCTTGCTTGCATGCGTGCGCTGTTTAGTTGGTGTGTCTGTGAGACATTACAGACAGGCAGGAGAACAGGTAAACAGCAGCAGGAGCAGAGGTCTTTAAAAATGTTTTAATGGTTTCTTTTCTTTATATATCTCTTACTTACTCAGTCTCTCTTTTAAACTCGGTGCAGACTAACTTGGAATGATGTTTTAGCGCTGTTTAGGAGGAGATGGACAGTAATTAGTGTTGGTGAATCATTGCATCTTGCCGATTAAGGAGCTGAAATGACTGTGTTCACCCAGGTGTTGTGTTTCCATCAAAGCTGATCAGAGCCGGAGGCGATAAAAACCCGTGTCCACTGCAGAGTCATTTGACCCACGTGTGAATGCCGATTGTAAGCATTCCCATTGCATTAAAAAGCAGATGTTAGCTGGTGTTAGCTCCCTTTTTGCGCAGTGGAAATGAGGCTTCAATCGCCAGCAGCTGTTCCAGTTCTTGATTTTACTTTAAATGTAATTTATTTAGCAGTTTGTGTTTTAATAGTATATAGTAGTTTCAAGGAGATTTCAACATATCACGATATAGCCTGAAAATATTGCAATATTATTTATTGGCCATATTGCCCAGCACAAACCAAAGCCATTGTGGACTTACCAAAAGGAAGTTAGCCATCTGGATTTCAGTTTTTCTTGGCATTTGCATGTTAGCTTTCAAAAGCTGATTACGGAATCACTAGCTCTGTTTCATTCTCTCCCCAAACTTCTGCCTGTTTTTCTCAAAGAGAAACAGGATTCGATAAATCCCATTCTGCTGTCTGTGCTCCCAATAGAGGGAAGCCATGTCGTGGGACGCCAGTCAATACTCCCCCATTAAGCCTGTGGACAAGACAGCGATCATTGGCACTTAGCACTTTTACACACAGGCGTAAACAAAGACACACTCATAAAAGCACAAAGACTCTAATGGTTTTGTAGCACCTTCATTTTAGACCCTGTAGTACACACACACACACACACACACAATGGCACCACAGTTAGGTGAGATTCATGCGAACAAAGACACAGTAGGTGTTTGGTAAGATGCTCGCTCGATGTGGTAGCAGTGTTGTGACATTTGGAAAAAGGCATCTCAGCACAAAGCCAAACAAATCCTCTCCTCTTGTCTCTTCGATCTGCAAACGGAAAAAGAATCAAAATAAATACAGCATTAAAAGAAATAAAAACACTGGCCTTAAAAGCTTTCCAATGTTTTTTCTTTGCTACATTAAAAAAGAAGACACTTTTGATTTGTCTTACCAACCCATCAAGTTTACCATGTATATGAACACCAGATGGAAAATCCAGTCAAATCAGCCATTAGTGGTAATAAGAACTTGAAGATTTTATTTTAGAGTGTTTTGTGTCATTTGCTGTAACAATGTTTGTTAACAAGCCAATCCACTAGTCTTGTCAGCAATAAATAATTTAAACTTTTGCATACCACCACAGTCTGCTAAATTTAGGATGAGCAAGCAAAAAGCTGCCACATTTTTTATGATTTTAAAGTAACTATTCAATGAGTTGTTGTAGCTAACATTACAATCCCCATCGCAGTTGTAGAGTTCCCATTTCAATTTAACCCATGCAAAATGTATGTGTATTCTGCTAATACACTGCGACTGTTGCAGTTATTTAAATATCTGCAGTGATTGAATTTCTCAATTTCTTTACTAATCAATGGGAAATATGTGACCGCTGCACATGAACTCAACCTTTTCCTGATATCACCTCACTAAGAAAAAAAATCCTGGCTAAAAACAGGTTTTCTTATGCTGATTTTTTACACTATTACCCTTATATCAGAAGACATCTGTAACAGGTAATGCCTTTTGTTTGTCTGCTCACAAAGGGTTTGGTGTACCCCAAGGATTGATTATTGGACCCTTGAAGTTGCCTACAGAAGGCATGTGATGGAAAATTGACACATAGAATAAGAGAGGAGACAGCTGACACCAGAGGTTGTAAGGGTTAAAAAGGGTAAGGGTTTACTTGGTCAATATTCTAAACAGTTCCAGGCTGGGAGGTGTACATTATATATACTGAGAGAAATAAGGTAATGAGGAGTAGGCGCGTTGGCAGGTGACAGATCAGGTGTTGTGCCGCGGCATGAGAATGTGGAAAGAGAATCAGAATTAGAAGATTAATTGGATGCCATGACAGGCAATTTGCTAATATTTTCTTCCATTCCTACACTGTCAGCACACAGCTGCATGTTTCACTCTAAATGTTTAATTTTAGCAACATAGCCTGCCTTTAACCCTGCCTTACAGATATTCAGCGCTGAACACCACAGAATACTCCTCAATTTAATGAAGAAAAATCTGAGAGCCAGTTTACATAATTGTGCCTCCAATTCACAGTGAAATGTGGAAGTCTTGGAAGTGCTAAATTTCTACTGTATTTGATTTAAAAATGTGTTTCAGTGGCAGTGTAAAGAGAACTATCCACTTGTACTTCATTCAACAGAAAGACACGCCACTGGAATAATGATTCAAAACCTTCATCTGTTTTAGACCAGGCCATTCATTATGCCTCAGAATCTTCATCAGCTGGTAGAGAAATATTAGTGTATGATATTGGTTATAGCTGCCCTTAAATGACTCCAGGTAACTTTTAACAAATGTCACATGACATAACTTTCTGGTCTGTCTCACACAGTTAAGTGATCAGACTTTTGTTTATTCTTCAGTGTTGGTGCATTCATCTGATTATCAGGGTTACCACCGCCTGGAATTTAACTGTCAAGGAGTGGAAAAGTCATGTTATCAGTAAGAATAGAGAAAGTTTTGGAAAAGTCATGGCAATTTGTTCAGTGTAATGAAATTAATAGTTACAATAATCCTTAAGGGATAACCTTCCATGTAATGTTACATAATGGCAAATTTCTATTCTGTAAGTAAGCTGTCGACATAACAGTGCAAATATTTGTCATCTTGGGCTGCAAGATATTTTGTTTCAGCATCGACATTGTGATGAGTAACAGTCCCTTCAAAGGATGTGCAAAGTCAAGTAAGGCAAGTGGACGCAAACAAATCATTAACTGCTTGATAGGCTACAAAAGGAAAACTTGCCTGGTTCTCATTTTCCATGACTGATACCAGCCAGCTTTCACCTTTAAGACAAGTTACGTGTATGTGTGATGTAATGTGTGGCATTTGTTATGGGAAGCAAGACTTTCCTGAGTGTGTGTGTTGAAAAGTAACGTAACTATGCCAGCAAGTGCAGCATATATAGTGATGCACATGCTTTTCTGAAATGGAAATTTTGTTATGGGTCCTTGAAAAGTCATGAAAAAGTTTTAACATTTGGTCCATGACAATGTGTGGAAACCCTGGGTTATTAATTATATCACTTTTTATAGCCTGCTTCTTTGCTTTTTTTTCATTCCACCCTGTTTTTATTACGTAGTTGTCAAATACCGTCACTTGGTCAATGAATTAAATGGTGGACACTGACAAAAAAAGGCATCCTTTTAAAGTGGTAAGATACTCCGCTGGCTGGCTTCAGTTGATGACACAAACCAAAACCATGTGTTTGTGTTTTCTAAAGCTAACCACATGCTTTTTGTTGCGCAAGGAAATAAACCTAAATATAATGTGTTTCATCAAAGTTGTACGTTAATTTTGAAAAAGACAGCATGCATCTAACAAGCAGAAACATTACATTTCCTATGAAAATCAAATCTAGGATAAACACTGCTCCCCCGGTATTTAGACTCACACTGAAGTTTTAGAGCTAGATTAGTGAAAATAGCACATCTGCAAATTCAAATCTGTGCAAAAGTCATGTTTACTATGCAAGCTCTACTGTCTGCAGAGAGGTCTCTGACCAAAAGCCTGCATAGTAAACGTGGTTGCACAGTAAAGCAAAGCTTGCACAGCGAAGCTTGCTTTGCATAGTAAATATGATTTTTGCACAGATTTGAATGTGTGGATGTGCTTTATTCACTATTTCCTATGAAAATTTAAGTCTATTTTGAAAATACATAATGGATGGCTTAAATTGACAAGGTGACAACAGAGGCACCCAGGATACCTAGCACGTCACCCAAAAACGTAATCAGTCCACTGACAAAGTGGCGATATGTGATGAGTTGGGAGTGAGAATATGTTGTTTATGGTCCACAATTGCGTTTTATCAAATGCATGCATTTGTTGTTAAGAACTAGAAATACAAAACCTATAAAATAGGTTATATATGAATAATATAAATAAATATTTCTTGTCATCATCATGATCATTTTAATTCAGATACTTAGTTTAAATTATGTTATTTTGACATCACAGTGAATTAAAAAAAACAGTATGGAAAATCAGAACACAAGATCAACACTGGACACATTTTGGTCTCTGTAAAAAATGATCAATTGACCAAAATTCAGAAATTTATCGACATGGCACAGCAACTTAAAAATCCATCTTTATTCCTTTCAAACCTCAGCCCCGAAAAGCCCTGCGAGGGATCTTGCTTGAGTGATCGAGGGAAAAGGTTTAAAAAAGATCCTCCATCCTCAAAGATAATTCATAACACAAAACCCACTGGAGGTATCATCATAGCACATGATGAAAATCTCTCGAGGAGTTTTGGAGGAAAGGCATTTTCTTTTATAATTTAATCTGACTGTTACGCATATAATTGGCTGAGTGACATTATTGTAACGAGCAGCTGTAGTCATGCTTTTATTCTACTCCCTCGAGCCCTTCCTATCCTGTTCTCCACTTTCCCCGGCCACAATGACATTTTTTATCTGAAGATGAATACGTTCAGCACCTCCCTCCATCTCTCTCTCTCCTTCCAGGTTGCTGCCTATATCTCTCTGTCTGTCACTCTGTCATTCTCAGCCAATTACTGGGTGGCTTCAGGTGCTTAACCCCAGGCCCCACCATCAAGTGGCTCATTATATCGCTGCTTTAAATCTTTCTCTCTTTCCCTCAAGCTCTCTGTTTCTTTCTGTCACTTTGTGTCTGTCTTTTCTGCCTTTTTTTCTTTTCTTCCCCCCATGCTTTCCTTTATCATCCTTGTTTTTGATATATGTATTTCTACTGCCATATTTAATTTTATGTTTACAAATAATCTTTTCTCTCCCACCCTCACTGTGCATCTTTTTGTCTGTTTAGATCAGTGATAGTCAACTTACGGCCTACGGGCCAAATCTGGCCCCCTGGAGGGTGTTGGGTGGCTGCCAAAGCTTTTTGTTAACTCACAATAAAAATAAAGTAATTTACACTGGGAATTGTTTTTGTACTTTAAGTATATATAAGGTGCCAGAGTGCATAAAACAGCATCAAAATAGAGCTTGTTTATCAAAAAGTGCCAGTGGAGGATCCCCCGCACCACCGAAGCCCGTCATAAAATTCAAGAAACGTTCTGAAATCCTAGAAACATCCTTAAATCCTAGAAATGTCCTAAAATCCTAGAAATGTCCTAAAATCCTAGAAATGTCCTGAAATCCTCGAAACACGTAGGCAGCTTCGAATGACCCCTGACCTCCTGTCATTTTGAAAAAGCGGCCCCAAAGCAAAGCGAGTTGAGTATCCCTGTTTTAGATTGCTTTCTCTCTCCTTTTCCTCCTTCTGTCTCTTTCCTGCTCCGTCCCCGTCTCTCTCCCTCCCTCTGTTCTCCGGCCCCCTCATTCTGCAAATTGCTACAACTCAATTGTCCCCTTCCCTGCCTGTAGGCAGCGATGGTATTAATAAAGCAGGATTTGAAATAGATTTCCTTTCTGCTCCATTTTGAATTGCATTACTGCGTGGTTTTGGCTCAGAGCGTTCGTCTTCTTCCTGCTTAAGATATCACAATATACATTCATCCTATCCATCCTGCTGAAGGACATTACTAACTATGGAGGATTATTCTACACCTGTAGCATGATGTCAACTTTATCGACCATTGTGGAGATCAATAAAGCATTGTGTTCCTCATTCCCTCACTTTATGAAAGTTAGAGGTCACAGGTTCCCTACAGAGCAGTCACTGCACAGCTGGCAGGGATTCAGGGTCTGCTAGTGTCGATGTCATTATACAGAGTTTGGGCAGTGTCCCGGGCGTCAAAATAATGATGCCAAGGGAACCTTTTAGAGTCCGTATGAGATGCATGTGACATTTAACCAACATAAATGTAACTGCACTCCCTGTATTTTTAGATGTTCAGAGAAATGGAGGGGAGGTGGATGAGTCCAGCAAGCACAAGATTCAGGAGACCAGTGACTGTGTCCAATGTGAAACAAAAGCCTTTTTCAAACAGTCAGGCCAAATCATTTTTTCCCCTTTTTTAAAGCTTTTCCAGATTGTATCCAAATTGATTTTAGGAAGTGTGGCCACTAAAAAAAACATGTACAATGTGACTTTTTTCTAATCCCAAACCACATTTGAGGTCAGATTAAAATGCGATTCCAGTCAGATTTCTACAGATGTGTTGTGCTGGCCGCTCAAATCCGATTCCAAAACGTCTTTGAACACAACAAATAACAACAACATCAAATCCAGAGTGACGGAAGTGCTGAGGAGATCCGTGCTGCTGTTAGCAGAGCGCTACAGAGGACAACTTTAGCAACAAAAGTGGACACATGCCAAAATGAATTGTTAAGAGGGCAAAATGATGGACTTCCATTTCTCATACTTCAGCAGCGCTTCCGTTGTTATCAAACATTCGATGCAAACACTTTGGTGACGTCTGGACACAAAAATCAGATCGGATTACTTTCAAGTAACAGTGCAGACAGTATAAGATTTGTTTTAAGATTTGATGTGAGATACAGAGTTCCAGTCTAAACGTAGCCTACAAATAAACGTTGAGTTATTTTGCAGTGTCAAGAATAGTCACGTGAGACTTAAGTCAACTACAACCTTTTTATAATCTCGAACAAATAGTTTTATTGTCTCAAACTAACCGCTGGTTCCTTCGTAGTCACGTAAGTCAACACATAATTAAAAAACAGATGATATTCCTGAAGCACAGGGTGAATTTGCAGTAAAAATGAGGAACAAAGAATGTTGATTTTGAAGATGCATAAATAAAATTCACTAAACGTGTAATCATATTTATACAAATTCATTGTTCCTATTAAATTATTTTTACCACCTTAGAGGTATATAAATTACTTTTAGAGAGCTGCAAATCCTTGGGGAGAACGGCTCCAAAGTTAAAGGAATTCTGCCGTTAAGTCAGATGTTGTGAGTTATGGTTTAACTCTCAGTGGTTGGATCCATGCAGGGAGACATAATTAAAATCCACTAAAAGGCATCTGCTACTAGTCGATTTAATCCAATTTATCCAAGTCACGAAGCTACAGGGCGTCGCCTCGTCTGCTGCTGCTTTGTGTATTTGTGCGTGCGTGTCTGTGTGTGCATGTGTGTGTTAATTTTAGGTTACATGTTTGTTTCTGTGCATTTAATACTTACATTTGTTTGTACGTATTGATTAAGGGGAACAATAATGTGTTCTCTGAAAAGAAGAAAGTAACTTGTGTGGTTGTGTGTGTTCGTGTGTGTTCATGTGAGTGCATGTGTGTGTGTGTGTGTGTGTGTGTGTGTGTGTGTGTGTGTGTGTGTGTGTGTGTGGAAGCAATGAGCCAATTTAACGACATTCTTAAAGCTGTCATGATTAAGAGGCTGATAATTTGATGAGGGTACTATTGAGGAGCTTCACTGATGAAATATTACACACTTCACTTTTTATTTTTATTAATGAGGTGAATCTAAGAATGTCCTTAAGTGCTTTAGTGAAGAGGGGAATGTGTGTGTGTGTGTGTGTGTGTGTGTGTGTGTGTGTGTGTGCGTGTTTGTGTTTCTATATGTGGACTTGTTATGAATTATAGGTACTTCAGTTTGCAAAGTACGCTAAAAACCCTCCGTACCAACGAGCACTTACACACAGACAACACACACACACACACACACACACTTTTGTCAAATCCAAGGAGGGCAAAAGCCTCTGTGAGGGCTTTCGTCTGATCTTGCTTGTTTGCCTCGGAGGGTCATGGTCATGGGAGAGCTTGCGTCTGTGTGTCTGTGTGTGTGTGTGTGTGTGTGTGTGTGTGTGTGTGTGTGTGTGTGTGTGTGTGTGAGGTAGAGGTTAGGCTGTTATTTCTTCAGTGTGAGGATGCAGATTAAAAGTGCAACCTCTGCAACACAGCTAATGCTGAAGCTACACGAGCCTCAGGGATGTGTGTCTGTGCGTGTGTTTGTGTGTCTGTGTGTGTTTGTGTGTGTGTCGTAGTGATGGAGACTGTTAGGATCTCCAGTATTAATTGCATTTCTAGCCTTTGGCGGGTGTAGATTTTGTAATATGTAATATCCCTACACACTTGCACAGACATGCACACATACAAGCATGAACACACACACAAACACTCACTCAGCCTGGAACAGAAAGTTGTCCCTGCCGTGTTTCTCCCAGAGGGAAGCTCTCCGTGTGTTCTCTCTGACACCGACTCTTCTTTTACTCTCGTTTTTCATGTTTTTGCCTTTTAGGCCTTTGTGAATACCGAAAAAAGAAAGAATCAAAAGCAGAGAAAAGACAGAAAGAGAGAGCAGCGGAGGCGTGAGAGGCTGCGGAGGGAGAGAAAGAAACGCAGGGCTCCATTCTGATGGCACAATTGCAAAGGCCAGCGTGAATCGTTAAGGTCATTTGGGCAAGTCCAACGAGGGTGTATTGAAGCGCACCTACTATTTTTGTTCACTCTCTTTGAAAAAGGTAGAGTGCAGTTATGGCTTTAGACTACATGAGACTGTTGCAGCTCTCCGTACATCACAAATTCACCCCGTCATATTTAATGCAAATTTTCCTTTTTCTACAACCTTGAAATAGCTCTTCCACCCACCAGTTCTTCGAGTCCTGTAGACACTGAGACAACGTAAGACGGCCAACTAGGACAGTGATGCCCCCCAACCATTTCCTTAGTCACAATACAAATAAAGTAAAATAAACACTGGGAATTGTTTTTGTACTTGCAGTATACATGAGGTACCAGAATGCATAAAACAGCATTACAATAGAGGTTTATCAAAAAAAGTGAAAGTAGAGGATCCCCACACCCCCCAACAGAGGTGCTAGCTAGCCCCTAATGTCTTAAAGTCCTAGAAACATCCTAAAATCAGAGAAATATCCTTAAATCAAGAAACCTCCTAAAATCAGAAAAACCTCCTAAAATTGAAGAAACATTGTTAAGTCCTAGCAATATCCTAAAGTCCTAGAAATGTCCTAAAATCCAAGAAGCGTCCTAAAGTCCTAGAAATGTCCTTATATCCTAAAAATGTTCTGAAATCCCTAAAAATGTCCTAAAATCCTAGAAACATGAATGGGGCTGTTGCAACTGGCCCCTGGTCTCCTGTTATTTTGCAAAAGTGGCCCCCAAGCAAAGCACCTTGAGTGTTCCTGAGGTTCTCTAATTACCATCATGACATTTTGAAAATATTCTAGACAGGGAAAAAACAGTGTGCAATTTTATGTTGCCAGCAGGCTTTTTCTAGCTTATTTGACACAGACAGTAGATTCCATCTTCATCGAAAGCCAAATGTTAATGTTAATGTGTGGAGGTTGAACTTAAGATGAAAAGTCATGGAAAAGTTGTGTTTTAAAATTTAAGAGCAAAGATGGTGCAAAAGTGGGACAGTAAATTAGAGGTAAGTGAGTGATTGAGATGGCGTTATGGGAGAGAGAGCATACGAGGCAGATTGGAAAGGGCAAAGAGAGATGAAGGAGAGCTGATGAGAGAAAAGATGACACAGATAGACAGAAGACATTATGAGATATTATGTGAAGCCAACAGACTGACAAAGAAAAAAGGAGAAACAAACAATTAATGACAGTAGGAGAAACACATAAAAATAAGAAGATGGGGAAGGAATGAGACAGGAACAGAAGAGCAACACAGAGGAGGATGGGGAGCGTAGGGAGGCAGCAAGATTGATTTCCACTCCTCCTCTTCCTCCCCTCCTCTCTTCTCCCTGGAACGGCTCCCTAAAGTCTTTGGATTAATGGCTCCATTTCTGCTGCTCATTCATCAGATTCAGGAAGGCTTCCCAAAACACAATGCTTCACCAGGCTCTCGTCTGAACTAGATATCTACCTGCCAAAACATCCAATAGGCCCTTAAGTACTTTCAAAGGCAGGCAAAACAACTTTATCTCTACCTCAGGTCAAAACTGCTGGGAATTGGTAATGTCCACCAGCACATATGCTTGTTAGCCGGCATTGTGTATGTGATCACAGAGGGTTCAGTTATAGAAAAGTTGAGGAAAGTCGATCCAAGTGCTGGAGGACCTGGATTTGGTTATCATACATTTAAGCTAAGGCATTATTAGGGGTGTAAATCCAATACGTTCTCATCACAAGTCATCAGATATTGCCGCTTGCAGTGGACTTGCGGATCCACATGCTCTAGGTATCCTCCGGCGTCTGCTATTGAACAGGCTGGAAAATCACTAGTTTCATCACCATATGATCATATATCAGTTATTTGAACAACAACATTATATTTAATGGTACACAAAGTCAGCCAAGACGCAATATTAATTTGATTCAGTTAAATTCAGGGTCCTACAAACAATGCGAGATGATATCACATGACAATTTAACACAATCGGTTGAAGAAGAAGAAGCTGCTACACTTTTCTTTTTAGCTTTTCACTATGTAAGAAAAAAATACAAAAATTGTAAATAATTGTAACTGGTTAAGTGAAGTCAATTTTCCTTTAGATTGACTCCACTAACACATAAAACATGGCTTAACAAGAACATTTAACAGAGCTGCCGTAGTGAAAGCATCGAGTTAGCAGAGTGAGATGTCTGGCAAGGTTCACCACGTTCACATGTATTTTAATCTGTAACAGCATTATTTTCATATGCAATGTTTTGTCTCTTGACCAATCTTTTCACTGAAACTCAAAATATTTCCACACTGCTGATGTATTCCTGAGAGGGGAGTGCTTGTGTTTTCGAAAACATAATCACGTCGAGCATCATCCCACCACGTGCTTGTGTTGACATCATGGTAGTGCTGTCCCAGAACGTAACTGCACACAGAAGGATACCTAGAGCTTGACATGTAGACACCAAAGTCCACAGCAAAGCTGCAATATGTGATGACTTTGGATGAGAATATGTTGCATTATTTATAAGACATTTTGTGTCATTTCTCTTTTTCCACGGTGTGCACTGCAGAAGATTTTTATGATGCTGGAGTCATTTATACAAGACAATTATACAACAAGTAGTTCCGACCAAGGAGTCTAATTTGGTCCACAAGACATTTAGTAGGTGCTCAAATCTGCATATTAGGATACAAGGTAGATTTATTTGTCATTTTTTAAAAAATGTAGTTAAAGAAAATATAATAAAAATGTGTCCATAAATCCTGCTACATCTTTTGGCATTGAAGGAGGAGTTTATGGTTCTCACAGCCTGCAGAAAGAAGCTGCTCCGTAGTCTGGTAGTTTGGCAGCAGATACTTCTGTATCTGTTCCCAGATGGCAGCAGGGTGAACAGACTGTGGCTGGGCTGGCTGCTGTCTTTCGGTATCCTTTGGGCTCTCTGCAGACACTTCACCAAGGTCACTGATGCTCTGTAGATGGGAACCAGTGATATTTTGGGCAATTTTAATAACCCGCTGTAGAGCCCTCCTGTCCTGGGCCGTGCACGAACCATGCCAGTTTGTGATGTTTCCAGTCAGTGAGCTTTTTATTGCTCCTCTGTAGAAATAAATGCTTGTGCAAGCACCTCGGTCCGGACCACATCACTGTAATCCTCAAATTACATTAAAACACACCCTCTCTTGTAATATTGTTTAATTAAATACGTCCATTGCACACTTAGAAAACACACAGACCAGAACAACAGCCTGGTATAATACGCACTGAAGTGCTATTTATAGTTTATGTTGTTTTGTACCAATAGGCTAGCAAGCCACTGGCCATCTGTAGCCTCTGTGTCCTTTTAATGGGCATATCAAGGGCCACTTGTATCCCCTGGTCCACCACAGGGAGAGGGAAGCCACGTCTGGCTGCAACATGCCTCACGGTTTGGCCTTGTCACATTGTGCGCCAGCTGTGCCATCGAAGCTGCCCTTTCACAGTGTGTGATAGCTAACATGCCAACCCTTGACCCATTCTGATTAATGAGGGTGGAAGCCTCTGGGCTGTGTCCCTGCGGAGGTATGATTGTTCCTCTGCCATGCATACATAACTCTTTTCTTTCCATCTGTGCATTGGTTATCCATTCAGTGATAAGTCCAGCCACTCATCCATCTATGAGTCATACATCCATCCCCTCATCCAGCTTGTTAGTTTGTACATAGTAGGACTACAACCCACTTCTGCTGGGCTTTTTGTCCTTTCGTAGTTTAGTGAGTGTATGTCAGCCTCTTCATCTCCTTATGTCAGTATACGTCTTTGATGTGCAAGTGGGTTTAGAGCACCCTAGAAGGGGTGCAACGGAGAAATGGATAGAAAAAAGATGAATTTCAGAGGCACGTGGATGGAGGGAAGGAGAGGAGAAGAGAGAATAAATCAGATGGATGACATGGCAAATCTGGCATTCGTCACGACCAAGGGCAGCCTGGGAGACACCATCATCGACCTAACGATGTAAACAAAGTTATAATTCACATAACCTCTCCTGCTCTGTCTCTCAGCACCTCTCCTTTTTCGACTCCACTCATCTCCAGTTTTCTTCTTTTTTCTGTCTTTCCCTCCATCTTTAATTCTCAGAAGACACTGTTGTACAACAGTGCATCAAAAATGAAGCTTTAAACTTAATATTTAAAGTGACTGGTGGAATCTCTGCTTCCTCTGTCTCTTTTTCATTTCGTTGAATTAACCTCCCCCCATCCTCGCCGCCAGTGTTTCCCAAACAGAAATTAGCAATCTGTTTAGAGGGGCTCCAACTGAGCCCCGGCCAGATTATCTGAAAGATTATCTTCCATCATACCCAACTGAAAGACCACCGGATTAAGTGGGTGGTAGTGGTTTTAATGGTTGGCGAGGGGGATTTGGTTGGCTGCTATTTGTTGTTTTTGGCCTGTTCCTCTCCAGACCTCGGAGCATAAATCTGATTTAGCTAATACAGTTTGAGTCTTTGCAGAAACAAGTCGTTGCAGTGAGAAGAGCTTTGATTTATTGCTATTCTTGGGGAAAACTGCTTATTTCATTCTCTCTCTCCGGCTCAGTGATGAGTGATTATGTCTCTGTAATTGAGGTATTACAGTGTGTGTTCATTATGGGTACATCACTTGATCTGCTTAAGCATGCATAATTACAGGTTAGTTCACATTTGTTCTCCAGAGGTGTTTGACTCTGAAATCAAGGCCTTTCTCAGTTTTTGTCCCCCACTGGAGCGTCGTTTGCCAAAATGTTTGCACTTCTGTTCAGACTGTCAGTAAAAGATTCTACCAAAGTAAATGATTTTTACTTATACGTCTGCATGCATTTCATTCCCATTTTATTTTCTAACCATTTGGCTCAAGTCAAGTCAATGTTTTTATAGAGCCCATTATCACAAAACATGGTTTGCCTCAGAAGGCTTTACAGTGTACGACATCCCTCTGCCCTTAGACCCTCACATCACCTAAGGAAAAACTCCTGAAAAAGAACGCCTGTAACGGGGAAAAAAAAGTGGCAGAGGATGATGAGGGATCCCTCTTCCAGGACGGACAAATGTGCAATAGTCGCAATAACGAATGAAATACACTCATGGCAAAAAGGAAAGAAAAAGAGAGAGGGGAGGAGAGGGGGAGAGAGGCACAGCAATTATGGAAACAAATGCACGTCATAATATAATAACGATAGGTGTGAAATTCTTAAATGCACTCTATGATGATATTGTAGGTGTTGATAAAAGTCTTCATTCCAATGTCAGCAAATACCAACACTCAGACACAGATGAAAACAGCCATCTATTTACGACTGTATGACACGCCAACAGCCGGTTGGTTTGAAACGTTGTCGGATAATAATGTAACTTAGGGGCAGGAAAGTCAGTGAAGGGTAGGTGGGAGGGGCCAAATAACACCGGACTTTTACCTGCGAGGCTGGTGTTTGCTTCCGATGTGAATGTAAAGCCAATGCATGATGTTTTGTTCCCCTAAACCTAACCACCTACTTTTGTTGCTTAAACCTAACCACTCATTTTTTTTGCCTAAATCGAGCACCCACTTTTGTTGCCTAATTGTCTGCTTTTGTTGCCTAAACCTAACCACCCATGTCTGTTGCCTAAACCTAACCATGCACATTTGTTGCACAAGGAAATAAACATAAATATAGGGTGTTTTTACTGACTTTTTGTTTTTATTTATAAAAAAGACTGTATGCATCTATCAAGCATAAACTGCACATTTCTTGTTAAAAAGGAAAATGCATTGTATCCCTTCATACCTAGCGCATCATATGTAGAAGTGAAAGTCCACTGAACATACGGCGATATGAGACAAGTTGGGAGTGAAAATATGTTGTGTAAATCATAAGCTTAGACTTTGTAATAAAATCTCACATCAGATAATCATATCAGTGGCCCACAGTTTATCTGCCAACCACATTTAAAGAAAATCCATCACAAAGTTTGTGAAATGTCCTGCTGCCTGCCAGACAAACAGGCAGACAAGTAATTCTGCCACCTAATAGATATCTTAACAGTTACTCATACATTGAAGAAATGCACCACATTCTTCAATAAAATGGAAATAGAGCAAGCGCAGACCGTCAGCCCATCTGCATCAGCCTCAGATGTAGTAATGTGCTATTTTCTGGGGACAGTATGTGGGCTGTGTGAAAGCATATTGCCTGCTGCGCTGACCTGAGGATTGGGTCATATGTTGGTTATATCACCTCCCCCCTGCAGCTTTCCTGACTGCCAAATGTCAGTCTGCCACAGTCTTATCCAAGAATGGTGGATTACTTTATTGGCTTTTGTCTTTTAAGCAGAAACACAGACTCTTTAAACCATAAAGCACCCCAGGGAGCCTAAAGTCTGCCCCCAAACTCACAAATGCATACATCGGCCAAGCACATACACAAGAACACAAATGCACAAAACGCTTGTCTCGGATGGCCTCTAAGATGGCTTATCCATCAGCTGTCGTCTAATCTTGTCTCATTGGGCTGATCTTACATTCACAGTAAGTAGCTTGTTTGACCAATCTTATAATGTGCAACTGTCTTCATACACAATCTTTTGGGGGTAAAAGCAAGATTTAAGTTTCCTTTTAAGCAGATTGCAATTTTCCTGGTCAAATCCAGTTTTCTGTCTTTTCAAGAACTATCTCGCTTATTAACAGAAAAAAAGGTAACTTTAACTTTAGTGGAAAGTTTGATTTTCTGTTCATAACAAAACAAGTTGGCTTGATTTCTTTACAAAACATGAGAAAAATACAACAAGCACCAAAAGAAAATTAACAAGAAATTAAGACAATTAGTAAAAAGTACAAGAGAATTACCTTAACCTTAGCAGCATCATTTTAGCTGCATTGAAAATGAAACTTCATCGTTTATTGTGCAGTGTCTCAAAGTTTGCATTCACTCGCTCTGCACTCTGACTCTACTCTTATTCTTCAATCTGATCAGG
This sequence comes from Plectropomus leopardus, assembly GCF_008729295.1. Classification (NCBI taxonomy): domain Eukaryota; kingdom Metazoa; phylum Chordata; class Actinopteri; order Perciformes; family Serranidae; genus Plectropomus; species Plectropomus leopardus. Next base: position 37,225,413 of record NC_056464.1, on the reverse strand, counting down.
TCCGACTGGGTCATTTGATGATGATCAAATGACCCATGATGATGATGGTCATTGATCATGCCGCGACTCAAACTGTTGCTGAGGGATAAAAATAACTAAAAATGAGTTTCACCAGCCCTGCAAAAAACGTCCATTTTAGATATGGGCCACAGAATGATAATAAAAATAAAAAAAGATAACATGAAGTTTGCCAAACGCCCCCCCCCCCCCCAAAACCCTTGGAGTGAATTTTTGCATTCCCCACATGCTGGGTCTTTAACAAGATGTAAAACAACCAAAATAGGTTATTTATCTCCAGATTTTGACTGTAAAGGTTTAATGACTTTAAACTTTGCATTTCATTTTAAACTTCTAGGGTAAAATCCTGCCTGGAGATCTGCGTTGAGCTCTTGACAACAACTGAATCCTCTCAAATGTCAAAAAATTCATTAGCTTAGTTCTTCTTCCAACAATCATCAGATATAATGGAAACGTTTTTATCTTCAGTGCCAAACCTCGTTTCTCCCGTGTAAGTGTCTGTTCTCTGTCCATGGTTTGAAGATCACACACATCGCGAGGAAAGTTTTCACTTCTATCTGAGAAGTACAGCTAATAAAGCTTCTCTAATTATGCAGTGACCTGTTTTGGTTGCCATCAGTAGCTGATAGAAACTAATTAGGCAGACAGAAAGATTGGTTTGAACAAGCTTGTTAGTGTGCAGTGAATCGTGGTACACAAACCTGGGGATGAGAGCCCAGCATATGGCTGGAACAATGTTGTGTGTGTGTGTGTGTGTGTTTTGGCCATGTGTGGGTGTAAGTGGGTGTGTTTGAGTTGCTGTTTGTTTGTGTGTAAGTGCATGCATTTTTGGTTTTTGTGTGTGTATGTGAGTGTGAGTGACATATGGGAAAGGCAGTAATAACCGCTCCAAATGTCTGCAGATCAATACAGGGACTTCTGTGGTAATCTCTGGCTTGTGAATCCTGGCTTTCCTGTAAGGACGGAGCGTGGCCCAGTGGTCACACAGACTTTCCAGTAATTAATAGATCACAGGTTGGAACCTGTGAACCTGTTTACAGCCTTCATGTCCCACCAGAGCGGCCCTGAACCAAAGTACTGACACTGAGTTTCAGTAAATACACCACCAGATTCTGTTGAATATCAAAATTCTGCTCGTGTAAAATGTGACTGACTGAAATTGATTTATTTTTCTTCAACTGGCGGATGTGGCTGGTAATCCTGACACAGTGTGTTAGATTATAAGGGAGGGAAGTGACGTCCAAATGATTGTTGGTTTGCAAAAATTGTGACTAAAACAGCTTGAGGAACGATTCTGTTCAAATAAAGAGTTAAAGGAGCACTTTGCCCGCAAAATCTCCATTTGCAATCACTAACCTCCATGCATTGAATTCATAAGTAAACCTATGTTTTTCTCACATGCCTTAATGGTGAAAGGAGAATACAAAAAAGGCAGGCATTCTTCATGAATTGGTGTCAGAAAAACTATATCAAAACATGTGCTGACAAACTCACAAGACCAGTGCAGCATAATCCAAGTCTCATTGATCCAGTCGTGTGAGCTTCCCAAACACATTCACTTTTGCTAAAGTGTGATGACTTGAACACTTCTGCCTACTGGCTGGTGTGCCCTGAGTGTGCTGCAGTACGCTTGTGCAGATGAGAGTTCAAACCCACCTGTGTGCCCAGACATGTTTCTTGGCCGTGAATGAGTGTTTGTACTGACAAGTTTTAAATTGTACCGTTCTAGCAAAATGCATGTGTTTGGGAAGTACTGAGCATACGACCAAACAAATGGATTATACTGCATCAATTATGTGAGTTTGTTAACAGATGTTTTCAGCTAATATTGCTTCACTTCATGAGAAATGCTCGCCTTTTTTTTTGGATTCTCTGTTAACTGTGGAGGCATGTGAAAATAACATTTTCTTCACAAAGTCAGTGTAACATGCGGTGAGCAATTGATGGACAAATGGTCATTTTATGAGTGTAGTAGTCTTTTGAGATTCCTGTCATTTTGAAAGGAACATGCCATGATGGATCAACTCAGAACATACTTATACAAACATGTTGTACTATAATCTAATCACAAAAAGCTCTTGTTTTTGTTTGTGTTGTTTTTTTGTATTACACACTCCTTCAGTCTTCAGTCTTCAGTCTTATTCAGCATAAGAGATGCTGGATAAATGGTGAAGAATGGCTTTTACAGTAGGATTGTTGTGTGCGATTTAAACCCAAGCTTTAGTTCGGTTTTAACATCTTGGATGCAGATGGCACAATACCAGCATCCAAAACTGTCTTCGTGGTGATCAGATGTGTGAAGGATACATTTGAAAGTGTATTCCTAGGACAACTGTGTCATATTGGAAAGAGGGTAGAAAGATTGTCCTGTGACTTAAACTTCACAAGTTCAAACCTTGAATTTAACTTAATTGATCTTTAACTGATGCTAAGTTGGTTTCTTGACAAAGATTATCTCCACATAAGATGGAATTGAATCCCAGTGGCTCCATTGTCTCTCTTTGTATTAACCTGCTGTATTTCCTGCCAGAAAGTTAACTTTTGTTTCTTCCCATCTCTTCTTCAGATCCAGTCCACGGTCCCCAAAACGTCAATGTGGTGGATGTCAGAGCCCGCCAGCTGACGATACAGTGGGAGACGTTTGGGTATGCTGTGACACGCTGCCACAGCTACAATCTGACGGTACGCACAGCTGGCCACAATTTGTGCATTTTAATTATTCTCCACTGAGGAAGAGAGAGGCACATTTTACCTGTTAAATGAATGAGGTCAAGTTAAATTTTTGCATTGACATTAATCTAAAAAAAGTTCATTGACATTCAACTTTTTGAAGCCTATGTGGGCATCACCTTTCATAAGTATTAAAACCTTTGAACTCTGGTTTGATTTCTTTCAAAAACGTGAGGAAAAAGTTACATGCTGTAACTAAAGGTGAATGTGCACATCATCCAAACTATAAATTCTAATTCACGAAAGTTGCTTTATTCAAAGGTGTTTTGCTGAACTGATGGATATGCAACCAACCCATAACACCAACCCTCTGTGTGATTTATGTGTGATTTGTAAACTTCACATTTACAGTTTAGACTGCACAGTGAAGTCATGGTGTTTTCTACCAGGCAGTTCTGTCAAAGCATATCACGGTTAAGTGCATCACATAAGGACAGATTTGCATTAGTAATCATTGTTTTTAAACCAAATGACAGTCGAATAAATGTCACATCTCACCTTCTGTTTTTCCAGGTGCAGTACCAGTATGTGTTCAACCAGCAGGAGTTTGCAGCCGAAGAGTTGATCCAGACCTCGTCACATTACACCCTGAGGGGCCTGAGGCCCTTTGTCACGGTCCGACTGCGACTCGTCCTGGCTAACCCCGAGGGCAGCAAAGAGAGCGAGGAGATTGTCAAACAAACAGAGGAGGACGGTAAGTGAAAAAAAAAAACGCCATTTCTAAAAATGTATTCAAATTGTTTCACAGCAAACTGTGTACAATATTGATCCAACCTATAACCAGCCAGTTCATGACAGCTTTAGCTAATCCGGCCACGCGGTGTCTGGTCGACCTCTCCTGACAGAGACCCTCTGGCTCACAGGAAATGATTAATTTTATATTTCTGACAGCAGCAACAGCAATTTGTTTTGAGGAAAGACGAAAGAGAACTGACCTACAGAAATTCAGACCTGTCCAACAGAAAATACAAGATAAAGGCTGTCACAGTTCAGCCTACACAGTGTGATTGACACTGGGTTTTGGGGACAGCAATGCAGAAACATTTAAGCAATAATACCTCATTAAATATTTTGGGAAACAAAGAACAGAAACAGCAATTACAGTTGGGTTTTATTACATTTTTGAATTATCCTAAAATTATTCATGTTACTTTATTAATATTGAGACCATGTGACATGTAAACACAATCACATTTAAAACATTTTTTTCCAGCTTCCGGTTATCCATGCTTTGCAGAAATGTACATCAGTTTCTTTGTGGAACAAGGAGCAGTTGTTGGCAGATTTTGTGCCACCAAATCGTGATATTTTAAGCTAAAACAATATCATTTTTCAACAATAACCATATGGTATTTGCACTTCATCCGTTAACCGCTGCATTGTTGAAACACAAAGTTTCAACACATTCCCTACATAATAACGTACAAATGTAATGTATCCACGGCTTGCAGAAACGTACAGTGCCAAGATTTATTCTGGTGATTTTGCTGTTAGAGACACATTAAATCTACAATCTCATAGGTTTGATCTTAGCAACATCCAAAACTGAGCTAATCAACAGCCATGTCTTATCACTGTGCCCCTCAGCAGGAGAAGCTACACAGGACGTACCGGCATACTTTATTAATGCCTCAAATATGAATGCACCCTAGGAGTTAAAATGATTTCAAAACAACATTTTAAACTCCTGTTTCCTTTCCAGAGGGCTCCATGTTCTACTAATTCAGAACAGAGTGTTTGCCCCAGCCACTACTACTAATAATTCATTGATGCTTCACATTTCTCACAACAACATGCCTGCGATAAACTGGAATAGCTCGAATCCATTAGAGCAAGGCCTGATAAGGGGGATAAAAAGCATCGTTCTAATGATCCCAATTCTCTCATCTCTTTCCCACCCTCCTCGGGGCTCGCTGTTCTTCTCCTGATCTCATAACTAATATCGTCTGAATTTAGCTTCTGGGGAACATCACATCTCAGCCCGAAAATCCTCCCCTTACTAGCTGAACACACACACGTTGTCTGAACCCCTTTAAAAAGAGTTAACATGACTGGGGGGAAGCAATCGCTCTGAGGGGGAAGGAGAAAAAAAAAGGCCTTAATTGTTTTGTTCTTAATTGTTTTTTATTTAACCATCGTTAATCTCCTGGTTGTAATTCAGTAATTAGGGAACAGAACAGCAATTGTTCACACGGAGGCTAATTGCTGTTTGTACGGTAATAGCTTTATAGAGCTGAGGCTCCTGCAAATGAAACAGCTACACACACACACACACACACACACACACACAAACACACATATGGTTTTCCTCTTAGTTTTCAATGCTGCTGATGAAATGAAAATGTACTTTAACCTATGTGAAGGGGCAAAATGAGGGATTTGCAATTAAGATATAAAATTACTTTTCTCTCACACACAGAGGATTCATCTTCTCTAGTTTATAACAATAATCTCTGGATGAGAGCTTCTTAGGTTTTAATCATGTCCCTCTTAATTGTTTTACCTACTGGAAGCTGCACTCAACATGCCAACATGCACACAGAAACTCACACGCATCTTAAGTTACAAACGCTTTGACTGTCTCACTGCGAGGCATCCAGCATTGTTAATTTGGCACATTCATTATTTGTAGCGAACCGTTCTTTCTGCAGTACCGAGGAGTTAAAGATTTTCCATGTTTACTTTGGATACTGATTGCTTTTGTTCTGCTGCACGCCACTACAATGCTAATTATCTCCCAGAGTGTTTAAAAAGCTCAGCAACGGAAAATAAATGTCTGAAAGTTTCAAAAATAAGACGAGAAGTTTTACTCTCAAAGATGTAAAGCGTCTCGTGGGTGGAGAGGAGTTAATGGAGAATTCATTCAGAGTTTTTCTTAGTATGGGAACAATGTGAACCTGCAGTCACAAATAAAGACACAAAATGGGAGAGCTCACATATTTACCGACATAAAACTAGGGTTGTAATAGTTGTCTATTACATTTAAAGGCTGAACTAAACACCCTGTGATGCTTGTGCTTTCAGTTTTGTCTGAATATTGAGGAGAGATGCACTTAGGTAACTAAATGCATTTAGTCAAGTACACTTCTGAGGTACTTGTATTTTACTTGAGTATTTCCATTTTATGATACTTTATACGTCAATTTCACTACATTTCTTTGGCAAATATTTTATTTTTATCTCCATTAGCATACACTAATTATGTTCCGTACAGTTGATCTTTCTCTGCTGATAGCTGAATAAAAATCAGCACGTTCTCATTCCAAAGTCATAATACCGCCACTTTTGCAGTGCTTCCATAGTAAGATTTAGTCACCTTTCACATCCACATGAACACCCCTGGACGGCGTTGAGAATTGGTGTTATTATTATACACTGCCGGGCTTCCGCTTGGCACCTGCTCCTGCAGCACGGTATGTGGGGGGTTAGCACCTGCAAATAAAACCAGAGGCAGGACAGAACCTGTCACGCCCGCATGATATGCTGGCGTCAGGTTGAAACGCAGCCAATAATGACACATAATATAAGGAAAATTAAGGCGGGGCGGGAGGAGCGGTGGAACGGTCCAACAAACTCTGGATTTTTATCCGGGAGGTTGGTGTTGACTTCCCGTCTGAATGTAATGTCTTTTTTTCTCCACTTTAAAATGTGCCCCTGTTGCCAAATCCTGACCATTTTTGGCGGTATGCGTATTAGTTGGCGTTCCTGCATTGGTTGCCACGTACTTGTTGTCTAAACATAACCACGTACAGCGTCATGAATTCAATTTATATGTGTGTCATTTCGGCTTCTGTCTGTCTCATTTCTGACCGAGCAAGAGACCTCCATGCCATTTGTCCCTTTTGACATTTTTGTAAGTTTGCTCGGTGCGCCCACAGGGCTTGTTCATGAAAGGAGTGGAGGCTCCAGTCCCGACCACAGCTTAAGGGGAGAGACAACTACAGCAGCCAAAAACACACATTTTGACTGAATTTAAGTTTCTCACAGTACTGTCGTCTTTATGAAAAAATCATTATGTATCAAAATTTGTTAAATAGCTGTAGTAACTTTGCAGGTTCAGATTATTAATACAAAATATTCGCAACTTATAAATAATGATATTTTATTACAGATTTAACACCTATTTATAAAGTTATTAGTGTGTATTTACGCATCCATGTTTGTTTTTCTTCCCCATTTTCCTCCAGTTAACCATCCGTTCATAATGACTAAAGACAATTTTATGCTACACACACACACACACACACACACACACACACACACACAGAGGAACGCACAGAGAGACTTGCCTCAGAGACAAATGTCATGTCCACTCATTGTACACACCAGCCTATTAACCTAACCATGAAACACCTATTTGTCAGGTAGCTGTCAGGTCAGCTCAATACAGCTGCTTTACAGCCAGACCTCTTATTCATCAAATAGGTGCTAGAGGAGGTCTGTGTAGCTGTCTCACCTCTCCAGCACACACACTCTGCCAACCTTTTGTTTCCTCTGAGAATTACATTGTACAACTCTTTTTGATCAACAAACGGTTGTAAGGGCAGCCTGCATTCCTGCATTCCTTTTTTTCAATCGTCGTATCAACACAATATCCTCAAAATGCCCTTTAGGAGAGTGTTTAACTCCTCTAGATCTGAGCTGCTGATTGCAGTTATACTGAGCATCTCCCTCTTGTGAATGGGAGTATGAAGGCTCACAGAAATGACGTGCTTGCAAACCAAAGTCCTCATAATATTATTTGTTAAGTTTGCCTTTCCTGATATAAAGAGTTGAAATGTCAGCCATGAGAAGGGATTAAAGATGCAGCCCGTTCTCCTCCCAAAGTTGTCACATACCACCGTTTTTGCAGTGCTTTCGGCGTAAGATCCCGAGGCCAAAAACCACGTGCAGTGTAATCCCACCATGTGCATTTGTTGACATCACGGTAGCACCATCTCAGAACGTCAGCAGCAGATGCAGAAGGATACCTGGACTGTAATATGTAGAAGTCCTCCTCAAAGCAGAAATAGGTGACGACTCCTCCAGATCCCTGTTCAACTTACATTCAGACTCCAGCCTGCTTCTCCAAACTCGGGGCATGCTGAATAACATGTACCGTTTGTAATATACTGTCTGTAGATAAGTACCTCACACAACTCCACATAGACCCACTCATTAAAACATAGAACGTTAAATAGCAAGGACACAGATCCACTAGCACAGATCCACGACATGAATAACATTCAATATTATGCTTTTGAATTTTATGGCTTGCATGCCATTATGTGATTTTCTTACATTTCTATACATCCTCTGAATGGTAAATTAGTCATCTGACTGAGTTTATTCTATCAGCATGTTAGCTTACACATCAGCTGTTATTGTTTGCTTTGAATGTCATAGAGAAATAATGATGTCATGAAACACCCTAATGAAACTATTGTAAACCTGTCTTACTTACAATAAAGTAAACAAAAGAAGAGTTACTGTTGTCCTAAAATAGAAATAGAAATAAGTTGTATATTGTTGCTGCCGCTTCTGATGATAATGGCCCCATTCATGTTGTTTTTATCTACGAGGTTAAATATCCTTTCAGCGGCTGAGCACGTTTCAAAGTCAAACAGCAGAACCTAAATATTAAAATACTCATTTCAGATCCCTATGTTTGTGACATGTTTATATGCTCATAAATACTCTCATTCCTATTAAAGAGAAAAACAGCCTCCGCACTCAAAGGACAATCACAGTCATTGAGATTTAATAATCCTTTTATCTTCAGAGCGATGTGTGTTTTCTAAGATCACAGAAGAAGAGAAACAACAATCAGATACGGCGGCTTTTGTTATTTTTATTTTTCTGTTTGTTGCTCAGCAGCTGTCACTTTTCAAAAAGGCAATTCATCAAAGTGGATTAAGCTGTCGAAGAGCACTTATTATTTATATGCTTTTAATTATTTTAACCAGTCATTTGGTGTATCAAGAATCATAAAATGCTCTCAACAAATAAAAGGATCAAGTAAAAACAAGAATAAAAGAACATGATTTGGCATCATTAACCGGGCCTTGTCAGCGCTGCTCTGTGATTTACTACTCATCAAATCTGGTTCAACTTCAAAAAAGTTTTTCATCCTAACATTTGAAAGATTGCACATTTTGTACTTTTACAAGCACTTTGTTGAAAATGCTGTCTATGGCGATAACACTGTGTGATATTTGAATGTTGAAAGAAAGATTTTTAACATGTTAAATATGGTACAAGGTGTTTTACTCCCATAAAGCATCTGCTTTTTGGAATAAAAGACCCCTTCTCATACAAAACACCTGCACATGCTGTTGAGAGCAAACAACCCCAGATACCTTTAAAAATAAGAAAAATATAATCTGGTCTCAAATCATAACAGCTATTACAGATCTGCCGTGTAATCCTTACATCACAGAGTGTAATTTAATATTAATCCAGTCCAGCAGTACTGCTTGTAAATCATGTCTGCTTGCTTTTCATCAAGATGTGTGGGATAAATCTCTACAGTGATGAGATTTTGAACATGAAGACTGGCCCTCTGAACATATTGATAAACAGTGGATTATTCCATGCTTTTGCACGTGAACATGAGACGTAATGAGGTGTTTCATTCTACAATGAGGAGCCATCATTTAAAAAGAAAACAATGTCATTCTTAAAAATGACTGATGGCACTAAATGAATGTAAATGATGGGGCTTTTTAAAGCAATGGCACAATGATTCTTTTTTTTGTTGTTTCAAATTGGATTTTTTGTTTCTGCTGCAGTTCATGAAGTTAAAGTAAGCAGGCTCCCATAGCAGATTTGTGCAAAACCTAAGCGATATTTTCCTAGTCTATAAACCACAATTGCGAGATGACTGCGTTTCCATTGAGTGATGTTATGCGACCAAGTAGCATGGCGATGTTCAAAACATAAGCAGGTTTATTGCTATTGCAGACTGCACTAACCGTCATTATTTCCAGTCAAAGGCAACTTAGGCGTGTTATGCAAACGATAACGGAAAGGCAAGCCCCATATACATCGGAGCTGCCAAAGAAGTTAAATGCAAAGAGTGTTATTTGTGTTTATAAAATAAATAATGACAGATGTCTGTCACAAACAGCAGCGCACAATTAAAGCAGAATGTTCACTACATCACTACAATCAGACTGGAATGAGGTTTTAACAAGTGTTAGTGCTGCACCTTTTTATTAAGTGTGCTTTTAAACCAGTAAATTTGGGATTTTCACACAGAAGCACTCCCTGATATGCAGTGCAAACTGCCACCACCAAGCTGCTGCAAGATATTCACTTCTATCTTGATTACATGTAGTGAAAATCCCCAACATGACTAAAAAAGCATTGCCTTTAAATTTGTGTTTGTTCACGAGTAGCTGCTACAAATCTGTAAACACTAACAAAGAAGAAAAGTCAAAATTTCCATATAAACAACCAGGTCTGTTGCTTATTATGATAAAAACATGGATAGAGGCCGATAGAGCGAGCCAAAGAAATGAAAGCCAGAAAGGAAACACAGAGATTCATTTCATGCCAGCAAAGACAATTTGAATTTAACGAAGAATTGCAAAAAAAAGGGACAGGGGTTAACAGAGAGAGCGACATAGACACATATAGGTGAGAGAGAGCGAGCGCTGGCTTAATAAAGCAGGCCATTCATTGTGCAGCACGGCGGAAGTTAATTAAGTTATGATTAATGTGTTACAGCTGCCGTTATCTTTTCAATGAAGCCTGTTTGCTTCGTTCTCAGCCCCTGAGGTGCAAAAGAACACACACACACACACACACAAACAGAGACACACACTCTCAGCAGATACACAGGTACGACGTGTGAGTCATGATGCACACTGTCACGTACATGCTGGAAAGCAGCATGCAGATGTCGGGGTGGACACCGTGAGTCATAAAAGGCTTTCGCATGCATTTGTACACACAGCCCCCACACAAAGGCGCCACCCCGATATCCAGGTAGACACCGTGCATCATAAAACACACGCACATTAACACACACACACACACACACACACACACACACACACAGACATAAAAGTGAGTGATAAGGTTTTGAATAAAAATGGCAGCATCTAATTGCATTTCTTTGTTCAGGTAATTTGTTATGCTCCACAGGCAGGGGCCTTAATCAACACCTTGGAATTACCAATCAAAATATTCTTCTGTCAGACCTCTCTGACACCGTGCGTCTGTCTGTGTGTGTGTGTGTGTGTGTGTGTGTGTGTGTGTGTGTGTGTGTGTGCGTGCATGCGTGCATGTGTGTGTGTGTGTGTGTGTGTGTGTGTTTCGCCAAAAGCCACCTTTTGCGTTAACATGGAGCGGTGCTGAATGGCATCGGCCGAGAACGTGGCCAGACAGAACCAGCGGCATTGTTATTATATGTTGACAGATGGCCGGATGGCATCGAATGCGTCCACATGATACGCACACGGGCGGCGTCACTTGAGAATGCGACCAGATCCGTGTACATGAAACGCAGAAGGATGGTGTCAGTTTGTAACACTGCCAGGGATGACGTAATATAAGGGGAGCACGAGGGTGCCCACAGGGCGGGCGTGAGGGGAAGTGGATTGGCCTCACAAACAACTGATTCTCATGTGGGAGTCCATACGGTGTTCGATTCCCATTTGAATGTGATGTTTTCTTTTCCACACATTACCACGTGCCTCTTATGCCTAACCAGAAAATGCAGTGTGTTAAACATTTGTATATAAACACACTATTATCTGACTCACAAAAAAATATTTTCTGGCAAATGATTTCTTATCAAACATTATGCAACTGAGAAGCTTCTTCTGAGTTCTAGATTATTTGATTTTATTTTTTTTTGAAAATTCATATCTACTCAATATTACTAGAAAGCCCAGCATTGAACAAAAAACATCTTTATATGAGTGTTATTATTATTTATCGGCTGGACTGCAGCATGTGAGGCCAGCGCTATAAACGAGAAATTCTGTGAGTGAATGAGTGAGTGAAGTTACACCATTGATCAGAGTGACTGTTGGCTGAAGTCTTGGTGTTTTCCCATTGACCGTAAATGGGCACTGACACGCTGACAGTCCTGTTACTGTTTTCATCATTTTCTGTAACCATTGCAGCATGATAGCACGGTGGAATTAGCAAGCTGGCTCGCTAACTAGCCAGCAGCTTTATGAGCTAAATGTAACAACTTACTGCTTCATCATCTCGCTCTTTTCACAACATAGGAATGCACTTTGCTGTCATTGCATTAGTGACAGCTCATTTTCTGTAACCACTGTAACGTTTGCATAAAAACATGGTGGAATCAGAAAGCTGGGGACTGTAACCTTTTGATTTTTATAATACAGTGATATGTAGGTAGCAGTGCAGTTTTCCACTGAATGCATATATTTTCCAAAACACCTGCTCTGTCCTCCATGTGATGAGGCCATGCAGGTTGGCTTTGAAACTCCTCACACATCTTCCTAAAGCTTCTTGACGTTTTGAAGAAAGATGGATAATGGCAGCAAACTCTCAAGTGTAAAAAGAAATGCTGTGGCACATCCATCTTTTTCTGTAAATTCAATTTGTGACTGTAAACGGCTGAATGTTCAGGATCTTTTTAAAAAGCTTTTTTCAGCTGACGCACATCAGACAAACAGCATGAAAAGCTTCCTGCCATTGTCGGACTCGTTTCTGTGTTACATTGCAGGCGTTTAGTTGACACTCTCATCCACAATGATTTACAGTGAGTGCAGAATGAAGGAAAAACTTTACTTTCTCCATCACCAACACCAGAACAAAACTGAGACGAACAGTCGCCCTAGACCAGCCCACCGCGTTCGATCACACAAATGAAACTCTTTTATTATGTTGTTATTATTATTATTTATTTATTTCTGTATTTATTTTATTGAAATGACTTTATTTATCACTTTATTGAAAAGCCACAATTTGTTCATATTGTTTTACCAAAATGCAGAATTCTCAAAATTTTAAGCATTTTTTTCCCTTTTGTTTGTGTTTTTGTTTGTGTTTTTTTTTTTTTAATTTCCCATTTGTCTGGTTGTTGTTCTTGTGTGCTAATTTTCAGTTAATTTTTTGTAGTTTTACTTAGGTCTTGCTAATTTTTGGGTCATTTTTTCTTGATTTGCTTATTGCCTTTTTCCCATGTTTTTGAAGGACGTTAGGCCAATTTGCCCAAGTTTCACAGGGTTTAGGAAGTAGAGCTGCCCATCAAGTAATTTTAATTTTGCTCGATCCCCAACTCCTTCAGTTCACATGTCAAAATATTCTTGGGCGAGATAGTGAGCCCAAAATTACCATGTGAGTGCGTGTGAGCTGTGGAGCAGGTGGCACCATGTACGGTAGCCTCGGCCACCAGTGTATGAATGTCTGTGTGAGAGGATGAATGTGGCATGTGGTACAAAAGCACTTTGAAAGGTCTGAAGGCCGCAAAGGCGCTATACTAATGCAAGTCCATCTACCATTTACCAATAGCAAACAGGTTAAAGGTCCGAGATGAGATCAGGTTGGAAATAGTTTCCTGCAAGTGCTGAATGATCATGAAGAGAAGGAAAGTAAGAAACAAAAATAAGGAGTGGAAGGGAGAGGCAGGTAATGCAAACACACAAAACCACACATATTCATTTTAACACTTTGCAGTCAGTTGTCCCTCCTGGCATCGTCTGTCTCCTTAACATTTAGAACAATTCACACCCCTCAGTGTGCACAAGTACCACTGTGTTCCTGGTCTAGTGCTAGGTGTGTGTGTGTGTCTGTTTTAGTGTGTAATACGGTGCAACTTTGTGTGTATCTGTGTTTTTAACAGTTTGACAGCATCACTCCCTGACAAGGTGTCAGACACCTCTTTATAAAGATGTGTGAAAGCCTGTCCCTTCCTGAAAACACACAAACACATGCACACTGCTGTTACTAGGTAGATTTTACTATAATGAGTCAAGTGTCTGCGTGCAGTAGTAAACCTGTCCGCACCTCGCTGTGTGACTGAGGAGAGATGTGCTGCACTAACAGCGCTCTGTATAACCCTACAGGCTGCTGTTTACCTTCTTCCAGTTATCCTGCCAGAGATTCACTCAGCAATTTTTTTCAGGATGCTGTAAACTTAACTTATCTACAAAGTGCAGCTCTTTTTGGATGCGTTACATTTTTCCTTATTTTCCTTTTTTACTCCAACCCATTAGATTTTACCAGGCAGTGAGCATTGACAGAGGATATTACCCCAAAATTAGCAAAAAATTAATTAAGAAAATTAGCTGAAATTACCCCCACTCCAAAAAAGTTAGATAAATCAAACAAGGAAATGGCCCGGAAAAAATGCTAAAAAAAAAAATCATAATAATTTTAAACATGTAATTATGGTAATTAGAAAAATTGTGTTTATGTAGCTGACTTCTTTTTTCCCTAGATTTAAAAAAATAAATAAATAAAATTCTAAATTTACTAATTTCTTTCAATTTGTAGAACATTTCTTATTGAGTTGCTCATTGCCTTTTTCCCATGTTTTTGAAAGAAATCACACCAATTTGCTCACAGTTCAAAGGTTTACTTGTGAATGGCTCCTGAAAGCAGCTCTAGAAAAGGGAATTTGCTCAAGGTTTCAAGGGGTTAGATGGAACATGACCACTGGGTAAAGTACTGAGTTTCAGTTATATATAGTCACTATATATCGTTTACTATATCGTTTCTACAGTATATTCTGTAGTCCTTACCTGTCTGCACGGCGCTGTGTGACAGAGAGGAGAGATGTGCAGTACTAACAGCGCTCTGTATTTACCTTTCCTTCTCCAGTGATTCACTCAGCGATGTCCTCAGGATGCTGTTCAGTAAATAGACAAACTGCAGTACTTTTATTTTTATATTTGTACCGTAACACTTTCCTTTCTTGTAATCTGAAACCTGACCCTTGGGTAAAGTTTTATGTTGTCATTCTATTTAGTTTCTGCAGTATATTCTACTGTTATCTGCAGAGTTAGGGGAAATTAATCCAGCAATTTGCCGCTCAAATGTGCTTTCAGCAAACATTTGAGTGTTTATTAAAGGTGGACCACTGGAGTTTGTTATCACATAGACCAAATAATTTTCAGTGACAGTATAGCCTTCCGTGTTGAAAAAATGTCCTAGTGCCTTGCATGACATGATCATCACATGTCTGGGATATATTTATATTTATAAGCATATCTTGGGTGTATATCTTACTTCAAGTGTACTTTTGTATACATTTCACTCTATAGCGTACATAACATACGACTGCTTCTCCACAGTTTGTAAATAAATGTGTATTTGGTTGATAAAACCTTTGTATGAAGCCATTGATAAAAATTAAACTGTATACAAATACATTGCATATTTGCCACCCTAAAACCAACTTTGTTCTCTCAAAGATTTAACTTCTCTGTAAATCTGGCATCCAAGCTTCTTTTCTCAGCAGTGATTTCAGTTGCAGTCAGGTGCACTGTGTCCCCTTTGTGAAGGGTCACTGTTGCCATAGTAGATGGCAGCCGGGCCCCCAACACCGCCCAGCCGTTCCTCCAATTTTTCCCAGTGGACACTTGTGGTATTGCTGTGAAAGAAAGAAAGAAAAAAATCCCTTGATCATAAGTCACCTTTATTAAAGACATGTCTGTTGAACTGTTGACAGACCACCTCCACCTGCCAACAAGGTCACTTATGACTTATGACTGTAATGAATTTTTGGGTTTTTTTTTACACAGAGACACAGTTATGCAGGTGTTTAAATTTGGGTACATATTCTCGTGAAAACTTGGTGAAAGTGAAGGACACTAAATGTCTGTTGGTGGTAGATCACACAGCCATTAACCGCAAAAGAGCTACCGTCAAACGTTTACTATGAAACTTTTAATAAGCTTGTTATTTTTGACCAATTAATTTTTTCCTCTATAATTGGGGGACAACAAAAAGGACAATTCCTGCAGTGCTTATCTGTCTTTTGAACAGCATCAATTTAAAGCTTAAAGTTGACACTTCAATCTCAAAGTCATTGTTTCATTCCAAGTGCAAAGTGGTCCATTAAAGATCCAAAACAACAGAAAAAAAAGGTGTCACTGTGCAAATACTCACCGCACTGAGCCTCCCTAAAATGGAAATCAGAGCATCTAGACATCAGGTGAAAGTTTTCCCCTGACGGGAGACAGTTGGTCCATTGACTTTGAATTAGTAATTGACTTTGTAAGCTAATAGACTTTTTCGTTCGAGGTATTCCATCCAAATGAGTTTGATCTGAATGTAGGGCTCCCAGCGGCGAGTTAGAAAATGTGCCCGTAGCTCAAGAAAATCACCGCGGCTGCTGTCGTTTGGTCTCAGCAGTTGTCGCATTATTCACCATCTACAAGATTCGTCTCTACATGACATCATCACGTCTTGTCTGTCTCCTGTTTAGGAAGAGACTAGTTTAATCCTACAAATTACAGCTGAGCTGCTCAGTGTTACAGCAACACCTGAAAGTCAAATCTCACAGTCAAACTCAGCTCGACGTGTTTTCCAAAAGATGATTATGAACCCAGCGGAAGCTCTGATGATTTTCTCACCGCATCCATGAGGAAATGACACTCAGCACAAAGTAATAAGTTACAACATTTTCACTAAATTGAACGACTGATGAACACAGCACCATCTTAATTGAAAGTATGTTCATGGTTAAAGAGAAATGTTTTATTAAGTGTCACATTTAATATGTTTCTCAGCCACATTTCTGTGCTTTATAACCTGAATCAACAGTCTGTGTGATGCAAATCAGCTTCATACGGTTGTTAATTTACAGAAACTTGCCTGATATATATATATGAAAGAGACTTCAGCCTTTCAGAGTATAAGAAATATAATGGAATACCCTGTCATACATAATTGCTGCCAACGTCCTTCATGATAAGATTTTCTGGAGCAAGCAGCGGGTTTCATTCTGCCTCACAGGGAAAAAGACCAGAATTAGATTTTCAGTAACTTAATATTTCTGATGAGAAGTTCCCAAGATATTAGAAACTTTTGCTCCACTAAATAACAGAATTAAGCGGAAAAAAACTCTTTTCATTTTCTTCACACTCTACTTTAACTCTTCAGTGTTTTACCTCCCTGAGCTCTCTGTGTTCACATGCAGGCTGCTTAATTTGAATCAGAGGACACATATTTATGAATGTTTTGGACTGTAAGATGAAGCTTGCGTTTTCTAAAATGTTAGCGTATGTATTTGTTGGTGTGTTTAGTTGGTTTGGTTTAACCCTTTGAAACCTCAGCAAATTGATTTGATATTTTTCAAAAACATTGAAAGAAGACAATGAGCAACTTACAAAATCATGGCCCAAAATGTAGCAGGAAAGTATTTTTAAAAAATTACAAGAAAATAACGCCAAAAAAGAAGCAAATAAAAAAAGACGAAAAAAAGACAAGTAAACTAAAAAGAAAAAGAAAATGACAAATTTTTCTCTGTGAAACAATTTAACGTTTAAAATTGCACTGAATTTAAATTAGAATTTACATTTTCCCTAGTGTTTTTGTTTTAACTTTTCTAACCTCCCTCCCTTTTTTTCAGCTAATGAGGTCATTTTCTTGTCACCTTTTCCTAATTTCTTGAAATTTGGAAGACATTTCTTGACAAGTTGGTCGTTGCCTTTTCCTTCATGTTTTTTTCAAAGAAAGCAAACCAATTTCCTCACGTCTCAAAGGGTTAAGGGTTGCTTTAGTATCGTGTTAAAATTGTTGCGAGATGTTTAGCTGGCATCATATGTCGACAGTATTCTTGAGAATTAGGCACTAATATAATATTTTTTTTATGTTATTTTATTTTTTTGCAATTAGTGGGACATTTTTCCCCATGTTTAAGAAAGAAGTCAGACCAATTTTCTCAAGTCTTAGAGGTTTAAATCTTTGTGAAAGGCCTCTGAACGCAGCACAAGAGAACTGATTTCAAGGTGTTAAAGGTTTAAACATGTTTGATTTTGTTGGAACGTGAAGACTTAAGAAAGCGATTGAGTTTAATCTCCACCTCACACCGAACGATCAGATCACTGAGTGCACACCAACTGAAGTGAAACTCATGATTTTATTCCGACAATGGAAATATGACTGAGAGTGTGAAGTTGGTCTGTGAGATGGATTTGGCACAGTCTCACACATCTGAGTGTTAATTTATCTGAAGACGTTATTAAAAAATGTATATATATAGTAAAATATACAATGTCGTGTGTGCTCTCTGTCTCTGCAGTGCCTGGCTCCGTGCCGATGGAGTCTCTGCAGAATACACCATATGAGGAGAAGATCTTCATGCAGTGGAAAGCTCCCAACGAGACCAACGGCGTCATCACTCTGTATGAGGTCAGTCAAAGACCTCACACATTCATCACGCTCAGTGGACACTTTAGTTTGTGATGGAAGTCTTCTTGGTTTTTGTGTCTGCACACTTCAAGTTCTTTATTCGTATCGTGCGGCAGATTTCCGCAGAGTTGGCAATCAAAATCTAGACCTTGAGCACCGTCCAACAATGATCATTAAATATCTATAAAAAGAAAATCATGCAATTAAAAACACTGAGACATAAAAAACTGCAATTTAAGATACAAGGCTACATTTTAAAACTAATAAAAATGTGTGTGCCAAGTATTGCAGATAAGTGGAAACAGCAATGTGGTAAATGCATTTGCATGTTTAGTAATAAAAAGCCTTTTCAGTTTAAATGAAACCATGATGTGACTTAATGAAGATGCATCAATTCAATCAAGCATCAAAGGCAGGACGTTTAAGTGGAAAACTTATTTTTAAGCACATCACTGCCAGGTCATATTGGTATCAAATATGAGTTACATCCAGGAATAGATATGAGCACTCAATAAAATTAGGGATGAGCAGCAGTTCAGAAGT
Organism: Plectropomus leopardus; assembly: GCF_008729295.1. Taxonomy (NCBI): domain Eukaryota; kingdom Metazoa; phylum Chordata; class Actinopteri; order Perciformes; family Serranidae; genus Plectropomus; species Plectropomus leopardus. The sequence continues at coordinate 37,206,795 of NC_056464.1, read as the reverse complement.
GAGTGCGAATTCTTGTGGAAGGAGAAAGAGAAGAGTGGGGCTCGGAAATGAAGAGAAAGTGGAAGAGGGACTTATCCCTTGACAGTCCTTGAGACAATGTTTGGGAGTGAGTGAGGTAGAGATAGATTGTGTGCGTGTGTGTGTGTGTGTGTGTGTGTGGTCATAGACAGTTTATTCGGGTTGAAGTTGGTTTGAGCCCTCTATCTAATGAATTATTGACCCGTTCTCTGCCTCCTGTCTGCCTCTTATATCACTGCATCAAGGAGCTACCTCACACCAAGACCTGGCAGGGCTATTAGTGTGTGTATGTGTGTGTGTGTGTGTGTGTGTGTGTGTGTGTGTGTATGTGTGTGTCTGAAAAAGAGGGAAGTAAAGCAAAGGAATATGTGTTCTTGTATAAGTTGGGGAGTTTTTGAGTGAGTGTGTTTGAGGAAGAAAGTGACTAAGTAAGTGATGAAAAGTGTGTGTGTGTGTGTGTGTGTGTGTGTGTGTGTGTGTGTGTGTGTGTGTGTGTTTGTGTGTGTGTGTGTAAAATGTGTTAGTTAGAAAGTGATATAAGTGCTTGGGTAAGAGAGTGAACAGGTGTGTTAGACTCAGACATTCAGTACAGAAAGGAGTTTTTTTTCCTGTCAACGGTGGGACACATTTAAACTCTTAACCCTTTTTTGTCAGTTTGAAAATATTTTTTTCCAGTTATGAAGCACGTTTTGGGCCATTCTGTGTTTGTGCTTTTACATCCATCTCAACTCTTTGCTCTCACTCTCTTTTGTTGTCATGACTACACTTAAAAACTCAGAGGTCACTTTGTAAGTTTACACGCAGTCTTTAAGTAATCTTAATGCATCGGTATGAACTGCAAAAATAAGCTGCACTACATTTGTAAAATATTTTTAATAGTTCTTATCTTTCTTTGAAAATTACTTCTCATAAACATACTTCTTTTTTTTGTACTGCCTAAATATCAATTACTGTTCTAGAGCTTGATTAAAAAATATATACGTTGTATTTTCCCTTCCCAATATTGTTTTCAACTTACAACCTTACACATCTTTTTGAACAAGCACATCTTATTTTGGCAGTTTTTCTCTCGTCTAATTACCTCTATCTTTGCCTCTCTCCTTCCTCACATCAATCTCCAGTCTCTCTTTTCTTTGGTACAGTTAAAAGACCACTCAGTGACATCTATGAGACCTCCATTAGACCTAGACCCAGAGCTTGAAAAACACTCAGCAGTTTATAAACCTCTTGGGACCATCATCAATTTCGTTTTGTTTTGTGTCTGCTTCATTAATGCGAATCTAAGCTCCCTGCCCTCTGCCCGGCGGAGGCGGCGCGGCTCGGCTTCATCTGTTAAACATATCAGAGCCTCGACACAATGCACTGCTATTAGAGATAATTACTATAATTGCAGCTATTGACAGGATTAAAGGCATCATCTGCGACATCTAAAGGGGCTCTTGTTGTATCCTATCCTGCTCTGTTGTCTCTTGTGCTTTTTTTTTTGCCCCCCCTTCTGTTCCTATCACTTTTCAGGATGGAAACCAGATGAATTACACCTAGGACAATGTGTGGAAGGGAGAAGGAGGTGGGGGAGTGCGTATAGATGGGTGTAGGTGGAGAATTGTGAGGAGAGATAAGGAGCACGAGAAGAACGAGTGCTGTATGAGAGATAAAACGTATCCAGTGAGCGAGTGGAAATGTGAAACATTATTCATCGTATAGCATGATTACATGAATTAATTCAGTGTGCAAATATGATCACTTCATCTCCTGCTTCTGTTACTGTAATTGCAGCTAATTACAAGATTAAAGGACACATCTGGGTGAGATCTAAAGGGATCCACCCCCGCCCGCTCACACCCACTTGTCCTATTCATCCAGAGAAAGGGTAAATGATGTCTGGGGTAAATGTGATGGAGGGAGGAAGTGAGAGGGGCAAACAGAGGTGAGGTGCACAGAAAGAAAAACATGATAATTTAATTAACAAAAATCTTAAAGAGCAAAACTGTTATTCTGTCTTTTTCATAGATGTAGAAGAGTGATGATTTTAAAAGAACAGTATTTTTGTTCTCAAGGCTGTGTTCTGCTGCAGCAGCTCTTTTATTTCTATTCATACCATAAAAAACAACAAAAAAAAAACCGTACAAATACTGCTTTAAGCAGCTGCTCCAGTTTAAGTGTTAGAGGTTGAGATTTTGAGATCGATCAGAGAGATTAATCCCAAATTTCACATTTTCTTTTGGACCAAAAGTATGAGGAATAAACTGCTATACTAAACATACACTTATAGTCAGTGTTTCTCAACTCAAATTGAGAATTGTTTTTCCACTTTTAGTATACATGCGGTGCTAGAGTGCAAAAAACAGCATAGAAATAGAGCTTGTTGATTAAAAAAAAGTTAAAGGGCTAGTTAAGCCCCTAATTTCCTAAAATCCTAGAAACTTCCAAAAATCTGAGAAGCATTCAAAAATCCTAGAAATTTCCTAAAATATTAGAAATGTTCTAAAATCTGAGAAATGTCTAAAAATCCTAGGAGCCTGCCAAAATCCTTGAAATGTTCTAAAATCCTAAAAACATCCTAAATTCCTGAAAACATTCTAAAATCTTTGAAGTGTCCTAAAGTCCTAGAAACATCCTAAAATTGTAGAAATGACCAAAAATACTAACAACATGTTCAGGGCTGCTGCATCTGGCCCCTGGCCTCCTGTCGTTTTGCAAAAGTGGCCCCAAAGCAAAGCAAGTCAGGCATCACTTCTTTAAGTCTGAGAAACTTTTCGAGATCATACAAGATTAGACTCATTTAATTCAAGGTTTTACTGTGATCTTCTGAAACTGGCACGTAATCTGATCAGTTTGTCATTCTTAGCTGACGTTCGCTCCAGTATGGCCCCAACACAGTCGCTGATTAATGAGTCCATCCCGCCCTCCATTTTATGTGGTCACTGCCTATTAGGTGGTGTATTTGTGATGCTGAGAACCTTTAATCCAAAATAATGAATAGGACTGGTGATTTTGGGATGAAGTGGACATCATGGCAGGTGGACAAAATGGCCAATTTCAAGTCTTTCCTTTGAGTAGATTAGACCAAATTTGATGCAGGATTTTCTCTGATCTTCTTAAACCGGCGTGGTGCAGTTTAATTGGTGCTCAAGCTGGGCGGCAGATCTGTTAGTTGGGATTTAGCTTCGTTTAGGTCTTAAGTGTGGGAATTTACAATAATGGGTTTAAAGATCTTTAAATTGTGCTGCGGGTGTTTCAAACAGACGGAGATGCCTTGTGATTGAATGCAGACGAACTGTGCTGTCTTATAAAGATTTTTAATTTGTAAAGTCAAGCTGTAATAATCTATCAATATTAAGTACAAGAGGTTTCCTCCTCTGTGAGACTCCCTGCAGGCTGCCTCCTGTGACCCCTCAGATAATACACAGATATTGGCGGTTACTGAACTGAGAGCAGACGAGCACTCAAACACAAACGGGCGCACACACAGATCATAACCTTGTCAATCCAGCCTTTGATTGCCTCATCAGATCATCCGAGCGTTACAGGCCCTCTCTGTTAGCTAGCCGGCCTCCCCGCTGGTCTCTGCGGAGTTTTTCCTGAACCCCTGCGTGCTAAACAGATGCTGGTGCTAACAGTGATCAGAATAAACCAGTGAAGCAAATCATGAGATCACTGCTTTGCTGATTCGGTGTGACAACGAGTCAACGATTTTCATGTGTCAGCCTAATTTGGGACGCACCACATCTTAGTTCTAAAGGTTTTAGTGAAAATTCCTCCTCAAAGTTTTGTGTTATTAAGTTTATCAGAAACTATCTGAAGGAGTAAAATTGATCTGACACAGGGAGCTCAGAATAACAAGAAGTTGTTCTGTCAGTGTCCTCTGTCCTCTCGAAATTAAAGCCACTGAAGCTATGGTGTGGAGGCTCTCCTCCAAAGTCAGCTAACTGCATACCTGTTTATTGTGGCTGATTTGATGAGGAAGCTTGAAAAGGAGTATGCTCCTCAGTGGAGGAAATATCCAAAGAATGGAAAGGCGCTGTATCCTTTATTCGAAAGGTATGTTAAAAATGCTTTTAAAGAAATAGTTCACCCACAAAATGACCATTTGTATGTCAGTTACTCACCGGCTGTTACCTTGAATTTGTAAAGAAAACACTTTTTGTATCCCTCCAGTGTAAAGAAAGAATCCCAAAAAAAGTGAACATTTCTCATGAATTGAAGTAAATGGAGACCATACTTAACAGTTTGCCAACAAATTTCAATTAGAACTGACCTATGTGTTTTTAAACAAGTGTATTTATTGGATTTCTTTTACATACTTTAGGTATTACAGCAGAAACAGAAAACAGATAAGGTGCAACACAGAACATTCATATTAAGATATTACCATAATATAAACTGCAAAGACAATAAATCACTGAGTGATTTAGAAATGACCTTTGTTTACATGGTTCTGACAGGCAATTTCTTTTGTTTTTGAGTCTTTTAAATACTCTACTCTGTGTCTGGTTGAGGTGGATGTGTTTCATACTCCTATAACCTGAACTGAGAAGTTTTTAGTTTCCTAAAATGCACCGAAACCTTAATGACCCCTTTGGTCATATAAGTATGAGGAACTGGAACTACATAAAAGCCAGCACAGAAACTGGGGGGAAAAATCTAAAAATGTTTTGCTGACAAACCTTGGAGCTGTTTAATCCAACACAGTAAAGCGATAGGCTACTAGTACAGTATGTAGTTATTCTGGTCTGGTCTTGTGTGTGAATAACTTTACTCTCCAATTCCTCTCTCCTCAAGCAGAGCCTTTAATCAATCACAAAAATCAATACTGGCAACCAGTCTGGCATTTATTTCAGTGAGTTACTCTGTTGCAAGCTGTTGATTTGTGTAGAAAACGGCAGACATATAGTTGTTACATTCTCTTTCCTTATCGCTGGTTTCTGAACAAAGGGATGATTGATTCTCATTAGGAGAGCAGCAGTCGCCTGAGGTGATCTCGCTATCGATTCTGTTTACTGTTTACTGGGCGATGGCAGAAGCCCAGCTCGCCTCACTGCAAAACAGGAATTCAGAGACTGCAAAAATCCAACAGGGCATGCAATGACTTTAAGAAAGCAAGAAAGAGGTCATTAGATTTCCGTGCAAACTGCAGCATCTAAAGTATCACTGTGTTTTCATGAGGACCTGAGATGTTCTCAAAAAACATTCTTGGATTTTCACATTTAAATTGATCCATGTTTGTCAAATATCCTTATTATCGATGATAATACTCAAAATATTCACTGATTTTGAAGCACTAAATGACTAACTGTGATTATAGTCACACAGTAATGGGAGAGTTTGACTTACTGATGAAAACAGGCAATTTGGTTGTTCATGAAGTGATTGTTATTGGCATAATTTTCCCATTTTAGTGATGTTAAGAAACCTTTTAAAACAAAATAAATCTAATTCTGTGGTTTTCTAGTGTGAGTGGGTGTATTGAAAACCCTGCCAATCAGTTTTGGAGATTCCATTTGTGTTTTCTCAATCTGGAAAGGTCAGCCAACCCCTTTGTTTACACGTAGATCACAGAATGGGCCCTTTAACAGAGACGACTACACTCTACGGCTGTGAAAACTGTTTACTGACAGTTCACTTGTTTGGGGATTTGACCTCAGCTGGCTTCTAATGCCAGTCTCAAAGCTTTACACCACCTCCTACTGAAAGTTCACTGTGAGTCTGACACACACACACACACACACACACACATACACACACACACAAAGACACACACACTGCTGATTAAGATCGGCAAGAGAGGATCTCCGCAGAGCTCTGGCCTGCGGTAGTGCGTGTGTGTGTGTGTGTGTGTGTGTGTGTGTGTGTGTGCGCGTGTGTACTATAGTATGGTTTAACAGCAGAACGCAGGGGCAGGTATATAGTCCGTACACACTTGATTTTCTACAACATCTAAAAGAAAGAAAGAGATGAAGAAATTAAGAATGGGAGAATTACAGAAATGATCTGGAGGTAACAACCAGCAACCTCTGAAGCCAATGTGGATATGCAGAAACCAGCAGTTCCTGGCTCCAAAACAGTAAAAATACCCATAGTAAGTCATGTTAAAATGCCCAAATTTAGCCTGACTGAGCCAGGTATGACTGCAATTGTGCACTTTCCCATTGCATTAAAAAGACAGATGTTAGTGAGGGTTTTGTGCAGTGGGACAGAGGCTATAGTAGCTGGGTCCATTATTTCAATAGTCTGTTCGGTTCATGGACAGAAATTAGTGCCACTTTTATAACTAAGGACCCTGACACACCAAGCCATCAGTCAGTGTTGGGCTGTCAGTGAGCGTCTGTTTTTTCAGTGTGTTTCCTGACCGAATCAGCATGTTGAACTGGCGCTGGAGCCATTTGAGCCCATCAAAGGGAGAATTCACTCTGGCACTTAAGCTCAGTGCACGAGAGGAGAAACAGAAGTGAGGAAATCAAGCAAACGACTTAAATCAAGAGGGCATAAGACTGAAACAAACTCATTATATTAGGTGAGATCATTATTCTGGCCATTGAGCTCTTTAACATTAACTGTAGTGTTTTGTTATTGTTTGCTTGTGCATGGTAAACATCATTTTTCCTCCAGCATCAGGTTAAGTTCTTCATGTGTTACCTGGCTGATTAGTCTTTAATCCCACCTGCCGGCTTTCTGTTTTCACATTTTGTGAGACAAATACAGACTACCACCGCCTGCTGGTCGAAGTCTTTGCTGGTGTTCAAACGCAACTTTTTTGCAGAGACATGAGGTGACACAAGAGTCGGTCCTTGGTGCCGCAAGTTCTGTGATGTTGGTTTAGTGTGTCGGTTCTTTACAAACAAAAATAGAAACAGAGTCAGGACACTGATACCGAAGAGTGAGAAGCAGTCTCATTCATAATTTCTATCCATTCTTCTATCTCTTCACCTTCTCTTCCCTCTCTTCCTCTGTATTATTTTTCCTTCCTGTCAATAATGGACTATATTTAGTGTCGCTTTCAAGTCCTTGAGCTGCTGACCCCATTTACTCTGTCACACTGCCTGTCTGCCCTGCAGGGGAATGGCCTGGTATCACTTACACCTGTGAGTACACATGTGCAGAAATGCAGCTCTGATTTTGGTTTGCATGTGTGTGTCTTGGATATTTATTACAGTCCGGTGCAGTTCAGCTTCCCTCCTAGAACATCACAAGCCAAAAAAAAGTCAACTTGTACTTTTATATAATTCTAATCAACATGCTTCTAATGGACACGACGAGTTCAGCAGGAGATTTAAGTGCGCCTCGCTGGTTGTAATCAGTGTAGGAGAGTCTTTAACCTCTTCTTCTCCACAGTCTTTTATTACCAGGCCAGCGTGTTGATCTGTTCCCGGAGGATGGAGGCTTTCACCCTCAGAAACAGCCACACAAATGCATTTAATCACAACAGTTTGATTAAAAACAGCTTGAGTAGCATTGCCGTAAAAAAAAAGTGCATCAACAATACGAGGGGTTGTTGTGCTTTGGAGGCACTGGAATAATTTTATCATCATGTCAAAACATTATGCCTGGTGGGAAATGAGCCAAGAGACTCTCCTCTTTCGAACAATAAGATGAACTGAGTGAAACAACACATTAGTATCAGGAGGCACAGCAAGCCTGTCAAAGGATGCTATAAAGGACTTATGTTACTTAATCTCTATTTATTTTGTGGTATAAGTAGTTAATGAGACTAATAATGCATCAAAAAAATAGTGCAGAATTCGGGCTGTCCATGGCACATTAATACCTCCAACTGTGGTTGGTTGATTTACCTCAGATGGGTTTTAAATTTTAGTTTCATTAGTCAAAAGCAATAATATAGTTTTCTAACCTGTTATATGTAATATAGCTGACAGGAAACTCCAGGACACTTTATTGTTGGAATTATACAACATGCAGTCAGCACACCTAAATCAGTGCAGTATCTACAGTTAAAGTAGCCTTTTATTCCATTATCAGTTCACCCCTGAATAAAAAAATACATGTTTTTCTTCTTACCTGTTGTGCTATTTATCAATCTAGATTATTTTGGTGATGTCAGCTGTAGAGACATGTGTCTTATCTTCAATATAATGGAACTTGATGGCGCTCGGTTTGTGGCGTCAAAGCGCTAAAAACTCAACAACAATGTCTCTTTCCATAAATCCTGAACTGGTCAGTCAAGATAATCCAGAGACCTTGTTGCGAGCAGTTTGATGTCGGAGCATCCTTTTTCCTGTCTGTTGAATTACAGCAAACTAATTAAGCCAATACTGATGGATGAGAGACTCGTGACAGCGTCAGATGTAAACATTGATGGTGAGCTGTTCTGTAACATTTGCCGGCTCAGTGGTGCTAGACGAGGTAGAGAGAAAACGGTTTCTACATGAAACTGCTCACAACTAGGTCTCTGTATTATCTAGACAAACCGGGTCATGATTTCTGTAAAGGGTCATTGCTGTTGAGTTTTTCAGATGTATTTTTTTTTGGCGCTTTGAGCACCACAAGCCGAGCACCATCTAGTTCAATTATATTTGAGAGAAGACAGACATCTCTACGGCCGATAACTCCAACACTCTGTAACTCACACCAAAACTATCTAAACAGCACTGCAGGTAAGAGGAAAAACGTGCTTTTATTTCGGGTAGAACTGACCCTTTAAATGCTCAAATCACATTATTATTTTAATTTATCTATTGTTTATTTAAAAGGAACACAGCGTATTAAAGAACATCAATATAAAAATGCAAATGTAACTATGCCGGAGTTAGCAGGACTCCTAATTTACATCAGTAGTTCCTTTGCAGGTAACAGACAATAGAAATAAAGAAAGAAAACAACAACAATTCACACAGAGGACAGAAGTGCAGTAACAGTAGCAATGAACTTGGTGGAGTGTTTGTAATAAAATTAATTCTATAATATACATTTTCATGAGCATGTACCCTGTAACGAGTGCAGCTAAGCTATAGTTAAAACATATTTAAAGTTCAGGAGTTAGAAAACCAATGAAATGTTAATTGGCAGCTGCCTATAGACATTAATCCATTATTTTCTTTTTTTTATCTTGATCGGTTTATAACTATTTGTCAGTTGTGTAATTGTGTGTTAATTGTTGCTTGTAAAAAAACAAACAAAAGTCACAGATGCAAAATATGAACGTTACTAATAAACAAAGTACTTATCAAAAGAAAGAAATGAGCAGCAATGAGTAGAGGTCTCTTCAAACACTTTTGAACCCTGCAAAGAAAATCTGTCTGCAGTTAGTCAAAGAGAAGAGGATTATGCACCTAGCCACACACACACACACACACACACATACACACACACACACACACACACACACACAAGGGGGTAATAGTCAGAGAGGATTATCCATCTAGACCCCCACCTCTACCCTCTGTGTCTCCTCACACGCACGCACGCACATACGCACGCATGCATGCATGCACACGCATACACACACACACGCAGAGCTCTAATCCCTCAGGCACTACAACTTCCTGCCCTGTAGCCAATCACGGCTCCCCTCCAATCTCTCCAGCCAATCACACGTCCCCCGAGAGCCGCACAGGCCAAAAACTACAAACCAGTTTTTCAGCCGTCAGTTACGCCTCCCTCGACATCTTCACCTCCCAGATCTTCATTTCCATTTTCTAATATTTTTTCTGTTTTATTTCTCCCTTATTACCTCTGTGCAGAGGAAAGGCCTACCGCTGCTGCGTTTATTTATTCCTTTCTCTCCTTTATTGCCCCAGTTGTACGGCCAGTTTTGCCTCGGTTGAGTTCATCCTTAATATATTTTATTATTATAAGTTCACTTTGTGAAGTCACTGTGGAAAGAGGGCAACATGTAATCTCAGTAAACATTAAATTAGAAGAAAATAGCTGCTATTGCTCTCTGATCTACTCGTCTTTTTTTAAGACCGGTGTAACAGAAAAAATAACAAAGGGTTGTGACTCTGGCTGTTGATCTGTTACTCTTGGTTATAGTTACTGTAAGAGCTTAACCCTTTGAAACCTGAGCAAATCGGCTCGATTTATTTCAAAAAACATGGGAAGAAGGCAATGAGCAACAAAAGAATTAATGTCCCAAAGGATTAAAATAAATACATAAATGAATAAGTGAATAAATACTACTACTATTATTTATAATAAAACTAATAATAACATTTAAAAAGGACACAGCCTAAAAAAATGCGTAAAATTCTAATCATTCTTAAACATAATTTTAAATATGTAATTGTGATTTAAAAAAAAGCTATAAATATCATTTTTCCTAGCTTGCTTCTTTGTCCCTAGAAATTTTCTCTAGCTTATTAAAAATAATTTTGTAAATCTACTAATTTCTTGAAATTAGTGAAACATTTCTTACCAAGGTTCCCCTTGTTTTGTTTTGTTTTGTTTTGCTTTTTTACCATGTTTTTGAAAGAAATTGCATCAATTTGCTCTGGTTTCAAAGGTTTAAAGAAAGGCGTCTGAAACAGCAAAAGAAAAGTGATGTCGCTTGATATGCGTACTAACTTTCAAAGGGTTAAACAAAGTAAAAAAAGAGACTTCACTGCAGAAAATATGAACAAAAAAAGCAAGTTATGTCTATTTTTCATTACTGTAACTTGCTGATACGTGGAAAACCACACAGCCCCGACACACAGAACACATTTCACACTCGTAAATCACTGCCAATCTGCGGTGAATAGCTTGTCAGCGGCTGATTTTTAATGTAGGAGTGAGAGCAGAAGAAGCACGCGTGGCCCACATTAGCATCTAGAGGGAGAGCGCTCCTCCTGTCACTCGTCTTAACTCGGCTGGCAGGAAGTTGCTGTGTGGCTGTCAAACAAGCGTCACTCGGATGCGGATTCGGGCCATTTCCCGTCAAACTGTCACCACCGGCTGATTCCTCCACAGTGATTTTTAACGCTCCATCTCTGATCACCTCATCCAGGGTGGACCGAGTTTCTACTCTTTGATACTTTTTTTTCGCGGTGATGTTGGCATTGATTTGATGTGAACTTTGGTCGTGGAGGGCTGCCAGAGCAGACAGACTGACAGGAAACAAGAGCTCGTGCATCCTGTCATTTGCTGAATTTCACTCCCAGAGCTCGTCGCTCCTCCCTCCTGCCTCCCCACTGCTGATTGAACGGCCTGATTTAGTGATTGAGGCCTTTGTCAGTGATTAACAGCGCAGCTATTTATGAAGCGAGATTACTGTTAGTCTTCTGCTCATCTCTCTTTCTCTCTTTGTCCCTTTCCATCCCTCTCTCTTGTGTATATTTATCTCAGCCAGAACAATACTATGGCCTGGAAATTCTATCAGGCTATATTTAGTCCTCATCCCGCTCTGTCCTTCTGTTTCTCTGTCTCACTTCTGTTTGCTTATCAAGAGTCGATAACAATAGACGCAGCATGGCCACGAAATTTTAGCAAACTATTGTGTGCTGTGATTTTTTTCTCCGGTTAGCTTATCTCTTTGGGAACAATAGGAAAGAGGGATAAGGAAAACACCAAAGATCCCATTTGTGTTTGTGTGCATTCTCGTGTGCATTGTGTGGATTTTTTGCATGTATACATCTTTGAATTTGTGTGTGCGCACGTGTCCTGGTATTAGTCTTTGTGTGTGATTTCGTCTTTGTGTTCGTAGTGACCCAGAATGTCTTGACATTTTAAGCCGAGAAGTAGGAGAACAGCTCGTCCCAAGTGGTAACTTCTAAAAACAGAAATGCTGGAACTCAAAACAATAGCTGCCTACTAAGTTACAGGGCGAGGGAGGAGGTGAAGAAGAGAGTTCATTTTTTATTTATTTCAACTGTTAAAAAGCGATGTTAAATGTCTTCCTGTCTTGGGGGTTGCAGATTTCAAGGTGCAAAGAAATAGAAAGGGTTATATGTTTTGAGCCTTGACAGAGTGAGTGGAAAGTGTTTGAGGGCAGGTGTGAGGTTGTCAACATCACGGGAAAGGCATTATTTATTTTGCATGTTGGAACTTTAGAAAATATATTCAGAAAATCCTCTTTTTCATGCGTTGGAGGGCGGGAAATAGTCTCTTTTCATTTTGGAGACAGTCTTAACGAGTAGGACAGGACATGTCAAACTACAGTTTGAGAATAGATGTGAGACGTCAGGGTTTTCCCTTCTTACTCTGTTATTCATGACTTCAACCTACTGCTTTAGATGCATTCAGAGGCAGGATGGCAGGATAGTAGTTGTCAAAACTCGGGGGAAGATGGTTATTGTATTTATTATGTTAGACGTACAGGCTGTGCTGGAATTGGCACAGCTGTCTCATTGACGACTATCACAAATGGGTTTAATTCCAAACTTGTCTTGATGGTTGTGACATCATCTTAAAGTTGCAGTGTGTACGATTTAGGTGGTTTTGTTGGCATGTAGTGGTGAGGACTGCAGGACCTGCTGAAACTTCTACTAGTTAGAATTCGTTGTTGTGTTGTGTTCATTGTTCAGGAGGTTTTAACCAGCAGCTGAATTATCTGCAGAGGTTTTTTCCTCCCCGCCAGGTGATTTAAACCACTAAAATGGCAGACAGGGCAGCTAGCCCATGTAAGGGAGTTATCAAGAGCTGAATTAACTGCAAAGATCTCCTCCTTTGCAAAGCAAACAGATCCAGTGATTTAAACCAGTATAAATACCAGGGTTTGTCCTCTTCAGTGTGCTTTGCAGTGTCAAGGTCAAGGTCAAGGTTACTCCGTCCCTCTCAGGAGAATGTTTTTTTTCCCCTCGTCAGTGTGTCATGCAGGGTCTGGGTCAAGGTTAAGGTTACTTTGTCCCTCTAGGCAGAGCATGTTTTGGATAAAGGGATAAAGCTGCATTAAACCAAACATTGCAGTGTATTTCCGGGTACGTTTTGGTCCCCAGATTTTGCTGCAAAGTGAACACTCTTGTCTTTTACATTACTCTTTGGTAATGAGAGCTGCAGTGGACACACAGGCAGCTGTAGAGAACAAGAGAGAGGAGAGACTTTCTGATTATAAATGCTGATATTACAGCTCACAGCAACTTAATACTACACATGATCTCCGGCTTTTGTTTGATATCTGGTGTCGGTAAAAAAATGTTGCTGCACATTTGCGATCCGTCGTTAGTGCACTTTGCTTGTTTAATATATTACGTGATTGCTGCTGTGATGTCTGAACGTCCCGCTGAGCTCCATTCAAACTTAAAAATGATAAAAAGGAACTGTTGAATATTCGTATTTAACAGCCAAATCTGATTTAACTGGCATAATTCTGAGTCGAACACAGCCCTAAAACATACTTTATGAGTAAAGCAATTTCACATTAAAAGTCTGTGTATTTTCAATACTCTTAGAGGGGCTGCTACCTGTGTTGGCTTATGTGAAAACGTGAATTGCCCGATCTATAGAGCAAATGATTAGTTTGTCCATTCTGGGATACTGTAGAAACATGGCGGTGCAACATCCTTCGACAAGGTCCCTATGTAGATATAAACTGCTTATGCTGAAGTAAAGAAAACACAGCAATTCTTATTTTCAGGTGATTATACACAAGAAAACATACTTATTTTTATATATTCCATGTCTTCCAATATATCCCTCTAAATCCTGCACAGTGGCCCTTTAAGAGGTCAGAGACGGCAGAAAGAAAGATTCTCAGATGCAACAATTCATTCCTACATTTTGGTTTTCAGAACAAAAAAATGTTGGTTCTATTTCCTACATCGCACGCCTGTTAGTCCCTCGTGAACCGGATCATAGCCTGAAATCCTGCAGCCTTGCTGGCAGGCCATCAGACACTCGCACTTAATTTTAGAACATCAGCTCAGAGAATGAAGCACCTAAATATGCTGTTTCCTGCCTTTCAAGAGCTGATTTTTGTTGCTGTTCCTTCAAATGTCAGGTATAGTGACTCATGTATTATTTGTATCATCTTGAAGTTTGTTATTGCATTTTAAGACAAAACCCATTTAAATAGAATCACTTTCATCAGGAAGAAACAACTAAAGGTTTATTATTAGTCTAAAAATGCACAGTGAAGGTCCTTGCAAGCCAGTTTAAGGAATAAACAAATTTCCACTTCAAATAAAAGCGAGGAAAAAAAAGAAGACACAAAGGTTATATGAGACTGAGAGCGTGACAGAAAAGATTAAACAAAATAAAAAGAGAAAAAGTGCATATGTTGTCCATCAAAATCCAGAGTTAGGAACCATCATTGATGGTTAGGATAGATTAAACGGATAATATTTTACGGTCTCAGGCTCTGTGATTGTAAAGTGGACAACAGATAGATACAGGCAGTAAGTCAAACCTTTGTTTTCTGCTTTAATCTGCTCTGAGTGAAAGCATCTACTGAATGAAGGAAGAGAGGTGGTAAACAATTTGAAACTCCACCCAAGTGAATGCTAGCAAAAAAAACAGAGCAGAAAGAACAAACACCTCACACACTTCTTATTTAATTCAACACGACAGAAAACAGAAACACTGAGATAGAGAGGAATGAAGCTACTGCATATTTTCTAATAAAACAAAAAGGAGCACAGAGAATAAAAAATGGAAAATGACAAAACTGAATTGAAATAGCATTTCTACAACACCGATCCCACAACGGCGCCTCGTAAACATTGTTTATTTCCATAAAGCTCGGCTGTAGCTCAAAACGCTGCGGCCCAGCAGGGCACGCACACACACACACGCACACACACACACACACACACACACACACACACGCACACACACAGACACACATGCTGCAGCTGTGGTGTGTTTGATGAAGAGGGCTGCTAGGTAAAACCTAGGGCTTCTAATACTAACCAGCATCAATCTCCTGCATGGACAAACACACACAGCGATATGTGGGCACACGACATTCATACACACCTGTGAGGACACGCTGTTTCTGGGATTTTGTTCCAATACGGCGCCCTTTATAATGCTTTATTATAGCTTCTGTACTGACAGGTTGTAAAAAGTACATTTGCCTCATCTTTCAGCATGACACCTGCTTTGCCTTTTTGGAAAGACGTAGTATAAAGTTAGTACTGATGGTAAAAAAGTCATCAATAAGGGTTTATACAGTAGGTCATCAGGTCTAGGGTAGTACACATTCAGTATTTCCACTCAAATGATTAGCATCACTGTTATATAAAATCTCCCTATACCTAAGTACCCAACTACTGTATCTCTACTTTAGGCAGCCAGAGTCTGGAAAGAGCAAAGACTAGAAAGTGAACACCCCCGATAAGGTGCTCCAATTGATCTGCCGAATAGTATAAAGGCCAACACAATTTCTCATCACAGCTATAGCTTCACAGATCTGTCAATTCTGACAAACTGTCGCTCATTGTCCCCAGTGCAGACACACTGTCTGATACACCGTTGTGATACACCGTTGTTTTCCAACATGTTCTCATCCTAAGTCGTCACATATTGCCGTTTTGCAGTGGACTTCCACGTCTACATTTTATGTTCTAGGGATCCTTCTGCTGTAGACATTTTGAGATGGCACTATTGTGATGTCAATAAATGCACATGGTGGTATTACACTGCACGTGGTTATGTCAAAACGACACAATGGCAACGACGTCAACAAAAGCACATGCTGGCATGAATTGTTAGAATTAGGCAAAATAGTCACATGTTAAGGTGTTGAAAAAAAGCATCACATTCAGATGGGAAGTGAACACTGGAATCCTGTATGAAAGTCCCGGGATTGTTTGATCCATCCACCTCCACCTCCTGCCTGCCCCTATAAGAACCCTTGTGCTCCAGTATATAATAACACTGTGACCACTTCCTTTCAACCGCGTGCTCAGGCAACACCGTCCAGCGGTCTATCATGGGCTGACATTATGCTGAAAGCACTGTAAAAGCGGCAATATTTGACGACTTTAGAATGAGAACGGGCTGGATATTTATAGGATGATAGGATGTTAATATTGCTCTGAAGGGTTTTTTATGATTTAATGAGAGATTAAATAGAGATGGAGAAACACCAGCCAGAAATCTCTCACAACGCGGTAGAGCAACAGTTGTTCTCATTAATGGCTTCTAACTGATTTATAAAGCATTTGTAAAATATTTATTAACCACTAACAAAGCCCCCAGTTACAACTTAAAAGCCTGAAAATTCAAGGTGTGGTGCCTGTTTTATCATCTGTCAACTGACCTGTTGACCATCCCTTTTTCTTTACATTTATCTTTTATTTTTCTCTCTTCCTCTTCTTTCTCTCTCTTCAAGAATTTCCCGATATCTTTACCCCCCTTTTCTTCACCTATCTATTACTAACCTCTCGCTTTCTCCATCATACGCACTAATTCAATCACACACACATACTCACACATACACCCTCCTGCCAGTGAGTTATCCCTCACGGACTCGCACTCTATTACCCAAGATGCACTGCCCCGCTGTGCGCCTGCCTTTTCATTGACCAATAAAACAACCTGAGCTTTATGGCTCTACCGATTCCAAGTACATCAACTATAGTGAGAGAGCGAGAGAGAGACGGAAGGGAGGAGTGGTGACAAAAAGGGAGAGACTGTGAAAAAGCGAGAGAACACCTGAGGTTTATGACCCAAACTCCTCCTTTTGAAAGGGCGAGAGAGGGAATGGGTGAGTAGATCACGCGTGGCGAGAAAGAAAGAGATGAAAAATTGAGGAAATAGTGGAGAAATAGAGAACAAAAAATACTTAACTTCGTGAAAAGAGCGATAAAACAAAGAAAGAGAGCCGCCGACCGAGCTCCATGGAGAGAGTAAAGAGAGAAAGAGTGAGTGAGTAAGTCAAGAGTAAAGTCAGAGAGAGAGGGAGAGCGAGAGAGCGAACAGCCCATAAAAATATAGAGAGCCATTCATGACTTATAAAATAACAGCCATCGATGTGCAAACCAAAACTGCAGCGTAGATGAAATAGATGATATTTTATTGTTCCAGCCCCTAAGTCCCAGTCTGTATAAATAGCTATTGATTTAACATGTTTTATTCAGCCAGCCAGGCGAACTTTCAGGCCTGGGAGACGTCAGCTGCCTGTGAAAGGCGAGGCTGCTTCTCTGTCGAGGGCTCTCTGCTGCATTTTGCACCGCCGCCTTCTATTGGCTAAAGGTTGTGTCCCAAGTTCCTCGATCTGAGTGGCGTTTAGTTGTCTGTCTGTGTGGTACCCCGGGAGTTAAGTGCCGGGAAAAGTGGAGATGAAAACTTCTCATCATCGTTTTACTTTCTCAGTGCAAAGGCTGAAACAAAAGAACAGAATACTAACTGATGTGGAAAAAAAACTTGCTCTCTTGGTCAGTCTTTATTTTGATGAATAATAGAATGAACTCGATGAGCCACAGTTGATCTTATATGAATATTTTAGTTTAATGACAACATAGATTGGATCTGAAAGGCTCTTGGCACTCCACAAACATGGACAAAGACACACCAGAAGAAACAGAACAATGATTCAACCATTTAAAGTGTGGTGCCGCACAGCAGAAAGGCATCAGGTTGAAACATTACCAGTCATGACGGGATGTAGGAAGCACGAGGGCGCCTATAGAACCGGCAGGAGGGGAGATGGATGGGTCAAACAAAGCTGGACTTTGATGCAGGAGTCCAGCGTTGTTTTTTCTACACCTTACCATGTGCCACCTTCTCCTATTCCAGACCATCCATGCCAGCATGTGTTTTTTTTTTTTTTTTGTAAATTGGTGTTGGTTGCCATGTGCTTGTGTTGCCTATAAAAATAACCACATGCATTGTCATCCAACCCAACCATGTACATTTGCTGACATGACAGTAGCTGCATCCTGGAACATAAAAAGCAGACGCAGAAGGATTCCTAGAATGTAATTTGTTGATAAAACGAAGAAGAAAAACAAACAAAAACAGACAAACAGAGGAAACCAGTCTTGACTTATGCATGTTCAATACGTGAATGAACCAATTCATATATAAAAGCTACAAATTGTTCAAACCACAAGGTTTCAAAATAGCTAAAGAAAGGTGACCAGGTTTCATTACACCTTCGGCGTGATCCACAAACACTATATCTGATCTGGTTTTAACAATGACATCACCTCCTGAATCCATTGTTTAAAAGATGATGGCTTTCAAACACTTAGACTGGGGACAATGTGAGTCCCGCTTGAAATTAGCGACAAAAGTGACACATTTGGGGACAACCATCCATTAAGTTCATTATAACTCTGACCTGTGCCAATCTTTAACGCCAGACAAAATGTTGGCATTGCACGTTTCTGCAACTGCCAATATGTGACAGTTGAACGTTATGTTGCAGATATGTTAAAGCTTTACGTTTCTTTCAAGCTTCAACAAGACTGTGATTAAAGTGTGGTTAGGTTTCAGCACAAAAACCACTCGGTTAGGCCTTGACTCTTTGCTGAGTGTCAACTCCCCTTGCTCTGACTTCTTTCCTGTCTGTCTACAGTTATCCTACCATTCAAGGCAAAAAGTAATCATTGAACAAGAGCCATTTGAATGGCAGCATTTGTGAAATAATCTCTAGTTCTTGTGATTCTTGAAAGTGAGAAAATACCTATAATCCAGACCAACTACAGGAAATACCCCAGAGAGCAGGGTCCCGTGAGTATCAGCAGACAGGCAGCAGTTAGACAAACATGGAGAAGCTAACACGATACGATGACCTGAGAGCAAACCACAGGATATATCCACACTAATATGTTTTCATTTAAAAACTCATGAATATTGCTGTGTTGATGCCTTGTATTCACATTACTCCACCGTTTTGAAGCCCTAGAACAGAGACCTTTGAAAATGCTACTGGCCCTGTTTTAGTTTGAAAACTCCAGGGTTGTGTTTTAGTCCGGCCGGTAGAAACTGAGACTTTCGAGAAGATGATGCAAACACCCATGTTCACTGCCCAATTGGTTCCCATTAATCACAAAATATCAAGCCAAACATTCTAGCTATGTCTACATATCTTACCTACCCTCTCAGATGGTTAGGTTTGGGGAAAAGAAGTGCAGAAAAAAACCCCATTCAAACAGAAAATGAACACCAGACTCCAGAATCAAAGTCCTGGTTTGTCTAATCCATCCAAAGCCCCTCCCGCCTGTCCTATAGGGGCCCTTGGGCTACTTATATTATGTTGTTATTTGCACAGGCTGTGTTCTCGAGTGACACCGTCTGTGCGTGTATCGGGTGGACGCCGTTTGATTGCTTATAATAACACCGCGACCGGTTCTGTCCGGCTGCATTCTCACCTGTCCAACGGCGTTTTATGCACATGCGAAAGGTACCTTTTGGTATAGTATCAGAAGTACTTAAAAAGGTTCACTATTTTACAAGCTTGGAATGAGAACCAGTGTGCGTGAATGGCTCATGTGGTATGCATTTTCAGATTTTTTGAGATTATTTGTAAACACTATCTATAACTTGTAAAACTGTCTTGTAAAACTATCCTAAAATGCTAGTGGGAGACTATTTTAGGTTTAAAACACTTTTAAGACAAAAAAGAAGAGTGTGTATGTGAAAAAAAGTCTGAACCAGGGGCATAGTACTAATTTACAAGGTCTAATAAAATCTTTATCACACCAAATCAGAGTGGAGGGCCAAGAATTCAACACTGCACCGCTGCTCTGGACTGATGCTTGTTGAGCTTCTTCTTCATGTGTTTCTGACTGGTATGAATGCCACGACACATATAACACAAAAGAGCATGGACGCATCAGTCAAGCTCGCCTTTAGGCCGATGAAACACATGAATGTTGCCCCCGTGACATCACGCATCCAAGCCTGGAAGTTGAGTTTACTGCTCGCCTCCATCCCTTCAGGCCTCTGGAGCCAGAAAATCCACATTTGGTGATTAGAGCCGTCTTTCTGCTGAACCTCACTTCGTTTTTTGGACTCTCTATTTGAGTCTTTACTTTCTTCCGCCTTCAACCTTGAATTTCCTATCTTGCCCTCTCTCTCTCTCTCTCTCTCTCTCTCTCTCTCTCTCTCTCTCTCTCTCACACACACACACACACACACACGGTCACACATTTACACATCACCACTCCAGCCTGCAGGCCTAGTCAAAGTGAGGCGCCCAGCTGTCAGTGCTTTTGATTTGAGTCTGCTAATGGAGCGACGAGGGCCGCGCGACAACGTCCACGAGTGTGAAGTGCCGAGATCCTCCTCCCACTGCCTCACCCCACAAACTCTCACATTTACACACACGCACACAATCACCTCCAGCCTCTGAGGTGCCCATTTTGCACAGACATCCATCTGCATCAGTTGTTATCACTCTTTTGTTTTGCTCTCTTGCTCTCTCGCTCTTGCTCCCTCTTCAGTCTTGCTCTCAGCCTCAGTTTGGCTCTCGCTCTTTCTCTTGGCTCTCTCACTGCTTCTACAAATGACGTAGTCCCCTCTTTATTATAATTCTTATTTTTTCCATTTCAGTATGCTTTTAGTCACAAGGGTATTTAATTTTTTCTTACCGAAGCATGTAATAAAACTCAGTATGAGCTCCTCTCAGTGTAAGCTGAAAAGCTCTCTCCCTGTTTCAATTTCAGTTTAAAGTTCTTTATTGGTTTGCAAATTTGCAACAACAATGCCAAATGCATTTAAACATAATCATAAAGATAATCAGTTTGTACATAAAATTTAATCTCTCTTATGTTATTGTGTGCTTATGCAAGTGCATCTATGTGTATTAGGACCTGGACTGCATTCATTCATGTGTCCCTGTGTCTCTCTGTCTTATTCTTCTGCATATTGTTTCTCTCGGGCTCTCTTTCTCTCTTTCTCACCGCCTCAAACTCGACTCTCTCCAGCTCTCTGTGAATTCATTTCAAAGCAGCTTTGTTGCAGAAAGAGGAATGGAGTTGCCTGAAGTTCTCGACACATCAGTACATGTTTTTGTGTCAGTGGGACACAAGCTAAGAGTGAACGAGAGGGAGAACAATTAAGCAATAAGCCACTTGAGGCCGTGGTTTACAGTGATTTTATTTCCTAACAGCACCCCTTAGCTGCTCTAAAGTCTGTGTAAACCAAGACCTCAAGTCGCGCATTGCTTTATAAAACAGTTACTATGTTTACCTTGTAATGTTTCATAAACTTAAACACACAGCAACAATAAAAAGCAATCATTTATTGATACCAGATGATCGTACTTTAGCCATGTGATGTAATTCTTAACACAACAACAAACATTTATTAGAATTGTTACAGATGCAAAGTAAAGTGTCGGCTAAAGGAGTTCACCTGTAACGGCTCTAGTATACCTTATTTTAGAAGAAAGAAAAACAAAGTACTCATTGTATTGCAGGTTATATTTTAGTCATGTATGTATCTGCCATCTGCAGCTGTAATCCTCACTGTTCTCACTTGCTGCCAATATGATTTTTTAGCCTCTCCAAAATGTTGAGATGTTGTGTTTCCAACACTTGCAGGAAAATTGAGCCAATCTCTGTGAATTCTGCACAACCTTGCATTTTTCTTTCAACCACTGGAACAATAATTTAAATTTGGTTAAATCTCATTTAATTGTTGAGCTGCGTACAGCGTATTGATTCAATCTGCCTCTCCTTGCCCTACAACTAATATTGCAATATTTACTTGCTCCCGCAATCCAAAAACAGAACAAAACATTGCAACATACATCACAAATGTTCAGAAAAGCTGTTGTCAACCCAGGAACTTCAGACTGCAACAATCCCCAAAGGAGTACACAAATTCCCGGAGGGACTGATTTTTGTGACTGTGTGGCCTTATCACTTGCTGAGTAGCCAAGCTATATAAAACAGACAAACAAACAAAAAATTAGCAATAAATTGAAAAGAGACAGCTAGAGAAAATTGATCATTATAGGATCAGAACATGCACGCTTGCGAAAGTTACATCCCTAACTTATCTAGATTGTTGGTGTAGTTTGTCTGCTTCGGATAGCGATAAAGGCCAGTGGATCAGGTGGTAGCAATGACAGGTATTTCTCCAATAAAGCGACAGGACACAGGGGGTTCCCTGGGCGCTCAAATATGTTTTTGTTTTTTTTGCATTCAATGAATAACAGCGCTGCGTACCTCTCACTGTTATCGCGCTGGTGGATGATAAATGATCCGGGCTTCAGTTGGCATTTGCAGTTACAGTTACAACAACTTCACAAATCAAGTAAATACAGCTACATTTTGAGTAAACCTAACAGTTAAATAGAAAGTAAAGATAAAATAAAATTAAAAATTATAATTGCTTTTTCAAGGCAATCGCTAGATTATTTTAAGATCAACTTGTCAGATTCCACAGTTTTACATTTTTGGGTGGAATATCCCTTTAAAGGTAATGAGGTACGCATATTCGTCACTGGTCCATTAGAAGAGCTTGTTTTCTGTCTCACACTCTGATTATCTCAGTGTCTCTCTTCTTCAAACTCATGCTTTATGTTTAAACTTAGAAAATGTGTTTATGTTTCACCCCAAGATATCCCAGAGGTTAGCCAACAGATTGGATTTGGTCTAGAGTGCAGCCGAGTGTTGTTTGAATTTGATGGGGATGTGGGTATTTAGTTATTGGATATTTGCTGTTTTTGTAACCATAGCGATGATGCTCCACTCACGGTGGTGGAAATGTTTTCCTGTGGGAGCTCCTAGTTGGCAGTCAGCTAAACATTGCTGCCCTCATTTTGCGTTTCGTCAAGAAATCAAACCCAGAAGACAAATGACAGGAAACATGAACAGTTCCAAGGGCCGCGGCTCTGCAAGTTGGAGAAAAAAAAAATTGCGTTGGTGGAGGTTTCCGCTCCACCAAGCGCCTTCTGGTTCGTTCATGTTGTCTGTCTTCGTTTCTGTCTCTTTTATTCATTCTCCGTCTCTCCCTCCCTTGATTTTCTCACCTTGCCTCCACATTTTTATGGCCTGTATTTTTATTTTCACTTGAGGCTGAATGACAAACTGAAATGCACTTAGAGATCCGAGGCACAAATGCACATACTTTATGAGGGGCTGAAATGTGTTTGGGGTTGAATCGCGATTAATGTGTGTTTTTCCCACCAGTCAATACTCTTTTGTGCTGACTGTCATTCACAGTGACAGCTGTCCTCCAGTGTTCAGCCACGAGTGTGTGTTTGTGTGTTTCCACGTGTGCAATCATTGACAGTTGTGCATTGTGGAAACTTGCCAGTAGCAACATTACAACAGACATTGACGGCTCTTTTAACAGAAGAACTATTGAAGTGCTTCTGCCAGTTTAGTGGCCATGGGTCAATTTGCTCACTTTGTTCCAGTCTCAAAGTGGAGATCATGTGGAGAATCACAGACCTCTCGTAAAGAGCAAACATCACTTCAACTCCAAAATTGATTTGAGTGAAGTTAAACGGACAATTTAATAACAGATGGTTGATCTGTTGGATTTTGTCCGATGTGACAGTGGAGGTGGTTGGGAGGTCAAACTGTAAAGCTTTCTGTTTGCTTTGGACTGAAAATAAAAACAACTTAAACCTGATGTAACGTTGCATAGCAAGACTTACGGGTCTTGGTAAATATGTGAAGTAAGGAGTAAATTAGCCTTTAATTAGTCACAAAATCTAAATTATAAAAAAATAGTTTTATTTGAGTACTTATAAAACACTAAAATAAAATTAAAAGTAAGAGATTTAACAGGTAGGATTAACCAAAGTGCACGGTTCCTATGGTCAGGGAAAACCTGGATTAGTTGTGAAATTCCACCATCATGTTTTCTAGGCCTGGAAAAATCATGTAATTAGTAAAAATCAGTGTAAGTTTTGGTAAAGTAGTGGAATTTTGTTGTATATAATAAAATCATCACAGTAATCTTTTGTGGATGACCTTCCAGGTAATGCACCATGATGGTAAATTTATTATCTAACATGTTTAGATGTGATGTTTTGTTTACATCACTTATGTTTCCTAATTTTCCTCCATTCCTGCTCTCCCACCTTGTATGCCAGTAAACTGATACTATGTTTTAGAGTTTGAATCTGATACATTTTTTAAAAGGACAGCCTCGCAAGTGGGGCTGGAAAATAGAAAGTGATAAAAAAGTTGTTTTTTTTAAATTTTGTCCATGAAAATGTGTGCGGACCCTGGAAGTCCTTTATTAAAAAAAAATAATAATAATGATAATTAAAAAGAAAAGAAATAAAAGGAATCCTTATTTTTATTCTTATTATTATATACCATGTCATATATATCATATCATATTATGCATTTATTTATTTATTTTTTACAAAATGTACACACTAAATATTTTAAATATTAAGAGCAGAAATTCTCAAAATCCGAACTCCAGTCAAGATCCGGACCAGACGGCATGTCAATCCGGACCCAGCCCACACCTCGTATTAGGAATTCAATAATACAGTGTAATGAAAAAAAGTGTAAAAAAAAATAAATAAATAAATAAAAACAATAAGTGCACGTTTCCTTATTTGAAAATTAAAAAAAGTTTAATGCCCATCAATAAATTGTTAGTTTTGTAAAATAGTGTATTTGGAGATCGTTACAGCAATCCCGGCCCGAGATTAAGCCTAAAACATAATCGCTTCCCTGTTTTACGTCGTTGTCATGGCAACGTCGACGGCGAGTGTATGACGTATAAGTCGTCACGTGTCAGAGTTCAAGGGTCGGCTAACAGGCGTCCGTTCAAAATAAGCAAGTTAGCTAGCGGCCAACACGGCGTTTATTTTCTGTCCTGCGGACACGAAAAAGCGAGATCTCGGCGTCTTCTGTCGGTGTACACGACGTCGCCAATGCGGTGAGGATGTTACCATACAAATGTGCAAAGAAAAGAAAAGTTGACCAAAAAACAAATAAACGAGTTTTCGAAGACCAGTGGACAGAGACGTTGGAGTTGTGTTGTGGAGAGCGGAAATTAAACAGTTAAACGCCACTTCGACACAAAGCACATTTCCAACGGCAATATCCTCAGAGGTACAGAGGTGAGGACAACAGTTAAAATCTTCCTAAAAATCAACACACAAGCTGTTTGTGAGATTTATGACACAGCGAGAAAGAGCTAACAACAACTACTTAGTCTGGGTACCTGTGTCAGACTGCCTTAACCCTTTGAAACCTGGACAAATTGGCTTAATTAAAGATATTGTTATATATATATATTTTCATTTTTATGTTATTTTATTATTATTATTATTATTATTATTATTATTATTATAGTTTATTTGTTTTTTTTTATACAGGGGATGATGGGAGCTGGGACGGGTGTGGGGCACACTTGGACATTTGTTAATGGGATTTTTTGTGAAATTGTG
Source organism: Plectropomus leopardus (assembly GCF_008729295.1). Taxonomy (NCBI): domain Eukaryota; kingdom Metazoa; phylum Chordata; class Actinopteri; order Perciformes; family Serranidae; genus Plectropomus; species Plectropomus leopardus. The sequence goes on along the minus strand of NC_056464.1, from coordinate 37,181,579 downwards.
AATTTGTGAAAGTACAAGAGAAATAACCTGAGAATTAACAAAAACAATGAATAAAACAAAAAACGAAAGTTCAAATAAAAGAAATGACCAGACAAAAGTATTTTTAACAATGTTAATTTTTCTGTAAAATAATTTAAAATATATTAATATGATACTGTGGTTCTTCAGACATTTTCCCTGCTTTTTAAAAAAATAATTTTCTACTAATGTCTTGAAGTTTGTGTGAATTTGTTTGCCAAGTTGCTAATTGCCTTTTTATTACTTGTGAAGGCATCTGAACGCAGCACAAGAGATATGATGTCCATCCAGGTTTCAAAGGGTTAAACTTTAATGTATGTTGCTTCTGAGTTATATTCAGGTTATAAAAGTCACTTGCTTATAACCAATCATTTCGCACCTTTGGCCTTGAATAGAAATCAGATCCTTTGAATATTAAGTTTGAGAACTCTGGATTTCAAGTGATAAAACTGCTGTATAAAGGCTGCAATAAAATAAACGTTTTAATTTGTAATCAATCAAACAAGATAAGTAATGTAACATGAAACAGAATAAAGATGAAGTGTGTAAAACTGTGTGTCTTCTGTCTGTCCTCCAGATTACCTACAAGGCTTTGAGCTCGTTGGACCCCAGCGCTGATCTGACAACCCAGAGGGGACGGGTGTTCAAGCTGAGGAATGAGACCCATCACCTGTTTGTAGGTCTCTACCCAGGGACCACCTACTTCTTCACCCTCAAAGCGTCCACGAACAAAGGCTTCGGCCCGCCTGTCACCACCCGCATCACCACCAAGATAGCAGGTAAAAATACTTGTTTGTGTTTTGACGCGATAATTATTTTAAAAAGTGTTAATTGTCAATCTGTGTATCCTTTCATTTCTGGCACATAGTATTTGATCATTCCTCTCTAATCACACAAAGATGTGTCACACTCATGCCTATTATGACAATAATAGCAGGTGAAGGAGGAGACGGAGGCTTGTTTGTCTGGCAGGTGGTGCATTGGCTTGTCACTCAGTGTCTCCGTGAATGTGCCAGTCTGTGTTTTTGTTTGTGTCTTTGTCCGTCTGAGTGACCGTTTTCATATCTGTCTGACTTTTCCTCTCCATTTGCAACCCTCTGTTTATGTCACCTGCCTCGGCCCATAGAAAATGTCACTGGGAAAAAAAGGAAAACAATCATCTTTTTCGTGGCAAGAAATGTGAAATGACCTCACATGTTGATGCATGTCTTTATTCTGGGACAAGAGGGCCACTCTTTTCTTATTCCAACTGTTTTGTGAGAGGGGTTCTTTGTTGTTTAAATGACAGAATGACTGACGCAAAATAGAAAAAACCCTCACTTTTGCTTTCTTTGCATGTCTGTCTTTGCTCTGTATTGCTCTGACTCAGCCTGTCTGTCTCTCCAGCTTTAGTTAACTGTTTTTCTGTCTCTCTGCTGCTTTGCTTCTCACTTTCCTCTTCACTGTCTCCACTGCTTTTCCTGTTTTTCTATCTATCTCTCAATTATTTTCTTTTTACTTTTCTTTAGTAGCTCCTTCCAAAATGGCATATCTGATTGTCTTTCCTTCACAGGTGTTGCTATTTCTTTTTCCTCCTCATCGAGGCAGTTGTGACCTTTAGCTGTGTGTGTTTTTTTTAACAGTATATCAGCAGAGACACTCAGTGAAGGTCTAATCCAAGAGTCCTCAAAATCCTAAATGCAACTTTATTTTGTAGGCACACAGAAAATTCTGTGCTGTTTGGGGAAAAAAAATCATAAATTGTGTGTGAAAGATGTTACTTGCGTTACTTGTGATGAGCTGTGTCTTTTATGAACTTTCGGGTGTGCCAGTGCAGATAGGGTCAGATTAAATTCACAAATGCATTGGGTTCACAAGCTTCTATACACATGTTTTCCCTGCAAAGATTTGCTCTGTCTTGGCGTGTTTTACTCGTGTTATTTGCATGAAATTAGTCAGAAAAAAGAAAATCAGCATAAAACTTAGACCATCACAGGAGCTGTCATTACGTGTTTTGCTCCACAACACGATGGCATTTCTGTTAAATGTTTAGCATATGTGGATAACTGCTTTACGGTGTAAACAATGGATTACGACAAAGGAAAGGGACGCTCTTCTTAATCAAAGGCAATTATATTTAATGTGCGCTTACTTCTCTGTGGGAATAGGTAACATTAATCCATTAATCCCTTGAAACCTAGTGCAGTTGGTTTTATTTTTTTCAAAAACATGAAAAAATAGAAAATTATTATTTTTAAAATATATATTACTTTTTTCTGCAACATAAATTCAAATAGAAAATTATAGTAATTATCAATGTACTTTTTTGGACATTCTGAAGTTTTTGATAATTTTTTTTAACCCCCTTCCCATGTTCATATTATATGCTGTGATTGGTCATTGAATTTTATTACACGTCCATGAAAAGTCGTGGAAAAGTTTTGAAATTTTGTAGATGAAAATGTGTGGGAACCCTGAATAATAATCCAGGCCTGGCACAGTCTTGTGTGCACATTGCAGACAGATTAATTACAAATTGTTTAATAATACATGAAAAGAACATCTAGAAGCTGACATTCACAGCTAGACTGGGCAATTAAATCTTTCTTTATTTAATTTAAGTTATTATCTACTTTTTCAAGTATAGAAACATCAGCACATACACTCCTATAACACAAAGAGAGTTTATCACTGCGTTTATTAATCTCATCACATAATCCTAACTTAATCCACATCCTGTGATATGAAGCAAAGATAATTGCATGAAAATCTTCCCTTGTGGCTTTTGTGAGGCTCCGCTGAGCTGGCGAGCTCTTCTGCGACACTCTTTTCATATTCATGCAGCAACATATATTCAGTCCTGCTGGAAACTGCTTAGTGCCTCAGCAAGTGGCCACTTCTGCTTTGTTACAAGAAGCTTTGGGATTTACAGGAATCGGGCGTATGAGCACTTTTATTTTAATTTCAGTTTTTTTTTTCACTCACAAGTGTCGATGAGATTAAAATGCTACACTGATCACATTTAACCCCCTGGGAAATATGTTTTCAGTCTAATAATGGTTCCCAAAGTGGATTAAACCCAAATCACGGTATTCAAAAATATTGATACTCATATGTTATTTTGACACCACATGTTTAACCCCTTGAAATGTGAGCAAATTAACTTGTTATTTTCAAAAGTACGGGAAGAAGGTGATAGGAAAATAAAGTAGAAATGACCTAAAAATTTGCAAAAAAATTATATTTTTCAAAAAGTACAAGAAAATTACCTAAAAATACAAAAAGGGAAGTCAGAAGCAAATAAGGACATTTATTAAAAAAAAAACTTGAAAAAGAATTATAATTCTGTAACATGATTGTAATCATATTAGTAGGATTATTGTAAATAGTGGACATATTTATAATTATTGAGATTTTATCCAAGCTTTATCTTTATATATATTTTTAAACATTTTTTTTTCTATTTAATTTCTTTAGAATTTTTGACATCAGTGGCATTTCTTCTAAATGTCACAAAAGCCACAGGTGTGCTTTAGGCACAGTAGCTTCAGGCTAACGCAAATGACAGGAGATGTAATCCAGTTTAAAACCCTGAGTGAAAAAAGTTAAATTATACTCAGTCACACAGTAGAAAAACTATGTGCTCCCGTGCCTCATGCAGCTCTCTGCTCAACTACACTGCACATGACATCAAGATAAAAGGGAGCATCCTATCAAAATTCAACATGCATGCATTTTTATCTTCTTACATTTTTATACATAACTGTGTTCCATACAATGTCTGGAATTTTTTAAAATAGTTTTTAAATTAACTATTACAATCCAAAGATTTTACATGTGAAAGGTGTCTGCATGCAGCACAAGAAAAAAGTGATGTTGATCCAGGTTTCAAAGGGTTAAAATGAACTCCATTAATTATACATTGGATTGTATCGACATTACTGATAGAAACACAGGACCCTTTTATCCTATTTTTACCGTGATACTGAAAGAGGTATGAAGAAATGTTTTTTTAATATAACAGTTTAAAACTCTGGCATCTTGACACTTTAATCCAAATATGAGCAGTAGGTATGCCTTTCTTTGTGCAATGTGCTACACAGCTGAATCCAGAGTCCTGATATTCTCAAGTGCTGATTGAAGCACAGAGTCTAAATGTATCATCAGCGCGTTATTAGCGTTGTCTTATCTGTCAACACCCTCAGTGATTTTAGCATGACCTTTCCACAGAGCCTCCATTCCACCTTCATCTTTTGAAATCTTAACAACATGTTGATAGGAGGGAAAAAAATGCGGTAGCACTTCCACACATAACAGAGACGTTTCCCTCCAAATGTCACGCCATCCCCAATCTTCATTATCTCATTCAGGGACCAAAGGATGAAGAGATTTCAATTAAACGATGCAGACAGATAGAGATGGATGTGCACAGGAGGAGGGGTTGGGCTCGCGTTAATAACCTAAATGCCACACCAATCAGGGGGAAAAGTGTTGATGTTTTACTCAGACAGGCGCTGATGCTGCACCTTCAATATGAGGGCATGACAAATGTGAAATTAAAAACTTGAATTTAATGGAATGTCTGCGGAGGGAAGCGTGCATCCATCTTTTTGTTGCTCTTAACGGCGCCGGATAAGATCACTGTTGTCAGGATATGATACTGTCAAAACAAAAGATCAGAGCCAGAACGGGTTTGTTGATTTCATTTCTTTTTGTTTAATACCTATTTATTGATTTTATAGAGCAGTATAAGAACACAATGAAAAAAACACCAAGCGAATGCATAAACAAACAAATACAAAAATAACCACAACAATTTAATAAAAACAACAACAAAAAAAAAATGTGAAAAAACAGGACATTGGTGGTAACACAGACCAGAAAAAAAGACATACGTCATCACATGAGTTGCAGGTTATTGACTTATGACACATTTATACAGTTAACCTGTTGGACCATTAACCGTTTAATTCAATTTTCTAAACAGATTAATAACCGGTTGCCAGATTTTCTCATTCACGAGTTTCTCCCTGTTTGACATAGTAAAACTTATTTTCTCTAATTGTACTCCTCGGCCTTCAGCCACATGTCAAATGCCAGTGGGTTCTCAGATTTCCAAAATTGTCGCAGCAAATTTCTCGCTAGCAGTGTGGACAGAGAGATGATCTGAGCTTTATACTTTTTCACTCTGCTTGACTCAGCCCTCCCTCACCCTCCCACCCCAGTTTAACTTCCTAGCTGTTTGTACAATGTCAGTTGCACACCGTCTCAAGTCTTGCTGCAGATAGGTTCATACACGAATTATCTGAAAGCCTGGTGCATATCATAAAGACTCAGAAGGCTGCACGTGTTGAGGGGCATGAGAAAGCATCCACACTTGATGCCCTGGGAATGAGAATGTACCAGCCTGGACATGCGACTCCTAAGAGGGGCTTTTAATACAAATGAATGCTTAATAAAACAACATTTTTGGCAAATAAAATGAAAGGTTGAGAGTTCGAAAGGAATGTGCGGGGTCAGTGTGTTCAGCTACAGTAAATGTCATTATTGTGCTGTACAGTGAACTGCGGCTACCTGGACATGCCGTCATTCAGTAAATGGTGCTTTTACATTTTAATTTTTGCAACTTTAATACTTATGTTTTTCTTTTGTTTTGACCATCAGCCCCCATGATGCCAGAGTACGAGTCTGAGGCTCCACTGAACGAGACAGAGACCACCATCACCATCCTGCTAAAGCCCGCCCAATCACGTGGCGCACCTATCAGGTAATATCTTACCTGTATTTTATCTTATGCGTTTTTCTTTTTATATAAGTTTCTGTCATGTACTCCTGTCTTTTCTTCTATTATCTCTTCTTTCCTCCTTTTTTCCTCCCTCTTCTCCTACCTACTTGTTTTCTCCGAACATCCCGCCTACTTTCATCCCTATCATTTCCTCTCCTCTCCTCTCCTCTCCTCTCCTCTCCTCTCCTCTCCTCTCCATGCTCTCTTTCTTCCCCCCTTTTCCATCCACTTTACTCTCCCTCTTCTTCCTCAAGGGTCTCTTTTAAAGCCATTAAAATCACTCACACATATAAGTCCAATTTATATGCAAAGGAACTCAGAGAATAGGAATTCATTTTTTTAAATAAATTTGGCATTAAATCTTCTTGTCGTAAGTCACTTGCGTCTCGTAGCTTTGGTTGCTGCCTAATGGAGATGCAACTCCAAAAGAACATGACAGGTCTTAATGTCTGATGGTAATTTGGCAATCAATGCCCGATCACTTTGACTGCTTTAACTGAAGCACCCTGCCAACAGCTTGTCTGCAGAAGGGGATAAAAAAAATGTTTTTCGGGTGAGGGATTGGCAATTCTTTCACATAATGCACAAATAAACATGCAGTTTTGGTCACATAAACACATACGTGGCATACAGCATAACAACACTTGCATACATTCTTTGCAGTTCATAAATCAGCTCTGGAAACTTTGTATGCACTCATTTAACCCTTTGAAACCTAAGCAAAATGGTTTAATTTGTTTGCAAAAACATGGGCAGAAGACATGAGCGACTTAACAAGACAGGGCCCAAAAAATAACCTGAAAATAAGAAAAGAAAAAAAAGTCAAAAACAAAAACACACAAGTAAATGACCCAAAAAGTAAAGTGCAGAAAATAAAAAAAAAGTATATATATATATATATATATATATATATATATATATATATATTTTTATTTATTTTTTTTTTTTCAATATTTTTCAATTTTCGAATAATTTTCTGCCCTTTTAAAACTAATTTTCAGCCGATTTTCTTTGTCACCTTTTACTTATTTCTTGCAGTTTGTGGGACATTTCTGCATAGTTGGTCAGTGCCTTTTCCCCCATGTTTTTACAAGCAATCAAACCAATTTGCTCTGGTTTCAAGTGACCCAAAGAAAGCTTAGATTTTTTGTTTTCTGTGACACAGTTTTAATTATATAATTATTGATTATAAATATATTTTTCTGGACATTTTTTCCCTAGATTTGGATTATTTTTATAATAATTCTCCACCCTTTATAAAACAAATTTTCAGGTGATTTTCTTCATCACCTATACTTATTTCTTGAAGTTTGTGGACCATTTCTTGCAGAGTTTGTCATTGCCTTTTTTTCTGTGGTTTTTAGAGAAATCAAAACAATTTGCTTTGGTTTCAAGGGATTAAATTGCTTGTGAGAGGTGTTGCAGTTGCAGGTTTACATCATTCATGAGTATTTCTGTCTCTATATTAACTGAAAGGAAAAAGTAAGAAAAAACACAAAGACACGCTTAAGTTAAATTCTTCCAGTCCGCTGCACCCACTGGTTTTGTTTTAAAAATGGACACATAGCTAATTCATTCCTCTCCCCCATCTCATTTTTTCAGCCGGCGTGTTTTTTAATTAAAAGTTCACTTTGAACATGTGATCCCATCCATTTCATTGGTGCAGGGGAGAACATAATTCTGCGGTTGCCTTTAGGGAAATACAGCTTCGACAAGGGTGCGTGGAGAATATATATCACTTCAATTTGTACTTGGGGAAATGGATTTGAGAAATGTGAGCGTGGGTCAGTGGTTTACTGTTAATTTCTGTAAATCCCATACCATATCTCGCCATTTATCACCCACGCATGGCAAATATATCTCGTGCTGAATTAGGCTGCACTCCAATCACTAACATCTTTATGTGTTTATCAACCCGAGATAAGCCCCTTAACGTGTTTGCTCATTATGTGTGTTTTGTGCAAGTATTACATGTTTTAAGTGCCAACAGATGTACGGGGGGAAGCAGGGAAAAGGCATCTGTTGGTTAATGTGCACGCTAATGCTTCTGCAAGAATTGGTTTTATTTATTTTTTTGTTTATTCTGAGGAGATCAGATCTCAAGTTCAAGAGCTTAGATGAGGAATGTTTACTGAAATGGCTTTGCTAAGAGGAGCAGCTGTCGTGCTTGAGACACACACACACACACACACACACAACATGTAGACACACATGAGTTTGCATGCTCAAATGCACACATGTGCATTCACATAAACGCACACAGAGGAAAGCAGCTGTAAAGGCTAGCAGTGGGTGTCAACATACATTAGCTCACAGACATAAACACACACACACACACACACACCCACACACACACACAAACACACACCTCTGCACACATGAACACACATTACACACTTTCTTACAGAAAAACATATATACACAGAGATAATCAGTTGGGTACTGCTACTTGATGCCTTTGAGGTAGCGGCCACCGTGTTGAAACATATTTGGTGAAATTATACCAAATTGGATCATTTTTGTGCCAAGGATCTGATCCTGGACCTTCCAAATCCACGCTGGATAAGCAAAAGTTCTGTTGTTGACAAATCTTGAAATCTATTAGTCAAAATAATGTCCCATTGAACCCAACCGTCCCGGCTTATGTAGTGGCTTTTGTGCAACCAGTGTGGGTTTTTTAAACTAAAAAAAGATCTTTCCCTAAAAAATGACCAAGCTGATTTTGTACGCAGCCTGTTCATATTCTGAAGTCGTCAGACTCCCGCTGCTTTAGCGTTAGCATGATATGCCACTGGACGGCATCAGCTGAGACTCTGCCGGACAGAATCATTCACTGCGTTATTGTACACCAGCGGATGGCCAGATGGCACCTGCAGCATGATGCACTGCTGAAGCGCGTCAGTTCAAAACACTGCTTTTAACATAATATAAGGGGCATTGTAGGGCGGTGGAGAGATCTAACAAACCCTGGACTTTTTATGTGCGAGTCCAGTGTTCACGTCTTGTCAGAATGTGATGTTTTTTTTCTACACCTAACCATATGCCTTTCTTACCTAAACCTCATCATCAGTGCTGGGCATGTGTTTTTGTTGATGTTCTGGCATTGGTTGCTGTATGCTTGTGTTGTCTAAGCGTAACCTAATGCAGCATCATCCCACCATGTGTTGTGTTGACATCATGGTAGCAGCATCCTGTAATGTCAACAGCAGAAGGAAACCTGGAGGGTAATAGCAGAAGTCCACTGCAAAGCGGCAATATGTGACAACTTAGGATGAGAACGCGTTGGCCTTTCACACATGATAACATACACATGCACACATGTTCATAAACACACACACTGCAATGCATTGAAGTATTTCTTTTGATGTAGTACATTCACTGGCCCCTAAACCTAAACTTTATTCTAACTTCAAACCCCGAAGCCAAGTCTGAACCATCAAACAGCCCCTTGAAGAAACAAGAATCAGCAGAACTGTCCTCATTTTTTAAAAAACTTTTTCACTCTTCAAGCATCCTTACTTTACAGAATGTTGTTAATTTGCAAAAAAAATGTGCCCACCGTCCAGAAATATTCACACTGCAAATTGTTCTCATTATCTAAGATGTTCCTGGAGGTCTAAAACTCAAATTCTTCCTCACAAAGAGAGCAAAACAACACTTATGCATATAGAGACACACTCACAGGAACACCTGTAAGTCCAAAGACATGCACACACACACACTTGAAACCCCCAAACACACACAATTCCCTATTCGCCCCTTGTACTCAGCTTCATCCCCTGTGCAGCCTCGGAAAGCCATTAGTTTAAAATGGATATGAGAGAGAGAGAGAGAGAGAGAGAGAGAGAGATGCTCATCTTTGGTCATCAGCAATTATCTTTTATGAAAGCTGCCAAACGGGAGCTGGGGATAATTGGCCGCGGCCCCCTTCACAGAAACATACATTTCCCTAATTGCGTATAATTGTGAAGTGAGTTCTTGGCGTGGAGGACGGAGGTAATTGCGGAGGGCCGCTGCGTTTGTCCTGACTGCTAAAGGAGCCCTCAGCCATTCATGAAGCCTCTGAGTGGAATGGAAAGGCACACACGCACACGCACACGCACGCACACACACACACACACACACACACACACACACACACACACACACACGCACACACGCACGCACGCACACGCACACACGCATGCACGCACACACACACACACACACACACACACACAAAGTGGCATTAAGTATATAGACACACGTTGACACACCTGTTAGAACACACACACACACACACAAGCACACCTGCTTGAGTGCATACTTTAGAGGCACATAGACACCATGCAGACAGCAGGCAGAAAGAGACACATTCAGACTTATTAGTGTGTGTAAAAACACACACGTGCAAAAGAGAGAGAACACATACACACAGGCACACACACACGCACACATGCACATATATATCTACATATCTCTTACTTTTGAGTCGTACTTTGCTGCTGAGTCAGCAGCAGAAATGATTTGCCAGCTACTTTGTAAGAAAGTTAGCTGAAGTTTGCTTCCAAAGAAAATCTACCATTTGGAATAAAACAAAGTGACCCTTGGAACAAATCACACTCCTTTTTAAAGGATAGTTGGCATTTTCTGTGAAATTCTTTACAGACCTCAGCTCTCCTCCTCGAATGCTTCTATTGCCAAAATGGACATAAGCACTCTGGAAATTAAAGCTTTTAATGGTGAGAGCTCTGTAGTGATCAAGCAAATCACCATTTTAGCTGAATTAGGCTTATTTTAAGGTAAAAATGCACCTATGTGAAACTTCTAATGGAAACAGGCTCCATAGAGAGCTCCAAAGTTCCCCACCTGTGCCTGTTCTTTTTTCTTATTTGTTGTAAATAAACTTTTTTATATATATATATGATTTTTCAGAGTGGCAGGTAATGTTTCCCACTCTGCAATCGTCTACACATTCCCACCTTCTCTCTCATTTAAAGTCATTATACATCATTGTACATGTAGGCCTACAGTGAATTAGCAAACAGAAGACAAAATCATTATTGTAAATATGACTTCAGGGAATCTCAACTTGGTTAGCTTGGGGGCCACTTTTGCAAAATGAGGCCACTTGCAGCAGCCCCATTTATTTTTCTAGGATTTAAGGACATTTCTAGGTTTTTTTGTTTTCTAAGATTTTAGTATGTTTTTGGATTTCAGGACGTTTCTAGGATTTCAGGACATTAGGGGCTTAGCCAGGACTTCTGTCAGAGGGTTGGGGGATCCTCCACTGGCACTTTTTTTGGTAAACAAGCTCTACTTTGATGCCGTTTTATGCACCATGGTACCTTATTTATATTAAAAGTACAAAAACAATTTCCAGTGTGACTCATTTTATTTTTATTTTGAATTAGAAAATGGTTGGGGGGGGCACCCCGCATGTTTATGTGATTGTCACATTTAAGAAAAGTTGTTTATTTGTTTAAAATTGTTTATTAATTACAAACTCAAATTCACCGCAACGCCACTTATAAATTACAGTGCTACAAACTGTGTCCATAGTAGCCACTGTAAGGCCGTTCCAGCTTCTTCAGCAGACACACCCTCAGCGTGTCAAAGCAAATAATACTGCTCATTTTTTCATGATTTTCAAACCTAATTTTAGAAACTGGATGATATTTTTTCAATAATTTAAATTGGGTTGGGTGGTTGGAACAGTAAAAAGAGTCCAGGTTGTGTAAAACTTTTTCCAAGATCCATGTACTGACCGATTTCTAATTTGATAAAGGTCATCATCTCTCCAGAAAAGATGCGTTTTTAACAAATGTTTTTAATCTAAAGGTATCAATGTGACTTTATTTGTGTTTCCAGCTCCTATCAGCTCGTTGTGAAGGAGGAGCGCAAATCCAAGACTCGCCGCGCCGCCTCCGAGGCCCCCGAGTGTTTCTCTGCCCCTGTCAGCTTTCGCAACGCGTCCATCTTGGACTCACCGTACTACATCGCTGCCGAACTGCCCCCGTCCAGTCTCACGGTGGTGCAGCCATTCACGGTGGGAGACAACAAAAGCTATGGAGGTTTCTGGAATCCTCCGCTGTCACCGGCCAAGAGCTACAGCATCTACTACCAGGCCATGAGCAGAGCCAACGGGGTGAGTCTATAAACTCCAAAAGTGTCTTTAATAACTGGAGGCAATGTTTTCATGGGTACTTTGGCCAAATAACATAAATTGGAAATTATTTGTTAAAGTCTGAATCAAATATTTAATTACCTTGACAAAGGTTGAAGGTGTTGTCCTTTTCATGTCAAATCAAATCAGTGTTGGTATGAAAAATGCTGTGGCAAATTTTTGTAAACTCCTTACGCAGTGCTAAAGTGCTGAGTCAAACCAAGTCAAGCCAAGCCAGACCATGAGTATGGAAAAACAGTATAAGCTGCAGGTTAATTTTACAGACTGAGTAATGCAGTGGCATCATGTATCACCCTTTCAGTGCATAGTCCAGTGCCTAGTCCATTAAGTAAAAGTTATGTCACTTATCAGAAAAAAAATTACCCTTCCAGGAATCTTTACTTTCAGAATCCATCAAGCTGCTTGCTTCCTGTTTTTTGCCCGGCAATTATACCGTCTGCAAATATAACAACACTCCGCCCACCTCCTCCACCTCTCCCCTTCTCATAACTCATTCACAACTTGAACTCGGCTTTTGAATTTCCATAATACTCTGAACTCCTGTGAGGGTTGTTTTAATTTTCCACTGCCGTAACCACGGTAACTCAGTTTGGCGAGCGGGGCTGGGCAAGCTGGCTGATGCAGTGATGTAATATCCTCCTCCAGAAGGCAGATTTCCCACAATGCACTCACATGGAGAGCGGCTGTATGCCTGTGTGTGTGTGTGTGTGTGTGTGTGTCTGTGTGTCTGTGTGTCTGTGTGTGTGTGTGTGTGTGTGTGTGTGTGTGTGTCTGTGTGTGTGTGTGTCTGTGTGTCTGTGTGTCTGTGTGTGTGTGGGGGTGGGCGTTCTTGCATGATTGAAAAAGCGTGTGTGTGAGCAGATGAGAATGCGTTTAAAAGTGTGTGTGTGTTTTTGCTTGTCCTTGCCAGCTGTGTGTGTGTGTGTGTGTGCGTGCTTTGTATATGTGCAGACCCTAAATCCGGTCACATAAGAATACCTTATTTGATTGGATCTCAGTCAATCCAATCAGTGTGAGGTTTGTTTGGGTCATGCATTGGAGCGTTGTGAGGGTGCTGGTGGGGAAGTTTGGTTGTTGGCAAAAAGTAAATAGAAAAGAAAGTGGGTCTGTGCAGCCTCCATAACACTGATGATTTGATCAGGACGTCAGGCATAAAAAAACGGAAACACATTCGGAAAACTCATGAATTGCTATGAAATTAATATAAATGTAAAAAAGTATAAATATAATGAATGCACATCATGTCATCCACCTCAAAATGTCTTTTTTCTTCTTCCCAGTTACAGAATGGACAACTAGCTTTATTTTCTCCTTTAAAAAGAGAAATTAGATAAACTAAAAATCACTTTTTAAAAAAAAAAAAAAGAAAACATGCTTTCCAACCCAAAAAATATTGAAGAAAAAAAATTGCTTTTCTTTTCTTTAAAAATTATAAAAAAATATCTAAAGTAAAAGAAAATTGAAAATTGTTTTCTTATAAAATCACAACAAAGAATTTAAAGACAAAAATAGGCTTCTGTATGTTTTTTTTCAAAACTGACAACATAAATAGAAAATACAGCTGCTTTAAGTTGTATGCCCCTCCCCTAACGCCAAAATAAAATTCTCCAATTTTTTTTTTGACATGCCTCCTCCTTGTTGCACCACACCCTACCTTCTCATAAATAACAAACAGTCCCTAAGTTTAATTATAATATTATTCTATATTTTAACATTCATAAATGTTATATATTTGAATATTCAGTTCTAATCCTGTTCTGAATTCATTATTCTTTTAAATAATATGTAATTAAAAAGATATTATGTAGTATCGATTGTCGTTTCAGAGAATGTATGGTCTCTCTCTCTATTTGCCTTGAAGTCATGGACATTTATTGGTGAAAATGTGCATGAACCCTGTTTAGAAAAAGGTAGCGACTGGGTGCCAGACGGTAAGCTGCAGTGTCTAAATAATGTTCATAAAATTAGGGCAAAAACGCTGGAAGAGAGTGAATCTGTTATTGGCTTTTTGCTTCCACTTTAGCCGGCGAGTGTGTTTACAGTACCCACAGTCCTGCGTAGTATTCCTCTGAAGAAACCAGTGCTCCCTAATTCAACAAGATGGGAAGCGAACTGTGATTTCTGCTGTCAAAGTTGAAACTTTGTACGCTTCAGTGTTACTCGCCAGGCCAAAAGACACGTATGAAAGCCGCGTGCTGTCATTTCTCTGTTGAGGACTATTTTACTTTCCCTCCAAGCTGCATCTTTCCCCATTCACTTCCCAAAGAAAGCAATGGTCAGGGTCAGATACACAACAGCTGAACTGGAGCTCGTTGAGCTTTTGTGCATTCGTCAAGGACTCGTCAGCAGGGTGACTGCGTGTTGACAGCAGCTTGATCCTAACCCGGTCTGGTTGAAGGACACGTCTCCTTTCACACGTAAAGATGATAAAGGTGTTGCATTGTGCTCTGATTAAAAAAAAGTGCATTGGCTGAGGAGGAAATGAATTAACCAGTGAATCCACACGGCCAGTTGTCATTTGACTCTGAACAGACTGCTGAGCCACATTGCTGCACAAACAAGAATGTCAAGATTTGAATAATTTATTCTCTAAATTCAATATCTCCATTATATACCATTGCACTAAAGTGGTATTTTGCCAATCAAGGATTTAAGTTATCTGCAGTTCTCACAAAGTCCTGTAATTTCTTTAATTTCATAGCTGTCAGTCATTTTATAAGAGTAGGTGTCACTTTTTTTTTTCTCAAGCGGCTGATGTCTCAGAAAGAAACTCATTTACATTTTAGAGGACTTGGCTGGTTTGTTGTAGTTTGATCCCATGGATGAAAGTCTGTTTCTCATTCTCCGCGTGTCTTGGATAATCCTGCTCATTCTTTTTTTTTCCTTTCCCCTTTGAGCTCCACCTGTCCATCAAGGAGAACGTCTCTCCTCCCTCTTTCTCTTTCATTTTCTGTCACTTTCTCTCTCGAGAACATTTACAAGAAATTGTTCTCTCAAACCACCCACTCTCCGTCTCCTCATTGCTCACGCTGTTGCCTGTGTTTCTCTAATAGGAAAGAAAATCCACCTACATTCTTTGCATGTCTCACTTCCTTTACCCAAATTATTTCTGTTTTCTGTCTTTAAACCTTTTTTTTCCACTTCCCTCTGTGTATCTCTGTGTCCCTCTTCTCTTCTGCCTCATTTTTTCATCCCCTGTTCTCAATTAACCCTTCTTCTTCAGTCTTGTGCCTTGCTCTTGTTCCTCCAACTCTCTTTCCCTCCATCCTTTGTGCTCATCATCCATCATGTTTGTCTCATTTTTCGTCTTTTCTTTCACCCTCATTCTGTGCAGTATGGGTTCCCCCTGTTACCTTCTCGTACAATCCATTTTTCCCTTTACCCTTTTTTCTCCCTTTTTCTCCATCTTTCCATCAGTCTCATTGTATCAGTTCTCACTGTCTTTCTTGCATTTCCCTTCTTTTATTTCAGTCCTCATGCAATCACAAATAAAGAACATGATGCTTCAACAGCGCTGTGATTAATGGGTGGTTAGGTTTAGCCACAAAAATTGCTTCATTATGGTTAGGAAAAGGTCATGTTAGTTCTTGAAATACCCTGGTTTTGGTGTCTAAAAAGCAGCTGGAAATGCAGTGTTTTCTTGGTAAAAAAAATTGGCTTTTTGTGGCACTCTCCCAGGTAAAAGCAGAATTGTCTCAGTCAAACAGAGACAATTTTTGAGGCAGTATCCAAGCAGGTAACTGAGTGATGTTGTGGTGGAGAACTACTTTTTGAGGCACTATCCTGGCAAGAAATGCAGCTATGTCTAAAAAAAAAACACACCCAAAACTCCCGCTGTTTTGTGGCACTACCCCAGCTGGAAATGCAATATCTACATAAAAAACAGCGACTTTTCGTGGCACTATTCCAGCAGGACACACAGAGATGTCTGTGCAAAAATAAGAACAAAAACAAAACAAAAAACTCTTTTGGAAGCACAGTCTCAGTAAGAAATGCAGAGATGTCTTAGCAAAAAAACATGGGTTTTAGTGGCACTATCCTGGCAGGGAAGGCGGTGAAGTCCTCACTAAAAAGAACTGCTCTTTGCGTCACTCTTGAGGCAGGAAAAACAGTGATATTGGTCTGCAGCTTGGCAGGCCTACTGTAGGTGCCACACCATCCATTACCCCCCTCCATCCCCAAATGATCGATTCAGCTCATATACCGCGGCACTTTAAAAGAGTTAATATGATAAGTGTTAAACATACAAATGTAAAGTATCTGCGGTTTGTGGAGACGTACATTTACGTACATATGCCAACATTTATTCTGGCGACTGGGCTGCTCCATGTCTCCTTTTCTTGCTCCCTTTATTTCCCACCTGTTCGGCTTAACCTTTTCTCAACTTTTTTCCTCCCTCTGTGTCCTCCACCCTTTTCTTCCCTTTAATGTTTTTGCCTTCACACCATGTTCTTCCCATTTGTTCTCCTTGTCCCCCTATCCTTCCTTCTCACACTCTTTTCAGATTTTTGCTTTAACCCATCTCCCTCCCTCCCTCCCTCTGGGGTGACATCAGTCTGATGCCAGTCTCTCATCTCCCATCATTGTGCCAATTAGTTGACGCTCTGCACATTAAAACTGCTCACCAATGGCAATCTTGATATCTCCCTCGATGTCGTGTGATGTGATGTCGCATGCGCACACACACACACACACACACACACACTCACACACACACACACACCACCCACATTAAAGGCAAACACACGCACAGACAAGAATAAAGTGCCTGGGGCTGTAAGTAAGAGAAGTAAGAGCAAGAGTGATCGGGGACTTGGGGATGAGGCGCGATGGAAGGAGGGGGAATAAAAGTCTAAAAAGAGTGGAAGGGAGATTAAAGAAGATATAATACTGGAGGCAAAGATGGAGGCCGGCAGGGCTGAAGAGACATAGTGAGAGAGGAGAGACATATGAGGGACATGGTTTGCAGACTGCAGGAAAGCTAAGAATCGAAGAAAATCAGTGAAACGTCAATTCCTTCGAACTGAGTGACTTAAACACCATCCAGCACTTTAGGGAAGAGCCTGAATGCTGACTGTAAGCAGGGCTGCATCACCCAAAATGAGTTTATCCCTGCAGCCAGGTTCCAGGTTCAAGTGTCGACATATATCGACAGTAAAAGGCCAGTTTGTAAGATTTATGGGGATATATTGGCAGAAATGGAATATGATATAATAAGTATGTACTCTTTAGTGTATAATCACCTGAAAATAAGAATTGTTGTGTTTTCGTTACCTCAGAATGAGACGTTTATATCTACATAGGTAGCAAGGCCTAGTTTATGGAGATTCGACATGTTGCACCTCTATGTTTCTATAGTAGCCAAGAATGGTCACAGTAGCAAGAAGTCGAACTGCAGTGAGCAGCGCCAAACTACACTGTTTGTAACATGAAAGCGCTTTATTCTGTTTTAGAGGTTTAAATCACTTGATCTGTTTGTTTTGAAGAGGAAGAGACCTTTGTGGATAACTTGGCATCTGGTGAACGTTTGGATCTTAAGTTATTAGGAAAAAAAAACTGACTTCATATTAGCATGTGTTGGACTAGCCGCCTGCAGTGACATGCCAATGTGCATCAGAAATGCATGATTTTTTTTTTTTAAAGCTTATTTATTTATTTATTTTTTTCCCTTGGTGAGACAGGAGAGGTTGAAGTGTGAAAGGGGGAGAGAGGGGATGACATGTAGCAAAGGGCCACAGGTTGAGATTGCGGCCGCTGCTGCAAGGACATGGCCTTCTGTACATGGGGTGCTCGCTCTACCAGATGAGCTACTGGGCACCCCAGAAATACATGGATTTTTCAGCTTAAATGGCTTGAACTGAACGTGTGGGTCAGAAAAGGTGAGCACACATTTACTTCTGAGAGAAAAGGGTGAGCATGTTGTTGGTGAAGAACCCATCCCCGAGCTGCCAAACTGCGTCGGAGACTCACTGATTTGTAACATTAAACTGCTTTATTCTGTGTCGACATCTGTCTTAGTCACCTGGTCAGTTTGTTTTAGTAAAGTGGACGACCTCTGTGGATAATTTGGCTCCCAATAAAAACCTCCTGAATAACAAACACTGAAGGAATTCTTGCAGGGAGAAATTTTAGATGTTTACAATCTGCAATTCACTGCTAGATGTGATCAAATCCCCTAAATTTTACCCACTTCACCTTTAAACCTGGCTGCACCCATCAGTCTTTGAGGGCAAAGAAGCAAAAGAAAGAATTTAGTGGAATTAGGAGGTAGAGGATCAAAACAGGGATGGGGAAGAATAAAGTAAAAGATGGAGGAACAGTGAAAAGCGGGTAAATTAGCAGAGATGAGAAAGATATGTTGTCTCACCACGTCAGCACACTCATAATTAAATGGCTAAAAAATATGGATAAAAAACAGGGTGCAAAATTCAGGGAAAACTCGCAAGAGGGCAGCGGAAGAGACGGACGGGCGAGGAGGAAAGCCATAAAAGTGCAGAGGGAAGTGATGAGAAAAGTTAGCAGGTAGGAGAGGTGGAATTGTCGCAGGAGGAAGAAATGGGGCGAGAAATGGCACAAAACAAAAGGAAACGGTGGCACACACGCAAAAACATGCCCTCCCGCGCTGTGAAAAATGCAGCCAGACACCTTTTCTTGACAAGTAAAAAGCCTCAGGGGTTGGCCAAGGTACTCTGACAATCAATGTCATTCTCACACACCACACACACACACACACACGCACGCACGCACGCACGCGCGCACGCACGCACGCACGCACACACACACACACACACACACACACACACACACACACACACACACACACACACACACACACACACACACACACACACACACACACACACACACACACACACGCACAGCACGCCTCAGAGTGCAGATTTAGGTGGATGCAGGGGAGCAACATAGAGTGAAACATTTTACAAACTGACAGTCAGTGTCAATCATGATGCACTCAGCTGACCCGAAAATCCCTAAATGCACTTTTATTCTGTGTTTTGGGGGGGCATACTTCGGGAGCTGTTTACAATGAAGGCACTGGGGATATAGTGTGTGTGTTTTCTGTGTGTGTGTGTGTGTGTGTGTGTGTGTGTGTGTGTGTGTGTGTGTGTTTGTCAAGAGTTTTTGGTACCAGAAAGAGCCGTTAGCAAAACAGAAGTTGTTGAGAAACAAATAAATTTAGGAGAAAGACAGACAGCAAAAAGAGAATGAAGGAGTTATGGACTAAAAAAAAAAGTTGTTACCCTGGCTACCTCGGGTTGCCTGGGAACCCCCGACAGCCAATCACAGCATCCAGAAGTCAGACAGAAAACACACACAGTTGGCAACCCTGCCCGTCAGTCAGAGCACTGGCCCAACCAACTGTTTGATGGTAAGAAAGAAAAAGAGAGGGAAGATGGAAAGATAGATAGATGAAGAGAGAGAGCTCACCCACACAGCAGCTGCATCTCACACACACACTTAGTATTCATGTCAGGCTCCACAAAGTGAACTACTACACACACAGAAAAACACACACACTGTGTCTCCAGTGTCTCCACCGTAAACAGCTCCCCTCCTCTCGTCTCCCAACCTCTGTGGATGGAGCCAGGGCAATAAATTGGCCTCACATTTATTAACTTTGCTTCTTGCAACCTCCTGAGGTTTAGCCCATTAGCATGAGCGAAGACGAGGCTTCTCTTCACAGTGACAGTGCATCCAGAGAAGCCGGGTCTCTAAATGGACCGTAAATAGGCACGATAGGACCCAATTTTTAGAAACAGGAGTCGCTGGTGCTCTGGGAACTGATCTTTCTCCTTTGGTGGCAATTTGTGGGATATACAGACCACTTACCATAGAGACCTCTGCCCTAATGACAGGTGTAACAAAGAGGTTGAAACTGAGTCATCTATCACTGCTGAGGCCCTGTGCGATATTTGATTCTGATGAGTTTGTTATTACATGTACGTACATATGAGCCTGTTTGCCAGAAGAAACTTTTATCATTGCATGTTTCTGCAAACCATTGATATATTCCCAGTCATCTATGTCATGGTAATGGTGCGTTTATGCAACGTCGGAAGGTTGTAGCTTCAGAGTTGGGAGGTTGTTCATCCAAATTCGTTGTGTTCATGTGCATTGAGGTTGTAAAGTGGGAACAACATGGCAGATTGGTTGCATTTTTAATTCTTAGAGTGTTTAAACAAGAGGTTGTTAGCTGCTTCCAGTGTATTTGTACTTTTATGTATTATTTTATTTTTCATATACTTAATATATTATAAATTACATTTTTATATATAATCTAGGTCACTCTACATGGACAGAAGTTGATTTTAATTATTAGCATATTACACTTTACATATGATCAAAAACTGACATGATAGCTAGTTGGAACAAAATGACTACAAATATAATTTTCCGTCATGTAAAGTTTCAGTTCAAAATGTAAAGTTTCATGATTTTCGCTGTACAACAGCGTACAGTGAAAATCATGAAACTTTACATTTTGAAGCGTACAGCAATTCATTTGATATCAATCCATACCAAAACAACACATGTATTCACTGAATATGACATTTTTTTTAAACGGATATAGTGAAATTATTTGAAGCAAGGGGTCTTGACAAGTAAATATCTCCTGTAGATCAGTTGTTGTTTTAGATGACCTTTTTTTATATATTAAATAAAGATCAAAAAGTACAAAACACACTAATCACTGTAAGAGGTCATCCGTGTATTAATACGCATCATTCTCGTCATCTGTACAAGTAACCTGCAGGTGCTGACAAACGAAATTATGCATTTATGCACAGAGAAGAAAGTAAAGCGGAGAGACAGACAGATATTTAGCCAGTCGTCAGACAGACAGATGGAAAGCAGACAGAGATGTAGTAGAACCAGGTGTGTTTAGTCTTGTGGAGAGATCCAGCTTAGAGGCTCACACCATCCATCATCCACTAACATTTATCTTCCCTGCTCTTTAACTTCATAAGCCAGCTCCCAGCAAGCAAGCACACACACACACACACACACACACACACACACACAGGGGCAGGCATACAAACGCGACATTAACAAACATTCAGCATATGAACAAAGAATGCCCGTCTCCTGTTTTTCTGTTTTGCTCCCCATTATATTCTTTCACTTTTGCTGTGACTGATTGATTGCACAAAATGAAAACACACAAAAAAACAGCAGGTAACTCATGTCACTTTATGACAAACTGAAATCCACTTTCTCATAGTGCAGCCACAGTATTTTAGAAACACTGCATATTAAACTTTACTCACTCCGTCTCTCAGTCTGCCATTTTTCTCCGTCATTCTGACAGTGTGACACTTGCAGGTAGATGTCTCATTGCAGTGACACCGTTCATCAATCAGCGTGATCAGTTTTGAGCATTGCAAGATGATTTTCTGGCTCCCCTCTCAAGTGTGTGTGTGTTTTTTGTTGTTTGTGTGTGTGTGTGTGTGCAGCAGCTGTCATTTCGTCCTGGAGAGTAACTTGTCACTCAGAAATACCAACTGTCCTCCAAATGCATGCTGCCTTAAGTGGAAATTGTGAGGTTGTGTTTTCAACATCTGAAGTCAAGCGCACAAAATGTTCGATGTGATTTAAGTCAGGAGAGTACTGTTGAGGAGAGGAGAGTACTGTACTGTTCTCATTCCCAAGTTGTCAGAAAACGATGTTTTGTCACCCCTTTCAGTCTGTTATATCGATGCCAAAGACTCCCTTTAGCATTTTAATATGACGCACCAGGCTTGTAAAAACACTCAATTGTAGATCCATCTGCGGTATTACTTGACACTGTAGCAACTGACAAGAGGCGGGTGGGTCAAACATGACTTAAACCTAACGTGACCACATGGTTTTTCATACCTCATGTGACATATTTTGTTTTTTTTGCTCATGTTCCAAGGGGTTAAATGTAATTAAGTATTGGAAATAAAAGTACATGTACATCCCAAGCGAGCAGTCATCTTTGTAACAGAAACCACCATCTTCCTTCCTTATTTGGTAGCAAGAAACTAACATGATTAGGGAGTGAAGTGGAGTAAAATTATACATTTTATTTAGGAAATGTATTTAAGTAAAAGCAAACGTTGACAGAAATAGAAAAACTCAAGTAACATACAGATACTTCCAAAAAAAGTAATGAAAAAACACTTCAGTGCATTACACCACTGGGTGTCAGACCATCCACAAGCCCCTCCTCTTCCTGATCACAAACTCTGCTAAAGTTGATGTAATCAGACTACATCATTTACAGGAAAAATACACATGTAACTTTTCTGTAGTTTGCAGAAACATACAATGCCAACATCGTATTCTGGCTGAATTGTTTTGCTTTTGACTCTATTCTGTAGAACAATGTCTCTGAAAAATAAAGCTCTGCCTTTGTTTCTGCCACCAGAATACATCTGAAAGAGGTTTTATAGAAGATTTCAACCTATAAAACTAGTTCTTTTGTTTCAAGGTTTCAGTTGTCAAAAAAGAAAAAAAAAAACTCAATGTTGTTATGACCTTAAAAAGCCAAATTTAGAAGAAAATGAATGTACATTGGCAGTACCTTGGGAGTGATTTTGTTCAAATGCTAAAGTGACAGGCGTCAGTGTCGGCGGCGGCTGCCGTAATCGTCTTTGATGAAGACAAATGGGCGAACATGTGAAGGAGGCCAATCTATGTGTGACAAGTGGGTTAGATACGTACACTTACTGGTGACAGCACATCATGGAGGGAAGAAAAGACAAAAAGACAGGAGCAGTGAAGGAATGAAAAGAGCTGGAATAGAAAAGCACACGCCTCTTTAGGTGGTGACAGCCCATCAGAGAGAAAATGACAAACGGTGGAACCACAAGAACGTAAAGTGTGAGGGACGGAGAAAGGAGGACACAGAAAGCTTATTTTGGCTTGTTGGAAAGGACAACTGTGGGACAGACAGAGGTTAAGAGAGATGTGACCTGCCCTGTTAAAACTGATTTTGTAATTTTCACTTCAAAATTTAATCTTTCAACACTTTGATTATTACAGAATCATCTAGTTATAATAATGAGCATCATTTTGCAATATGCTTATAATACACTTAAACAAGAGTTTTTAAAGAGAATAATACAGAGAATTAACCCTTTGAATCCTGGGCAATTTGGCTTTATTTCTTTTAAAAACATGTGAAGAAGGCAGTGAGCAACCTTAAAGGTAATGATCCAAAAATTCACAAGAAATTAGTAAAATGTACAATATTATAACATCATTATTAGCAAAAAAAAAACAAAAAATCCTGCGAAAGTAAAACAAACAAGAAAACAAAACCAAGATATGACCTGGAAAAAAGTCTAAAAAAAAAAAATCGTAACCATTCTCTAAAATAATTTCAAATGCATAAAATGATAATTATAAGAGTAGTTCTCTGGAAATTTTTCCCAGTTTTAAAAAAAAAAAAAAATTCTTGCAGTTTGCAGGACATTTCTTGTCAAGTTGCTCATTGCCTTTTTTCTGATGTTTTTAAAAGTAATGGGAAGAAAAGTGATATAAATCCAGGTTTCAAAAGGTTAAAAAACAGGAGTCAGAGTAGAAGAAGGGAAGGAGAAAAAGTGATGTGAGGAATGGGAAAAGTGTCTACCTGTACACATGCGCATGTGTGCTTGTGCTGTACGTGATTGACAAAATATACATAACATTTACATATACTGTTTTTGTCATTTAAATTTTATTTATTTTCTATCAATCAGACAAAAAAAAAAAACCATATGACTTACATAACAGCAAACAATGCAAGAACAGAGAGACAGCCTATAATGAGAAATAATTCACAGAGTCACCCATATATCATGAGCTCCTAATTAATTGAAAGTAATTATCCCAAACTTCAGAAAATTTCACTTTTGTATTCAGGTTTAGTTTTGTTCTTTTGAATTCATCACTCATCCATAGTTAGTGTGTTACTGCAGTAGATGGCGGTCAGCACGCCCCTGGTTGTCTAACAGCAGGTAAAGTGGTAAAAACTTTCTTTATAAAGCGTACAATTAACGTGATATTGATTTTTTTTTTTTTAGGTGACTAAAATTAGTTGTGTGGCTTTTTTAAAAAGTTATATATATATATGAATAAAAGTTATTATCATGTGGTGCTGCAGTTATGAGCAAGAACTATTTTCAAAGCGGCCACTGATGCGTTCAAGGACACTGGGTCATCAGATAGTTGCATACTTTATAGCCTTTCTAATGCAAAAAAATACCAAAATTTGCATAATCCTTTTTACGGCATCAGTGTCGGTAGACTGTGATTTGATTTTCTCACATCTCTACTTGTCAACACAATGCTTTGTGTTCATGAATGTCAGAGCATCTTCGAGTGCACCACAAAGAAAAAAAATTCAAAATGATCTCTACTTCTCACAACACAACATAACAAGGACACCCTCTGTTTGTCAAACAAGTTGTTGATATTCATGGATTAGCGACAGTATTGTCAGCAGAGAATATGCAAGTGAATTGGTAGAACTTGAAATGTACTCAGAAGAAAAGTTGCATTCTGAAAATGTTTTACAATCAAAAAGTTGTATTAAGTTTTTGGGTGGCCACAGCTTGCGAAAACACAGGCATGGTCTTCTGTTCTCCTCCTGTCAACAATGGCTGACCCTGCTGATTTTAAGCAAGTTCTCCTCAATAACATTGTTTAAACTGAGCAGCTAATGTTGCTGTAAAGTTAGCAGAGTGAGATGCCCGGCAGGTGCGTCTTGTTTCCAGAGTATAGCTTTTGTTTACATATGATATGTATAGTCTTTTGACCCGTAGTTTTTCCGAAAACAAAATATTTTCACACTGCTGATTAATTCATGAGAAAATAACATTCTCCTCAATGTCTTTCGCTTGACTGCTTGTCATTATCTGCCTGCACCTATCTGAATGTGATAAAGAATTTCAAAATAAAGGCACATCCAGAATAGAATGATCCTTCATTTTAGGTGCCTCTTGCAAAGGTGCCACTCACTGGGCTGCAATAATTAATGCCTTTGAAATGAGAAAGCGTTGGATTCACAACATTCAACATGTAAACAACACTTTTCTAAGAATGAGTTAAAATTTATACATGTGATTCTGCGCCTAAACTGTATACCTGTCTGTCTCTTCTCTCCACAGGAAACCAAAATCAACTGCGTCCGCCTGGCTAACAAAGGTATGAGCACCCTTCCATTGATACTCAGTCCGCACTTATCGTATATTACTACAATTAAGATTATTCTTCTGTCTAATTTGACTTTTAATCATTGGTAAGATTAATCTTAAGAAGTGTGATTATATGACCCCCTAGAGTAGCATTGCAATGTTGCAAGTGTGTTAGATGAGATGATCACACACACATACACACACAATAGTGAGACATGAAAACCCACAACCTTTAGGCCAGACAACCCCACACCCTAACCACGTTACCCTGCATGATTTCGTTGCCTAGCACTCTTTCTCTCTCATCTCCTCTCTCCTAATCTTTCTCTTTTATTGCCCTTTTCTGTCTCACGTTCTCCCTCTTTTTCATCTCTTCTGCTCTCTCTTTTTCCATCTCACACCGCATCCATGTTGCTCATCAGTGTATAAAGTGGAACATCAGGGCCATTACATACCGATTGACCGCCTTCATTAAACCCGATGGATGGAGGCTAAAGCGTTAGCCCCAGAACCCATTTCATCCTATTCTGTTTTGCTTTCCCCATGTCTCCCATCTTTATTTGCTGCTCATCTCCGGCAAATACACCCATTTGTGTGCCAGGCGATGTGCTTTGAAAGCTTTTGAGCTTGCTATTGATTTTCCTCACCTCGTCTTTTTTTTTCTATTTCATTTTTTCATCTGCATCAAACATTGATTTGATTTTTCCACATTTTCTTTCTCTGTTCTCTTACTCTGTCTCGCTCTCTTATTATTTCTCGTCTGCATCAAGCATTTATTGCTCATTTGTGCGCATTCTTCTCCTTTTATATCATGCTTTTTTTCTTGCTCTATCCATTTCCAGGCTGTGTTTTTTTTCTTTTTTTCTGAGTGGAAAGTATTGTGGGTGGAGGTCTACAGAGTGTAGACGCTGCTCTCTGTCTGTCTGCATGTGTGTGTGTGCTTGGGAAAAGACATGCTTTTAACTTTGTGGCTGTCTTTCATATGACAAAATGCTAAATTTTTACAATATGTAGATTTAATTGTTCCCAAAACAAACTTTAAATCTACTGGAAATGTACTTTTTTGAAAGTTTTTGATATGTGGGCAGTGTTCTGAGGCAATGCAGATGGCTATTTTTTGCAAAAAGCCTATGACTAATTCATTTGTGATACCTGCTATCCACTCTCTACAGCAGCTGATTTCAATGACAAACACCACTCGTCTGGTTCAGCGGGGTCCAGTCAGTGGAATCAGCTGCTGTAGTTTTTTGTTAGAAGAAAAACATTCAGGCAGTAATTTGGAAGTAATTAAGGTTTAGTTATGTAAGCGTCTGTTAGAGAAACCCACCAGAATAAATGTTGGTATATGTTTCTGCAGACTACAGATATGAAACTGTTACTGTTATTATTATTATTATTATTGAAACTTTATTTTGAAATTGCTGGGTTATTATGTGGCCAGGTGCAGGCACAAGAACCACTCGGTTATGGTTAAGATAAGATCATGTTTTGGCTTAGAATAACCAAGTTTGGGGCCACAATACTGTTTGAAAATGCTGTAGCGTCTGTAAAAAGCAACCATTTTCTGTGCCACTGTCCCTGGTGGAAACAAGCCAACAGGTCACTAAAAAACACCAATGTTTGAGGCCTAGAAAGCGGGTCAAAACACAACAATGTAAAAACAACCATTTTGTTATTTTTTGGTCTTGAACAGTGATCTGCAGCTTGGAAGACATCTGGCCATAGGTGTCATAAATGTCCATATAATGCGTAAGAAATGTACAATTGCATCGTATTCATGGTTTGCAGAAGCGTAAAATGCCAGCATTTTCTTCTGCTGGTCAGAGGCAGAGAATCTGATTTGACTGTAACTGGATGGACTGAGCCAAAGAACTATGATTTGGGCAAGGTAATGGAAACCTTCAGGTAAAGAGAAATTAAGGGGAGGGAGATGATGTGCAATAATCATGATCAATCAACAATCAGATCAATATTTGCCACTTTCTATAAATTACTGCATACTCATTAAATAATTGGTAATCATAGAAAAAAGAAGAAAAAAAAAAACTTCTGCTTGATTGTCAGATTATTACGTGCAATACTCGAACGGGGCCAAAATGTATGTTAAACAAACCTGTATGAATTGAATAGGATTTGAGCACCATTTATTGTTTTATTTTAGTGGCTTATAATTTGTTGTGGTATATCAGTAGTCTTTATCATGTATTCTTGCTTTTTTGCACTTAAATATGAGTGTTACCTTACATACCATCTAAAAACCTGGTTCTTTGGCATAACAAAATGTTTGATTTTAAGAAAAAAGGGCCAATTATGTATCAGTTAGTTTAATTTTTGAGGAAAACTTTGTTTTCTTGCATCCCTCTTTATGAGAAGTAATCAGGGTCCAGATTTACCAGCAGCCAAAACAATTTCACAGCATCCATTTACAAATCTCACACAACTCAAGTCTCATTTATCCAGTTGTGTGCTCTGCCACACTCCCAAACAGATGCATTTTCACTAAAACTTGACTATTTAAACCTCTTCCACCTACAAGTAGCATGCCCTGAGCATGCCTGGGTATTTAAACACTGCTTTAGCAGAGTCCAAACCTATATGCGTGCCCAGGCACGCTGCTCATCCATGCGTGAGGCTGTTTGTACTGATGTATTTTAAATTATGTTTTTGGCAAAAATTTTAAAATAAATAGAAATACTGAGCATGCGACTGGATGAATGACACAACTGCAAAAGTTGTGTGAGAGTTTTTAAATGGATGTTTTGATTTAGTTTTTCTAAATGTGAACCCTAATTACTTCCATTCAGGAAAAATGTTTGCTTTATTTGGATTCTCTCTGCACCAAGGAGGCGTGTGAGAAAAACAAAATTTTCTTTGTGAATTCAAGGTAACACACAATACGTAATTAATGCATAAATGGTCCTTGTAGGACGAAGTATTTCTTTAACCAGTGAAATCATTTCTGCACTCTGCCTCTGAGAAATATAGATACAACTTTTCTTTAATCAGACAAAAAATTTTACAGTTGACTACTATTCACCATAAAATCCATCCACATATACAGCTGATAAGGCAGCGATGTGCAAGGAATCTGTCAGGGCCCACTAAAGCCACCTAGTTGCCTCAACATAGTTGCTATAAATTTCTGTAATTTAAAAACTTGATTAATCCTGATGAATAACTGATCTGACTTTGTCTCTGGGTGAATTAACCTTCACAGCACAACCCGGAGGCCAGACTGTGTCTTTGCTCCAACTTTGCCACGCCACAAAGTTCATACTTATTTTTTTTTCCTTTCAACCATCACTTCATTTCTTTTCTCTTCCATTTCCTCCTCCCTTTATTTTGATTAACCCGTCAAGCCAGGCTGACACACTGAAATGTTAACCCCCAGCACCACATCTGCATTCACTGACTCACTCTTTGGTTAACAAACATTCCCACCAGCAGCACATCTGTTAGGCCTTTCTCCTGGTAATGGGGCAGTTAAGATGCTCGTTGACACTCACTTCCTGGCAATACTTTCAGTCATATCCCAGTTCACATCTTGAGTGCGAGCTGTCCCATGGATATTAATGTTCTCGTGCTATCTCTCACCACTGCAATTTCTCTCCTCTAAGACAGATTGTGCAATTGAAAACCAGGCAGATCTAAACCTTGATGAAATGGATAAAGGAAACTATACGTCTTTTTTTCTTAGACTTTTTTTCTTCTTTCTTTTCTTTTTTTGTTGTTGTTTGTTTTCTCTCTTCTCTCTCTTTCTCATGCTTTCCGGCGGGGACGTGCGGCCCTTGGCCTTAGTGGTAATAGGTAGGGGACAAATAACAACGCCGTACATTCTAGTCATCCCAAGCGAAGGTGATTATTGCTTTATAGGCAGAATATTTTCTTCCCCATGTTATACTTTTTCATCACGGTACAACCATAAACACAACACGAACCCTGTTTCATTTCGGTTGTCCCCTGCCCTCCTCCTCCCTTTTGTTTTCTTGACTTTTCTCTTGTTTTTTTTTTAAGTTTATTTTTTAAACTCTTTGGTTTTTGTCTTTCCTTTTCATCGCCATCTTACTGCATTTGTTTGCATGTCTGCTCCGCTTCGAGTGTCGCTGGCTGTGTTTGAACGTCTTCTCTCTCTGTCTTGTATCCACACACACACACACACACACACCAATGCACAGCGGTGAAACCATGCTGCTTTCATGTGCAGTCAATAGCCTGGGTAGGAGGACAAAAAGCTAACATTAGACTTTCTTACAAAGGGATTGAAAATCAATCCCAAATTCATCCTTGGATCTTTATTGGTCTGTTAGATTAAAATCTGAATTAAGTTACAAAACACAAGGTTATTACTTGAATCATGGTTTTATTCTTACATGATGGCATTGATTTAGTGAGTGATTTGAAAAAACAGAAAGGTGTGGTGGACGAAACAGCAATGGAGGATGTTGATTCCCTTAAATAGCAACAATGGTTGATTACACCTCCTCAGTCCCCCTTGAGAAGTGAGTTTTAACTTCCATATCTTAGGTTTTTATCACTTATATAGCATGCCCTTGACGAGGACAGTTCAATCCAACATCAAAAATACATATTTTTCATCTTACCTGCTGTTTATCAATCTAGATTGTTTTGGTGTGAGTTGCAGAGTGTGCGAGATATTCGCCGTAGAGATGTCTGCCTTCTCTCCAATATAATGAACTAGATGGCACTCAGCTTCTTCAGTTTAGTTTGGTTTATTTAATTAAAAAAAGGTCAGCGAGTAATGACATTGATCATTAACAAGACATAAAAACATGATGGCACCAGATTTAGCAAGATGCTAATTTTCATCTGTAATCCTACGCTTAACAAGCTGATGCAATACATAAAATTTCAATACAGAACACAAGAAAAGCAGATACCCCACACAACAAACGACAGAAGGCACACAGTGGACAGCATAAAATACAGTATGGTATACACAAGAACTACATTTTTATAGTGACCAAGTTACTACTGCAAACGGTACGTATTGTGTAATACAAAAGCCAGTACAAAATACACAGTAACTACATTCAAAGTGATCAATGCAAATTTCTTGCACTATAAAAACAGTAACTAAAGTTGCACAATAATAAATACAATATGAAATACACAATAACTAGATTTAAAAAATGACAGAATTACTAGTGCCCACTCCTTACACTATAAAAAGTCAGTGCACACTGCACAATACAAATGACATTTTTACATTTTTAAGATGACCAGTTACAACCGCCAATGCCTTTCACAATAAAAACCGAAAGTGCACACTGCAAAGTTTATTACAAGATATACAATTACAGTAACTTCCACTTGTGCTCAAAATGCCCAAAAATACATTTGAAAAACTCAACCGCAATGTCTCTTTTTAGATATCATGACTTGGTTACTCGAGATAATAAAACTACACCCAGCAGTTTTATCAGTGGAGAAAAGGCAGACATTTCTACAGCCAATATCTCCGACACTCAGCAACTCAGACCGAAACAATCTAGATTGATAAATAGCACTGCTGGTCAGAGAAAATGAATTTATCATTGATTTTTGGGATGAACTTCAAATCACTGGGATTTAGTTAAAATTAAGAGAGATACGATGTTGCCAAAAGGTCATTAACATAACTTTTCAACCTGCCTTCAGGGCGTTTTCAGAAAGGTTTACTTGATTATACGGTGCGCCTTGAAATTACATTGAATTTGCACTTTATGCACTTTGGCAGTGGACATGAAGATTTTGGTACCGAGAAGGTAGTTACTGATTTGAATTAATATTGTAGCTACAGACCATAACCCCCTGAAACACTTATCTCAAACGTTCAGGTGTAATAATACCAAATTTGGTAGAGTTCATGTTCAGTTA
This sequence comes from Plectropomus leopardus, assembly GCF_008729295.1. NCBI lineage: Eukaryota > Metazoa > Chordata > Actinopteri > Perciformes > Serranidae > Plectropomus > Plectropomus leopardus. The sequence continues at coordinate 37,150,588 of NC_056464.1, read as the reverse complement.
TTTATGTGGTGGATTAATTTCAAAGGCGTTCGGTTTGAATTGAGCCCTACCGAACACCGTCCTCCACTGATGTTTCAAGGCCACTTCCCTAAAATCACTCCTCAGCCACAAAACACACCTGCAACTCACTGCTAACCGTCATGCTTTCATTTATGAAAGTCTGTAACATTTCTTGTGAGCATCAAATACTGTGATTCAATCGTATGTTGCACTCACAGATTTGGTATTTATTAAAGGGACGACAAGCCACTGAACTAACCTTCTATTTTCTCAACATTCATGGTCATTAAAAAGAAGTGGCCTTATATTTGAAAGAAAAATCACTTCATTTTTTAATTTGTCTCTATGATCATGAGAATGTTTTCAAACCTTTTTACTTTCATCAGCAATGCTATAATATTTAAGGCCTTAAAATTCATGAATGGGTTACATTGCAAAATGAGATATCTAGCACTAAAAAATGTGAACAATTGCTGCATGTTACCAATACCTCAAAAAATAAAGTAATTTTTTTATATATGATTTTTTTATATTATGAAAATCATTTGCTGCCATGAGACCTCTTGAGAACAACACTGATTTCATCTGTAGAGTAAAATAATTTCCTTTTTTTGTATTCATTTTAGTGCAGCCCAGCTCTTTAAAACCCAGTCCTTCACGTGTCATCAAAACACAGGAGCTAAACAATGTTTACCGAACAGGATTTTATTTGGCAGTGCGGAGACGTGACAGCTGAATATGAATGCTATTCAGTGATACAACAATCAAAATGTTGACTTGAGCAATGGGGACACAACGGGGAATCAGTCAACAGCAAGCGTAGTCGTAAACTGCTGTCACTGTTCTTTGTCAAGAATATGAGATGACTTCACATGAATACAATAACACTTATTGTCCTGAGGGAAATTGATGTTGCGAGGCTCGACACAAAGAATTATGCATATCATGCACAATAGCGGACACAAGTGAAATCCTAAATTGAATAAAAATAGATTGCATTCATATGAAGCCGGCTGCTTACCTCGATGCAGATGAAAGCTCTGGGTAGTGTTAAAATGACATTTCACTGCAATGCTGAATATTGTACAGTTAGTTTTTTTTATTACTTACACAACACTTTTATCAGTGATACTCAACTTGTGGTCCGTGGGCCAAACCTGGCTCCTGATAGAGTGTTGGGTGCCCCCCCCCCAACCATTTTCTACTACTTCACAATAAAAATATAGTGATTCACACTGGGATTTATTTGTGTACTTTTAGTATAATTTTTCATAGTAGCTGGTGGTTTTAATCAACTCATCCTTTGACTCCAAAGATGTAGCAGGATCAAGGACAAATGTAATTCCTTTTTGTTTTAAAAATGACTAATAAATCTACCTTCTAAAATTCTAAAAAAAAAAAAAAAAATTGTCCCAAAATCTCAGAAATGTGCTAAAATCCTAGAAACATCCCCAAATCTTACTAAATTCCTAAAAACATCATAAAATCATAGAAACTTTCTAAAAATCCAAGAAATCTCCTTAAATGCTAGGAAAGTCATAAAATACTAGAAACTTCCTAAAATCCTAAACATCCTAAAGTTCTAAAATTAAAGTTAAATCGTAGTTACATGGCCCTGGCCTCCTGTCATTTTGCAAAAATGCTCCCCAAAGCGAAGCAAGTTGAGTATCCCTTGACTTAAATAAACCTCAATTAATGTTAAATAAACACACACATAAACACAAAATAAATAAACACACCACTGCATTGCTTGCATTTAGTGGACTGTTTGTCCAATTGGTTATAGTGCTCTAAATTAAAAACACGTGGCAAGCTCGGTTCAATATATGGTGCATTACACTGTGACATATCTGTGAGTAACATACAAAACATTAATGCATATTTTGACTCTCACGCACTCTGCATTGCACGTGCTCAGCACTTCCCTCATCATTCTCATTCAGCACTTCACAGCTAAGCCGTTGGCAGCAGCTTGCTAACTCACTGTTTAACCAACTTGATGTTTTCTAAACCAAAGAGGACTGAAACATCATATTAATGAGGCCTCTTTGACATTGTGTCTGGGCTGAGATCAACTCTTTCACTTTCAGTTCAATCAGTTCAAACCGGGAAGTCAGAAAGATGAATTTGTTGGAGGTTGTCTCTCTCAACAGCCTGTCAGCTCCAAAGTTTTTGTCTAAACCTTGGCTTTATAAACAGAGAAGATAGTTGCACTATAGTATTCAGTAGGTTGTCAGTGTGGTTAATAGGACTCCTTCAAATTCTTGCCTTTTTGAACAGATTAATCTGAATGTGATACACACACAGCCCTGGTTATATACCACTCTTCCTCTGTGCAGCACCAGCCAGGTGGCAGAAGTCCCACTTTGTTTATTTGTTCTGCTTCAGTATTTCAGAAATGTATATTTCAACTGTTATGCAATAAAAACAAATGAGTCGAACATGAATGTAAAGCCAAATTTACACAGCAGCTCAATTTGTGCTATCTCAATAAAATGTCTTTTGAACCAGACAAAACCAGACAACCAGACAAAATCTGATCTTTATTTAATCAGTTGGAACAACAAAACTTAGTGAACTTACTTTTATTCTGGACCACGTCCACAGAATTTTTGAAAAGATGACTTTTTTTCACTTTTCTGATTGAACTCTGTCTCAAATTAGTATTTGTCAGTGCTTGCATCTTCATTATTAGAGACAGCTTTGATGATTTTGCAACATGGCTGTGAAGGAGGCAGTTAAAAGAATAAAATGTTCACATATTGTAAAAATGTTTTCTCACACAGCGCTTTGTATTGTATCTTACAAGTAAGTGTCCCACCATTAGAGTTCCCCACGGAGGACGTTTTTCTGTTGGCAACTTGGAAGTTAGCGTCGCCCTGGTTACCTTGTCAAAAAATCTGTTGGGATTTTTCCATTGGCTCTGTGGTAAACAGAGATTTATGATTCTTACACATTTTGTTAAGCAAGATAATCTTCACAAATTATTACCACTTTCAGGATTGTTGAAGCCTAAATGTAATCACCAGAGTAAAAAGCTAAAGTTAGACCATAAATGAACTACACTACCGTCACGTCGCCTCCGCGACAAGGCTCTAAAGGTTAGTTCGCTGCGGCTTGATGGGATGACGTTCTGTAGTCTCATTTAGCGACCACCTTTTTAAGACACATGAAAGCTTCAAAGTCTGTAAGTGGGATATTCGCTGACATATTTTATATTGTAGAATAAAATGTAGAAGTCTCTACACTAATAATTTTATAATTTCCGGGTTTTAGGAAGTATAAGGGTTCTCTATTGTTTTACATTTAAGTTAATCTTTTCCTGACATATTTTTTGTTTTAAATTAGCTGTCTCACAAGGTACCTCCAGTTTCGCTTAGTAGTCGACATGATGCAAATTCCTTTAGCTTGGTTTCACGCCTTGTAATTAGTTGATCTTCAGGGTATAACCCTGTAAATTCAAGGCTAATCCTGCTCCAGAGCAGGGCCAAAAAACCCCAAGGCTAAAGTTGAGATTAGAGCATTTTGGAAAATTAAAGCTTTCTTAGCTCCAGGCCAACAGCTTCCTAAGCGCCAGGCTAACAACTCGCTTAATCCGTGTGCAGTGTGAAAAAGGGCCTTTTCTCCTGTCATATGTGAAAGGGCAACTGCGGTGCACTGGTCACTCGATCACAGCCTCCCAGCTCACAATAATGTGGCTTATACGTCACCTACAGTGCATACCTCTTGTATGAACAGTTAATGAGAGCGGCCTGCTGTAAAATATCAAAGCCAGCAAGTGAAGCAAATGCACAAAAACCATCCCTTGGCACGCATGTATTTTTGGATATACCACAGTTTCAGTTATGAGCTGCATCTTTCAAACGTGGTCACTGATAAGTATCTGCAGTTTTTAAAGCTTTAAGCCAGCTAGTTACCAGATCATTTTTTAATATTTTGATTGTCTGAAGAGAAATAATTTTCCATGTGATGCTCATTGTGACAAGCAGAAAGCATGCACTGATAAGTGGGACTTCTCCATTGGCAGCATCTGTATGCTCTGCATGAGTTTGTTTCCTGTATCTCACGGGAGCATCGAACCCACCCCGTCATCCATACACTGGTATTATATGTCAGCTGCAATTCCCATTCCCATTAGTCCTGAGGTCGTTTATAATTGCTGGTATACGGAGTCGTGTTGTAACTGACTCTTGCGCTGTGCAATACTGATGCAACATGTGGCTTGCTATCTGTGTATGTGTGTGTGTGTGTGTGTGTGTGTGTGTGTGTGTGTGTGAGAGAGATGTGAGTGTGCGTGACTGAACTGTAAAAGTGAAACATTGAAGGAATTACATCTGAATTATCTTCGCCATTGACCAACACAAACACACAGCGTTCTTTACAACCTCTCCTTTCCCGTCATCTTCTAGTGCCACCTGCTTGCTGCTTAGTGACTCAGTTTACTCTCTGAATTTGCAACAGATTGAGTCAAGCTGTTAAAACAAAAACAAAAGAACTCCTCAGGGGTCTTTGCAGGTGAATATCTGGCGATGATGTGACATTTTAAGGGCACGGTACCAGTCAGCAGTGGGTGAAATGCTGCTCAAGCTGTACGGGGAGCATGCAGGGTTCGACTGCACCTCCAGCTGACAGAGAAATAAAGAAGGAGAGAAGCTGAGAGACAGAGAGAGTCAAAGAGAAAGAGACCATATTCCAGAGAGGAGAAGAAATAAAGCCCAAGAGAGAAGTAGAAGATCAAAACTAAGAGAGAGAGAAAGTGAAAGAAACTGACTTGAAGAAAGTCAGAGTAAAGAAAAGACAAATTCAGCAGTGGAGACAGGCTCAGGCTCAAGGTTTTTCAAGTGTTTTCCCTTCTTTTCGTTGCATTGTGTATGCAGACAGGTGTACTGCCTCGTTCTCCGCCAGACAGACATCGTGGCGAATTGTTGTCTTATGCTAAATTCGCCCTTCCAACTCTGCCATGAATTTTCCACCTGCTCCGCAGAGCAGCGACAAAATGTTTAATTGTCCCTGCGTAAATCTGAGGGCCCAGGTCGTAAAGTACTCACAAGCATCTGGGGATAGACAAGAGGAAAGAGAGGGGAATGGAAAGAATAAGAAAAGGTGAGTAGAAAAGAAAGAAAGTCAGAAACACTGAAGACATGTAAAAAGCAGGGAAAATGGCAGAAATGTAGATAGATAGGTAGGTAGATAGATAGATAGATAGATAGATAAAGAAAGTGTGGAGACTCGGAACAAGCTGAATTGTGTATTTATGAACTCTTGAACTCGCTACTTAATTCAGAAGGGTGTTTGGTTTTCTGCACTGTTACAAATCGAGTCGGGCATTCAGGCAGCCATTTAAAGCTTTTATTCTTTTAAGCAAAAATTACTTTGTGAACACTTTAATCAGATTGAGCTCGCGGCTGGCCCTGTGGTCAAAAAAGTTGTTTGATCTCAAAATCGGCACAACTTTGATCAAGATTAAAGTGACTTAACTTTCCAGTATTACACACTTGGGTCTAATTGTTGTTGTAATATAGCTTATATCAGTTAGTTTGATTACACGCTTGTGGCGCTTTGTTGCCTTAATTATGGCCTTTCAAAAACAGAAAATCCTTTTTGTGGGGATAAAAGTAAAAGAAGGCAGAATGCATTGTGGTCAGCCCACAGATTGAACCTTGATAAAGCTCTGCAGTGCAAAAAATGAACTAATATTACATAACTTGTAATTTTGTTCATTTTACCCCCAGATAAATGCTCTCTAGTTGAATGGTTTCAAATTGCTGGGTGACTTGAACTTATTGGGTTCCATTGTTGTCAAAAGTGTTATAATTTGCCAAATGTTAAGTGACCAAAAGAAAAGCAGCTAATATAAAACTATTAAAAAATAAATGAAAGTTTAAATGTTACCAAGGTACCAAACACTCAACACTGTAAAATCTAATAATGTGATCTTACTTTGAAAAAAAACCTAGGAAACTAATGCCCTTGAAGAAGGTATACAACTGTAACTTCATTAATATGGCTTTATAAGTAAAATTGAACTGAACTGAAAAATGTAACTATTAGTCCCAAGTTATTTTTACTAAATATCTAATCGTAAAGTTTACTTAATTTTTGTTTGTATATACTTAATTGTTCTTTGGTTTTTGAAACTTGAAAATAATTACAGTGGTGTAAATAAGAACAGTGGTGTTTAGTTAAGTAAATTTAGGAAGATTTAAAAAATCTATCAATAATTACAACAAAAAATAAGAAGCTTGCAGGGTTTTTTCAACAAAATACCATTCTAAACACCTGAAAAGGGATAGGTTTTTGTGGAAAAATAATAAAATCATACAATCAAAACAAATCCACTTTTAAGCCTTATAAAATAACTGAAAAACCTGAGGATTCCAACAGGGATCCATTGCAGTTTTTTCGCGAAAAATACTCAATCAAGTTTCAGCCAATGTACAAGTTAATTAAACTTTTAATAAACTTTCTCTTCAAAACAAATATTCCACATCTAATTGATTAAGAGAACATTTTAATCCCAAGCTAAAAAGGCAAGCCGTACCAGTTGAGACTGATCCAGACACCGTTAGTGATATTGCTTTTCCTTCTGATAGCAGAAGTCAATCCAATTTATAAACAGTCTCATGCCTTAAAAACACATTATTCAAAACCATAGCATTTTGTCATCAGAATTCTTTACTGGAACTCAAATTCCAGATTGCATAGTCTGATGGAGGACGCACACTGTTGCACAGCAGTCTGCAGCTCTAAATTAACTGTAGTTTTAAACTTGAAAGTTTGGCACAAAAAGCTCAACTGATAAAGCCTCGAGCAGCTGTTAACTTCTTGCATTTATGATAACATATGGTTGTGTATCCGTTTTAGTACTCTTCATAAATAAGTTTTACGTTCCATTTGTCTTGTATGCTGCTGAATAAATTTTGTCTGCTTGGCTTTTATGAAGAAAGCGATGAGTTACCCTGAGTTGAATTAGTTTCCAGTATAAATCTACTTTTCTGATAGCACCTTTATAAGTTAATGTCTTCCAGTGCGTTTATTGCAAACGACACAAAATGAATTTCAGTTGTGCAATATGTCATCTTTTTGGTTCCAGAGGGGTTTTATAATCTCAAGGCCTTACCTCCCTACCAGCCTTGCAGCTTTTGTGGCTGTCAGTTTACCGCAGCTGGGTCCTAACATGCAATTCACTTTGGCCTTTGGCTGTGTTACCTTGTCAGAAACAAATTCCCTTCAAGCGGGAATCAAAACTCTATTTGAACACAATGTCTTTGTGTATCCCTATAATTGATTTGGTCATCACATAGCATGTTGCATTGCATTTTGGGATTGTTTTCAGAAAATGGGATATGGAAGCTGTCATGTAGCTCTCAACAGATCTGGACTGGAGAGAGAATGGATAGTATAGCACACACACTCTTACAAAGATGCATAACATTCACTCCAGCTAGGCTTGGGCGGTATGTAATAATTTATACCTTCATACCTGTCTGAAATTTCAGGGGGGTATAGGGTATATGACGTTATAAATGAGTGGCAATAACCCCCGCCCCACCTCCCCCACTGCGAGTTCATTACGTACTTTCAGCTTTTCAGACTACACAATACACATTAAAAAACACCATATTGTTAAGAAAAGTAAAGAAAAGTAAAATTCTCACTCTAATCTTCCTGCTTGCTTAAGGGTATTGAAAAACATACCTTTGGGATTTCTAAATACCCTGGTGTACCGTCATATGCCTGTGATACTGCCCAAGCATTACTCCAACCAGCACTCACACTGATACACATACACATACACAGAATTTGTACTTTCAGTACTTTCTATAGGAATGACATTCAATCCTTTCAAATGTATCGAATTTATTAATAAGTGTTCCAATACAGTGGAGCCAGAAAGGATTATTGGTTTTCATCGACAGGAGTTCGTCAATAATCAGCAAAAATGGTATAATTTTCAGCTGTGAAATATCTGGGAAATAAACTTTTTATACTTTCACACTGGCAATAGCCTGGTCAGGACATAATATTTTTGGGTTGCCCATCTGTCCCATTCTCATTAAAAAGATTTCTTCGGTTTCCCCTGAGGGCATTTGTTCAAAGGATTCAAGGATGAACTAATTAGAGGTTGACAGTCGGAGGTCAAGATCACTGTGACCTCACAAAACACGTTTTTGGCCATAATTCAAGAATTTATACGCTAAATATTACAACATTTCACAAAAATACAATATAATTATGAAATGATGTGGTTTTTCATCCAAAAAAACAAAGGTCAACTTCACTGTGACATCTTAATGCTCGACAAAAAAAATGTGGCTATTAGTTAATGCCATAATTTAGGAGCAGAAGGGGAGACATTTGGTCAGATACTGAATGGTGACACTTATCTTGGGTATCCATCTTGAAACTGTGCTGACTGTGCAGATCTTCTGTGCTGCCGGGTTGAAGATGTGTGTGAAGTATCCACATTGTTGAAATTTGTAGCTTCTTTGCATCTTTGCATCTACATATGAGTCTGGATTCAAACTGTGACTTGACTGGTTGGTGGAGGCATACAACAGCAAGGCGGTAGTTTTATGTTTTTATTTCAAATGGTCACCATTTTTGTTTTGTGTGTGGTAAAGTTCATATTGTTAACACCACCCCCACTTCCTACCCCGAGATGACGTAGCATTTAAGTGGTTTTAGTTCTTTAAAGCTCTAAAGTACTTTGTAAACCCTGTCCTGCTGACCTTAACATTAATGTCAACATGAATGGAAATTATAGTGTGTGTGTGTGTGTGTGTGTGTGTGTGTGTGTGTGTGTGTGTGTGTGACAGAGAGAGAGAGAGAGAGAGAGAGACAGGAATTTAGAGTCAGCCATTAGCATTGTCCATTGTTTACTAAGTTATGGAGACAGATGATTTGTTAATCCATAACCATGTGACCACACGCCATGTTTTAACACATTCACACACACACACACACACGCACACACACACACACACACACACACACACACACAGAGCGCTGTGGCAGCATAGTTCAGATTAGTAATCCTGTTAAACACACTCAGCCACGCTAACACTAATCCACAGAGGATGCATCCCACAGCTGCCGACAAACAATACCTATAAACCAAACCTTCACATCAACCCTGATATAAAACACAAATATACACTCATACACAGTACATAACATGCATAACGCACATGCATGTTATGATGTGTACATGTACTTGAAATAAACATGTACTTTGCCAACATACTGCCTCAAATCCCCAAATACATATAGCCTATTTTATTATCTTACTCTCCAATTAAATCCCTGCATCAGGGAACCTCAACGTGCTTTGCTATGGGGCCACTTTTGCAAAATGATAGGGGGTCAGGGGCCAGTCGCAGAAGCCCCATACGTGTTTTTAGGATTTTAGTACATATCTCAGATTTTAGAACTAATCAAGATTTTTGAACGTTTTTCTGATTTTAGAACATTTTTCAGATTTTAGGATGATTCTAGGTTTGTAGGACATTTCTAGGACTTAAGGTAATTTCTCGCAAATTTGGACTCCTCTAGGATTTTAAGACGTTTCTAGGATTTTAGGACATTTGGGGCTGTACCAGGACTTTAGTTGGGGGGCCAGATTTGGCCCGCAGGCCTTAAATTGAATATCAGAGCTCTATGCAATAAATATATGATAAAGGTAAGAGTCAGTCATCATATTTTCGAAATGTTCAGTCAAATTTGCACATACACACACACACATAGGCTACACCTATGCTCAGCAGCGATCTGTACCTGTGACACGTGCGCGCACACACACACTGGAAAGCAGCATTTAATATGCCATTCAGGCCTGCTGCAGTGCGTTGGTAGCTGGGAGAATCAATCTTCTCTCCATTTGGATGAGATTATGTTTTTAATATCTCTGGTTTTGCCCATAATTCCTCCCTGATAATTTTATCATGCTCTCCGAGTAGGCGAAGTAAAAAGAAAAAGAGTGCAGAGAAATGTATAAATGAAAAGGATATTACACGAGTGCGCATATACACACATGCACACAGTTTGTGTGCATTCAGGAGCAAATGACATTCTGGGAATTAAAGCCAATATCATCAACAGCCCACTGTTGTCACAGTTATAATGGCAAACACTGACAAAGTCTCCTTCAATGCATTTATCCTTCTTCTATTGTGTGTTAATACTGATGGCAGCTCTTCCTTAGACATCAAACAGTAGGACAAAATTAGTATATTCGAACACAGTACTTTATTTCCTCTCAGTTTTTATGATTCATGTAAAGTAATTGCCATCCTGCTCACAAATCCCTCTTAAAATAACAGTGTTCATCATTTAACAGAAAAATCAAAGAGCAACACCATATTTGATATGTATCTTAAAGTATAATGTAGCTTATTTGACTTGATCCACAAGTTTTGGATCAGCCCGCTCCACCAATTTAGTGTTTCAATGGGCTTCGAATAGTTAATCACTGTGACAGGTGGGATTAGTATCATTGTTAAGCTGTTGTCAAGCATTTTTAAGCAGTGCACCAGAATCAGGTCCATGGGAAATGTGCTGAGCTTGTAAGCCAATTTTTGCAGTGGTTAAACAGCAGTACTGCAATTTTCAGGGTCTTTCACATGATGTCATTGGGCCCAAAAAGTCTTTCCCCATAGTCTTACATTGGGAAAGAGACATTTATTAATCAGTGGACACATTTTTTGAGCACACAAACCTCTTGAAATGACTCATTTCCCTGTTAGAATTGAATCCATTCATTCATAACATTTCGAAAGTCTGAAAGAACCACAAGATAAAAATTTTGATTCCACTCAAGTTAGCAGAGTGCTAAACTTGAAGTCAGCCACTCTGCTGGCAGAAGTTGGACGATTGTTGGGTCTGTCCGTGCGCGGAGGCCTAGTGTGTCTGCTTTGTGGGCCAAGTGACGTGGAAGCAGCGCTTAACATTGTTTAATTTTTCACACGGCAGTTGAACTATTTTGGCTTCATGCACCACTGAGCAACTTTCCTAGCAAACGAACCCAACCGCCAAACTGTATCCAGTTCTCTTAATACACCCATGACCAGAACCAATGAAGAGAAATCACAACAATGGCAAATGCTATATACCGAATTACAATGTAATTTACAATAACTTCCAGGTTCTGGCAGTGCATCAGTGTGGACTTAAAATTACATGATATATTCAGCCGGATACATCAGTGTCTAGTGATTGGTTAGAGGAGATCAAATCCTGCTCCCCTACAGAAATCATTAAAAATGGATGCAATGTCAGACTGAAGACAGAGTAACAAGTTGACAATTCTGTCTGATATCAGGCATTTATAGTATAATTCAATAAACCAGTAACCTACACTAGACCGTGGGCACTGCAAAGGGAAAATATTTGAACAGTTTATCTGTGTCCTCAAAAAAGCTCCTACCCCAGCAGTACTGAACCAAACGGAATAAAGTCATAAAGTGATCAAACAGTTCGTCTCTCCTCTCTATTGACTGTGTAACATAGACCTTGGCACCAAATTTAATTTTATGCTTTTCTAAGATGATTACTTAGCAAAGAAATTAAATAAAATAATCTTTCAAATGTATTCCTGTTAGTATTATTAGGCCTGTCTTGTAAAGCTTGGCAGTATCAGTTCCCTCCACATTTATGAGCTGAAGAGTATCTGTGTGCTTAAATTCCCTGTAGACACCACTAACTGTGTTGTTGTCCATGCCTGCAGTATTCCCCTCGTGGGAAAGCCCTATCATCGTGAAGGCCAAGTGGTTGTGAATCCTGGCGTCTACAAAGACAGTACGAGCAGTTATACCTCTCAGATCGATATTTCATGTTCTTTCTCTTGGGAGGATTTTACAGGAAAAATAAAGAATTTAAGACGCTCTTCTTGCCATTACCGCACAGGCCCCCCCACTCCTCTCTCCATTAAGGTCCTCTCCACTACAAGTACAGACGAGTAATGTTGTGCTCAGCAAGAACGCAGGTTGATAGTGCTCTCAAAAAAACCAAAGAGGATTTGTCATTTTGTTGTCTCATTTGAGAAGGAAAATTGCCCACCTTTTTATTAACCTTGCCTTTCAGGCTTTTGGAACATGCTCTTAATACATGCAGTGTAAAATATTTAATGTAAGATCTTTATTTTTAAATTGGACATTTGGACATTCAAACCTGAATCAATCTCAGTTTTCTTGTGCTGCCTTCAGATATCTTTCACAAGATTTAAACCTTTGAAACATGAGCAAATCGGTTAGATTTCTTTCAAAAACACAAGAAGAAGGTGATCGGCAACTTAGCCTGAAATGTAACGCAAAGCAAAAAATTAGTAAAGGGTGACAAGAAAATGATCAGAAAATTATATTTAGAAAAGAGAGGAAATCAGTGGAGAATCAACAAGTAACTAAAGAAAATATCAAGAAAGCAATATAAATGATTTTTAAAATTAAACATTTTCTTATTGAAATTTATACATATATTATTCATATTTATCTTGAGTTTTTGCAAATTTCTTGTTAAGTTGCACATAGCCTCTTTCCTTTTTTTGGTAAGAAATCATTTTTGCTCAGGTTTCAAAGTTTTAAGTACTGGTTATTAAACCTTAGTTAGCATCTATTCCCGGGACCATTTTATTAATTATTATCATTCTAATAATTCCATTTGAGAAAAGCTGAGAACATTTACCTGACCAAACATGATGTTTAGATATGAGGCCCTCTACTGTTCCAACTGCTTTTTTTAGGGACCTGATCCATGCCAAGAAAATAATACCCACACCACCTGCCAGCACCGATGGCAAGACAGCAAGATGGATCTATAAATTGTACATACTTAAGAGCCACCTGTGAGGCGACGGTGACAATACAATAATAAACGAGGCCACGTTGTCCTCCATATTGTGTTTGCACCGGTTGTCAATCAATCCTATTTTGCTGTGATGATTTGCTTTGCCTCAACTTTTACGCCCTTGTTACGGACGCAGTCGCATTAGATCACTTCTCCTCTGCACCGGTCACAACCCTGTCACAGCCCGCCTGATTGGCCGGGCGGCGCCTGAGCCGACCAATCGCAATGTTAAATGAAGCTGAACCCGTCGCCAGATGGGGTCCTCTGCTCTTACATCATGAATTGTTGAACCCAATCAGCAGGTGGGCCGGTGAAGTGCGAACAAATGGGGTCACACTGTAATGTGTCAGGTGACACATATTGTGGATCACTCAGGAGGGAAATTGAGGTTTAATACAGCCGTGAGGTGATTATCAGGGCAAAGAGTACAGGGAAATATGTGAGCCGGTGGCTCTCATGTAGCTATAATGTGCTGCGACACGCTGAAATTCACACGTCTTTACACCTTTACTGATGACAGATGTGCAGGCTGAATCTGAATGTGTCCTTCCTGGGTTATTTTCTGGATAGCGTTAATGGGATAAAAAACAGCAGGCCACATGTTTTTTAAAAGTCAGAGCTGCCATTGCTTGCATTAGATGGGTGAAGTTTTAAGTTGAAATTTGCAAGTTCAGCTGTATCTTTTCATGTGTGTTGGTAGCACATTGAAAATGCTTGGCAGCGGTATAGGCTCAAATGGACCAAACATATTGTTAAATTAAAAGTAAGATGAGATTTATTCCCCTTCATTGTAGTGTGATTTGTAGTGACGTGAAGCAAAATATTGTTAAAGGGTAAGTTTGGTATTTCTCAAACTGGACCCTATTTTCCAATGTTTCTCTTTCTACTTGACAAATAGGAGCAACAATTTTGAAATTGAGAGAGATGCTTTCCATGAATTGTCAGACATGAATTGAATAATGATCTGAGCCTGTCAATGGCAAAATGAAGCATGTTCAGACGGCACTGATGAGGACAATATATAGAGAAGAAAGAAAGAAGAAAGAAGGTGCTGCTCAGACAGTCTGAGAGTTGTTGAGATCTGAGTCCAGATTAACTTTCAAAAACAGATGGACAACCACTTTGCCTTTTCTAGATGTGATAATAATCACAGCTCTAAGAGCTCCATAAATTTGGTCTGTCCGACCACATTTCTCACTTACCTTTTTATGCCTCTATCTCTGTCTGCTTCTTTAGAAAGATTTAATCAAAGTAGGAATCAAGTTATAAACACCAGGTTGTACAGATCACTGCTATTAAAAAAGGCTCTCCTCACACACCCACTTAGTGTCTGTAAATCAAGCTAGCAACTAAAGCCTCATTCCCACTACACAAAAAACCTGCTAACATCTGGCTCTTTAATACAATGGGAATTATACAATCACCATTCACAGCCGGGTCACATGTGTCAGCAGTAGACACGAGAATAAAAGAAAGACTAATAAGTAAGAGATATATAAAGAGAAGTAACAACCATAAAGTTTCCACAAGCCTCTGTCTATGCTCACACACATGCTTATCTGCTATAGAGCCGTTTACACAGCTCTGCTCTACTGGCAATTGAAAAGCAGTTCTAGCCTATTTTTAGTGGGTTTATCTGTGTTTAAAAAAAACAGCATGAAAGAGGTATGCGCTGCATCAACGTCTGCAACTATATTCAACCAAATCAGCATAGTGGATGAAGCAACATCTGCCCTTCATCTTTTCTTTTATCTTCAGCTTTCAGATGTTGCAGTCACTCCCAAATTTTTAACTAAGAGTGATATTTTTTCTACTAAAGTTGACATAAAACATTCAGAATCCATTTAAAAATCCTGTTTCTTCACCAAGAAATGTGTAGTGTACTTTTCAAAAACTACAGCACTTAAATACTTAACGCCGCCATTAAAATGTCTATTTGATGTCTCATTTCTGTTGAAAACATGCAGGGAGAAAGAGCTGTTTTCTTGTGCATTAAAGCGTAGGATGGAGAGTGACAGATGTATTTTCTTAATTTTTTTTCAAAGATGGTTCAGCTTCAAGATGGGGGGCGCTGTCCGTGATTGGGTTACAAAGACGGTGAATGTGTTGTCATTGAAGGCATTCAGGGTTTTTAAAGGAACATCTCATCACCGCTGCTATTGAGGACTGCGGCAGCTATTACCGAGCGTGCCAAGGTTAGGTGCTTAAGCCGTTAGCTCGGTTGATTCTACTGCCAACCTTGTGTTGTTATAGCAGAGGGGGCGAAGATGAGAGAGACAGGGGATTAAACCGAACTCCCACGCAGCAGTATTATTCTATTAATCGGCTGTCTTTGTCTATCAAGGTTATAACAAGAGGCTGCTTGGTTGCATGTCTGTGAGCGAGCAGGTGCATTTAGGTGTAGGATCGCAGGGTCCTGCACTGGAGGGTTTCTCATCTTTCTCTTTCCAGACTTGTTTTTATTTTCACTCATGTCAGGTTTCTTTTCAATTAAATTCTCCTTTTACCACTTTTTTCACTTTCTTTTATCTCTCTCCATCATTTATCCCCATCTTTCTTTCCCTCTAAACATTTCTGTCTTGATGTTTTTCTTGCTTTCTCAGTCTTCTCCCACATGCACTGTACCTCTTTCTTATTTTATTCATGTATTCATTATTTTGTGCTCGCTTGTATATCTGCCCTCGCAGCCCTACGTATTTCTTTCAGTGTATATCTCTTTGTTATGTGACCTTGCTTTCATTCAATCCTCCAATAGAGGGGCAGCAGCTTTATTAATAGTTTTGTTAGTCTGTTTTTTCGCTTCCGAGCAACATCTCTGTGAGAGTTGAAAGTGTAACTGGCACATGAGCTGGTGTCTGACGAACACTTGACACTCTTTCAGTGCGAACTGCAAAATGTCATCTGAAAATACTAACTGGCCGTAAAAAGGATGTGTCGAGGTGGCAGGTACTCAGTGGATATGTAGTTTTGTTCTGTGACTGCAGAATGTGACACAGCGTGTTCAGTACAGTTCAGCTGCACGGCTCAAATTAATTGCTTTTTTAAGTTTTACTTGAAATAATTAAGTTTTCCTCAATTTTAAAGTCTTGAAGTCATCTACTGACTCTTGAAGGGATACTTTGCTGATTTTCAACCAGCTTTGTGGGTAGTGTGTGTAGATCTAACCAGTGCCTAGATATCCCTCCTCTCCCAAACACTGACAAATAACATAATTCACATAAACTGGTGGTGTTTTGCTGGCTCCTGGGGCAGTTGTTCAAACTTCAGGTTGTACTTCCGCTTCTTTTATCCGCCACTGCGGACACAAAGAGTACACAGCTGATCAAGAGACAAACTTGGTCAGAAATCCAGTCAGATGGTAAAACTAGACAGTGCTGATCAAACATAAATCAAGATTATGTTACCACACTGCCTATTTTTTGCCTAAAATGTTTTTAGAAATATATTTTTTTATATTATATAAGCTCTTGCATTAATTTTTATTTTAAATATATTTTGATCTTTTTTTCATCGTAATGGTGAGAGTTTTTGAGGAGGTGGACACCATACTGCTTCCTGCACAGTGAAAACAGAGGCCAAAAAAAATGGAGATCAAATCATGCTGATCAAAAATAAACCAATATCCCACCAATGCTGAGCTGCATATTTCTAACCTCAAGAGTTTTTAGAAACATGTTTTAGCTTATCGTTTTACTGTAACACGAGATCTGGCCATTTTCTATTGTTTGACACAAACCATTCCCCAATATATAACCCACCACCAGGAGCGTTATTGATCTGATCAGGTACATAGCATTCTGGTAGTTATGGGTTTTCTACCTCTTCTGCAAGAGCACCCTTTATGTCCATTTTCCTTGGTCATATAGCATCAATTTCATAAGTATTTGCGTCTTTCTACTGCAAAGACGGCCTAGTTTAATGTGTGGAAGTTCTTTATATCCGTGAAATACTCCTTTAATTACATCCATAATGCACTAGAGTGTATAGAAAACAAGCTTTCAAGACAAAAAGACAAAAACAGATATAGTAATTGTATTTTCCTGTTGTGATTATGTCAAAAGCTTATAAGCAAAATATGACAACATAAACTGAAAAACATTACATTTAGACTTCTGAAACATAGTGACAACAAAGTTATGTTTTTGTGAATAGGTTGTTTAATAAGGAAAAACATGACAAAAGAAAAGATGTGAAATGATGAAATTACCATATGGCAGCAGAAATGATCACAGCTCATCCTGTAGATGTGTATAGCATACAGATCCAACACACACTGTTATTTTGCATCAGAGAGAAAAAAAAGAAATAGTTAAAAAGATTAAATTTACCATGTATCTTGATAATGTTTTAATCTAAAATCACATAAGCCATATTAAAGTGTATGCATCATCAGAGCAATGTTGAAATGAAGAAATCTAAGCAGCAAGCAGGAAGCAGCACACACTTCCTCTCTGCATTCAGAGGTGACACTCGCTCCGTCTTCATCTCATCCTCCTTCACTGGCTGCACTGTCGCTCATTCAGTCTATCGACAGTCACCTCTGGCCTTTATAAACCCATCCACGGATGCTCTTACCTGCGTGAATACGTATTGTCCTGCAAAATCCACACTGCACATCAACCTTGCGCTCACCTTGTCCAAGTGTTGTTTCCTCTCTGCTGTGTTTGTTCATTTGTTTGCCAGCTTATTTAATTCTCCATGTGCATGTGTGGAGTTTAAACCTTGATGTCTTTGTATAACTTTTACATTTGTGCATTGTTTGTCCTGGGGCAATTTTAAATGTTTGTTTGTCCTGCGATTGAAGTCGTGAGTCGCTTACAAAAAAAAAAAAATGGCTGAAATTGTAAGCACTCTTCCCTTTACTTTTCTTATTTTTATCTTTTTTTTTCTTTCTTTAGGATAGATTGTTAAATTTAAAACAGAGGACTTTTTTGTGCCCCTGATGTTTCGTAAATTTGCATTAAAATTCTTCCCAATGCTAAATTTTTTCTTTCTTTTTTTAATGTATGTATATTAATACCATGTTCATGGTGCCCACATGGCTGTTTCACTCAAAATCTTTAATATCTGTTACCTGTGCTTTAAGAGAAGTTTTTTGTTTCAAAAGAAAAAAAAAGACTTTCAATTGACAGCAAAAAAGTAAACAACAAAGCAAAGTCGCCACAATTTTGAAGTCTGTGTTGCATTTTTGAACACAACTCTATGTATCTCTTTTTCATGTTTGTTTTGCATGTTTTCCCATTTTGCCGATGTTTTCATCCCCTGGCATTATGTTTGAGTTGTTTGGCTCTTTGCATATGAATGAATGGAGTGTCTTCACCTTGGGATAAAGTGGCGGAAGTGTGTCTGTTTGCGGCTAACAAATGTATGTTTTTCGAGTGTTTCTCAGAAAGTGTTTGTTAATCAAGGGTGGCTACCATCTTTTGTGTATGAGTGTTTATATATGTTTATGCATGCCTGAGTGCCTGATTGTGTTCATGTGTTTATCCATGTGTGCATGCACCTGTGTGGTCCTGTCTTTGTGCCTGGCTGTTTGTATATGGTTGCCTACTATTTGACTATGTGCATACCTGTGTGTTTGTGTGTGTGTCCGTGTGTGTGTGTGTGTGTGTGTCCGTGTGTGTAGGTGCGTCCACACAGGACTCTGATGCAATGGAGCCGGAGAAGCAGGTGGACAGCACAGTGAAAATGGCCGGAGTGATCGCAGGAATCCTCATGTTCATCATCATCCTCCTTGGCGTCGTCCTCACCTTCAAACGCAGGTAGGTAATAAACACAACATCAGGAAGGTGCTCTGTTGAGCATTTTAATGTTGTACCCTCACAGCAATTTTCTTAACCCAGAGACAACCCTGTATAATCTGACAAGTTGATTTTACTTTTAAAAAATATAGGAATTTTTCTTGAAAAATGTAAGTTAATATAAGTATCTGTCTTAATTTGTATTTACTTCATATGTGATTGTTAAGTTTACCTAAAATTCAGGTATATTTACTTGATTTTGTGAAGTTTTTGCAACTTAAAAATGCAGGTTTAATTAAATCAATCATTTTTACTTTTAGCAACTTAAGTAAATAAATATATTTATATATATAAATAAAAATAAAGATATACAATACTATACTCTACTATACTATACTATACTATATACAGTATATTTATTGGTTGTGCAGGTT
The DNA here is from genome assembly GCF_008729295.1 of Plectropomus leopardus. NCBI lineage: Eukaryota > Metazoa > Chordata > Actinopteri > Perciformes > Serranidae > Plectropomus > Plectropomus leopardus. Next base: position 37,131,573 of record NC_056464.1, on the reverse strand, counting down.
GCAAACTACATATAAATATTTGTGTAGTCTTAAATATGTTAATGAAGACTAACAGCAGATCCCCTAACTTTATCATTGGCAATATCCTCAAGTTATATCAGACTAACTTGGTTTACTTATGTTAACACTTAGAAAGATCATATTAATTTTGCTTGTCACTTTTAAGTTGCAACAACTTCACAAAAATAGGTAAATACAAATTTCAAGTAAACCAAACAATCGGGTATGAAGTAAACAAAACTTTTAAGTTAGAGCAACTTCTCAGATTTTATATTTCAGCAATATTTATGACCATTTTGTTATTGTACACTTGACAACTGCATATGTTGATGAATAATATAGTAAATTTAGCATCTTTAAACCACATGATTAGATAGATAAATAGAAAGATTTATGGATAGACCTCAAAGTGTAAATTGAATGTGTCCTCATATATGCAGGTAGAAATGAATATGAATAGGAAGATAGAAAGCAGATGCTCAATTTTACACCCATGGAAAGTTTATGTCTTGAGGAGGAGGGGAATTCAGTTTAATAAGGAAGATTGAATCTGAATTAGAAATGCTTCTTGTGTAATTTCAGTGTCGCTCAACAAAAATCTTTCGTAGAGATTAGCATTTTATCAGACTTTGCAGGTTACACACTGTTATGATTGTGAAGGCCACAAACTTTTGTTTTATTTCTTAAGGCAATTTTAAAGGTCAGAATAATGTATTAAATCTGGAGATGTACTTAATCCCCTCAATGCCTAAAAGGCAAAAATAAATAACAATGATCGAGTTGCCCAGAGTTTAGATACCTAACACCCAGTTGAATTGTATGACTTTTTTCCAGACAAACACCGCTGTCTGGGTCTTTGTTAACATGCACACTGGCTTGCCACCATCACCTGCATTTCTCTCCGTTACTTTCTCTATTTCTCTTTTTCACTTCATCCCTCTCTGCCCGACTCATGCTTATAACCTTTGTTTTGCTCAAATGATATGTGTTTGATTTTTTTTCTCCATTTTTTATGTTTGTGTCAGCTTCTTACTTCACAGTCAAAACTTCTACAAAACTTTGCCTTGACATAATAAAGTAAATGACAATTCTACAGCAGGATCAGTGCAAACAGACAAACACAAAACATGCAAATGCATTCCAGCAACCACACTGTGGCACTTTTTGTGATGTTAGTAATTGAAGCACAAATGCACTACAAAACTGAGAGTAGAGCCACAGGGAGGTGGAAGAGAGGGGATAAGGATTACTTGATCTGATCGCCCAAGGCGCCAAATCCTTTCATACAAGCAGACATCAAAACAAATAATGGTGGGTACTCGAAACAGCGGGGCTGTTTTTCAAAAATAATGATGGTGGTTGGATCCTCTAATAATATGCAGAGTTGTTATTTTGACTCTTTCCAGGTGGCAATGTTTGGATGAGATTTATTGTGAGCATGATATTCTTTATGTCTTTAGATTGGCTGAATTTGTTCCTCTAACACTGGAAAAAGGTTATTTTGGTAACCGAGGTAGAAGCTGGATTGGCAGCTGCAGTCAGTATGTTTACATGCACAGTAATGTCAAGCTACAATTATAGCTCGAATAGGCCATTTAATTGATCGACTGTACTTGTCCCAGTATACTATACAAGCACCAGGAAGAATTGATTTATTGACAGAAATCTGTCCAACTCTGCTGTGGTAGGTGGCGATATGCCCCCTTTCAGCTAGTTGCTACTGGACCTTCTTCCATTTGACCTTTTACGTCAAATACCGAACAACTTAGCACGCAACAAAGGGGTTGCATGTCAAATGGTGAAAACACTGATAACTTTTTGGCGAAGTACATTTCGTATGTACTCTACTCTCTACCCATAATTTTGTCTTGTTTTCACCCCTTCCGCTTTTTCTTTTGTTTTTCCCGGCTTTCCTCTACAAATTTATGCTGTTCAACTTCTGGGTTGTTTAGTCCCTGTCAGTGCAGGGACTAATCGATTACGTCGATTCACTTCATGTGTAACGACGCGCCACACTGTTTTACACAGTGCATGAGATCGTAATGAGAGCGTGAGTAGCAGCGATTATGTTGTTTTTGTTTTGGTGCTCGTGTATCGAGTCGGAGCGTGCACACTGCTCGCCAGAGCAGCGCCTGTCAGGCGCGTCTGAGCTGCGCGTCAGCTGCAGCACATGTAGAGAAACGGTGGCTCGCCGTTTTTTTTTAAGCGTGATGCTCGCATTTGTTGACTCTATACCACTTTATACTGCAGTTTAAAGTCTCTCTGTCACTCTGTCAGATGAGGAAATACAAAGATGTTTGTTTTACCTCATTTCATTGCTTCCCTTTCAAAACAAAAGCTATCTGTCTGTGTCTCTGGACAGAATGCCATCAATTGCTGATACAATGCATTTTACTTTGAAACATTAACAGGATGGGTTTGTCAGCTGTGCAGGAGCTTGTATGTATACACAAATGAGAGGAATATGTGCTTATAAATATGAAAATACAGCACTCATATCAGCAGGCAGCAGTATGCCTTACGGCCCAGTTAAGGCTGGTCTATTTTGATGCAGAAATAATGTACCAGTTTTAATTATTTCTGTTAGAGAAAAGTTCTACTGTTATTCAAATTGCACTAATTTTACTGTAAGATATTTTGTTGGACTGCTGGATTTGAGGTTTGTTACTGTAACAAAGAGTAACTGTTTTGTTAAGTAACTTGAATTTTTCATTGGTTTATGTATTTTGCTTTTGGATTGCTAAATGTAGATTGCTCTACATTCCTTTTACTTGAGTGGAACAAGCTCTTGCATTCATTTTATTTTGGAGAGACTTTATATCAGATTGTAAAACACAGATTACCAGTTAAGACTGGGCTATTTTTTGTTGGGGAATAATGCCCTGCAGTGTTTTTAAATGTTATTTTCTTTAAATTTATTAGGAGGAAACACAACTTTATACATATTTAAGTCATGCCTTCATTTCTTGCTAGTAGAAAGGACAAGACACCGTTTGCACTCATGCAGCATGACATTAAATATGTTCGCAGCAAACATATAGCAAAATGTCCAATGCCACGTAAGAAAAAACCCAGCCACACAGAGGCCATGGGTCTGACACCACTGCTACACCACAAACTAGCAGTTCACTGAAAACCAGGTGAATTTTTGTTTTCACCACATAAACACAAAGCACTTACTGTAGGGCTGATCAAACACAACTGAGGGACATAAAAATACATGCACAGACGGAAATTCAGTGAGGGAAATTGGCAGATAATCTTATCGCTATTCTGAACACATGACATCCATTGCAAGTGAGCAGAAGAGGATGGGAATTCAGAGAGGTCAAAGGGTCAGCCAGCAATGCTAATCACAAGCTAACAGAAAATATCTCAAACACCAAGAGGATAAAAATCTATCATAGCCAGGGGCGGGAAATGCCAGAAGTAACAAAATGCCAGAAGTAACAAGATGGGTGTAAGTAGAGACTTCAGAAGGTGGAGAATATAGGAGAGGAGAGAAACAGGAAGGCAAAAGGAAAAGAGGAGAGGAAGAAAAGAAAGAAACTGTAAGGTGTTTGAGAAATGTGAAAACATGGCAGCTCTGGTTAACCTGGAGGTCAAATGGATATGCTAATTAGATGCTAACAGGGCATAATATACATAAAAAGGCCAAGTAGAGGGCAAACACCACCACAGTGGATGTTGGAGAGAGAGAGGAAAAAGATGCAGAAGAAGAGGTAGAAAAGAAGGAAGCTGTCAAAATGCTGTTCGGATGTTCTCATGAACTCGAGCTAACCCAGGTCATCGGTCAGGGTTAAAGATCCCGGACAGGTCAAAAGGAGTCATGGAGCACCTATTAGCATGTCACAGACAGAGAGAAAGAAAAGCCGAGCGGATATGGAGATGATCACGGCGTTGGGGTGAGGATAATAAGATAAAAGTGAAAGGAAGTTACAGAAAGGAAATATGAAATATCCAATCTAAAGAAAATGAAGAAAGGTAAAAAGAAAATATTGCATATGTAGGAAAGAAAAATTGCAGTAGAAATTTGTGCAAATACGAATAAGATAAAAATAATTGATTTAATGTAATAGTGAAGAGTCTTGACAGAAGTGAGAGTGAGAGTTTAATTCCTCAGCTGCAAGCACAATGCTACATGTAGCAACATGCTAATGTCAGGGAGGCATGTTATGTTGGTTGCTGATGTTGTTAGAAAGACCAGAAAGATAAATAATAAGTCATATTAAGATATAGTGAATAGTACTGAAGCTATAGGAGAAAGAAATAACTTTATTCCCAGGTTGGAAATCCAATGCTACATGTGTTAACATGCTAATATCAGGGGAACATGCCATTTTAGTTGCTGAAATTGTTAATTTCTCCCTTGTGTTCCCTGCTGGAACATGACCGGCTGTGTTTTGAAACTTTTCTTAAAAGTTTAATGGAAGAAAGTGGTATAAAATATCCAATCTAGAGAAGAGGGGTGGAGGAGAAAGGAAGGAAGAAATGACTGCACCTTTAGGAAAGAGAAATACCTAAAAGTTAAATAAAAAATTATTCTATGGGAAAGTGAAGAATCTTGACAGATGGAGAGAAATGACGACATTTAGCAGCTACAAGTACAATGCTACATGTAGCAACATGCTAACACCAGGGAACCATGTAATGTTAGTTGCTGATGTTGTTAATTTTGCCCTGATTTCAGATCATATTCCTGTTAGAACCTGTTTGGCTGTGTGTAGAAGCTTTTATTGATTTTTTTTTTCTACTTACCTACCACTTTTCATGGTAAGTGCATGAATTATCCAGTCTAGAGAAGAGTTATGAGCAAGAAGGAAAGAAAAGATCGCATGTAGAAAGGAAAACCTGCAGTAGAAATTAGAAGAAATACTAAACAGGTAAATAATATATGATCCTGCAAGTGGTGAAAATTCTTGACAGAAGAGAGAGAAAGAACTGGAAAAAGGAGTGCAGACAAATAGGTTCAGACAGTGGGAGGTGTACCATATCATAGACCGTTTTCTGAGGTCATCTATATTTTATTCCACTCACTTTAGCCATCGTCCAGGTCGCAGAAAAAAAGTGTTTTTTAAATCAAAAGTGTTTTACATGCCTCTCAGAGCCCATAAATTATTCTATGACAAAACTTTGTTGGGAAGTGAGCACGCACAACTGTCCAATTAATCTTTTAAAATGCTACTACACATGTTCCAAATGGACTTTGCTTTTCAAGGCAAGCCAGGGGATGTTTCTAATAATGTAATGTAAAAGGGAATAACGCAGGACATGGCTTAGGTCTTAATGGGGATTCAATGTTTCTAAAGTCAGGTGGCCCTGAGGGCTCAGACAACCACTACCGGGAGATACGCTTTTCATAAAAAGGTTGAGAGGGGAATAGATGAATAATTAATGTTCCTGAAGCTCCCTAAACGCTGGCACATTTTTATTTGTGTGTGTGTGTGTGTGTGTGTGTGTGTGTGTGTGTGTGTGTGTGTGAGAGAGATTCCAGACCAGCTGACCTCGACTAAGTAACTGAAAAAAAGGTGACATCTGTGGAACAGCAAATTGATGGAAAAATTTTTTATTTTAACTTTTTTTACCCACCCGCATTTCTTTTTATTCAACCTTTTAAAAATTCTGACCCTCAGATATCTTTTGTGTTTTTGGTTTTTTGAAGCTTTCATACTGCTTTTGTGTCCAGGTCCATCTAAAGAAAAGAGACTCAACCTTGATGGGTCTACCTGGTTCAATAGCTTAAATAGATACAAATGAAATAAACTGCTCAAAAATAGAGCACAAAATTAAGTAGGCAAACGAGTAAATGATGAAGAAATATGGATATATATGGTTGCATTAGGCATAAATTTAAGGCAACGCCTCGGCTGCTGGGCATCTGCCTGTTCACATTAGCTGTTGTTTTCTGGCCTTAAAGATGCATTTGTGCCGAAATGTCTGAATTATTAATCCCAAACTTCACCCGAAGGGCTTCTGAGTATATAATAAGTCCTGACAAGCAAGGTGGGGTCATTCAGGCAATGTTGGAGCTATCTGTATGTTTTAGTGCTTATTTACAGTATGCATGTGCAAGCATGCTTAACTTCATACTGATATAAAAGACTCAGTGCAAAGTTAAAGAAGAGAATGCTTATTTCACTTTATATTGGATTGAGTTTACAGAGCTTTTTGTTGACTTTGTGTGACCCCCTTCAACTAGATAGTTTTATAAATAATGTGCATCCAAGAGGTGAGTGCAAGAACTCCCTCACTAGCTCACCTCACTGCTTCATCTCACTCTTTTTAAGTCCAGTCGGAAATTCTACAAGGCATTTTTTTTTTAGTTACAGCAAATTAAATTCTTTTGCATATTAACACTAGATACAGTGTTTGTCAGTGTGATCAAATCCAGTCTTCAACAGAAACATTCAACACTTCAAACTCCTGAGCTCCGTGGGTGAATGTATAGAGTGGTGCAGGAATGAGTCCTAAAACGAAAAAGAAAAAAGAAGATGCAGCCCATTCTCATTCTGAAGTTGTCAAATTTCTTCTTCAACTTTCATGTGGGAGTCCAGTGTTCAGGAAGCAAACACCAGACTTCCTTCCTGTCTGAATGTGATGCCTGTTTTTAACGATTTTTCAGGATTTGCTCGCGCTGTCTAAATATAACCAAGCGCAGCGTAATGCCACCATGTAGATTTGCTGACATCATGGTAACGGCATTTCAGAATGTAAAAGTCAGCTGCAGAAGGATACCAAGAGCGCAGAAGTACACTGTAAAGCAGCAATATGTGGCAATTTAGGATAAGAGCATGTTGGGAAATTAATAGTTTTGCACATCTGGTGTCCCTCGTCTCAAAGTCAATGGGTTTTTTGAATGGCTTTTTGGTTAGATGCCGTAAATAAGGTCTAACACAAGCTAAAGACATTTTCACATTTTGTTCTTTAATGTGAAATACATCAGTAAAGACCACATCTATGAACTTTGAAGCTCTGACTTGTCTGAAAGGGACAGTTGCTAAGAAGTGGCTAAATGAGACTTAATAGCGTCATTACGGCGGCAAACGCAGCTTTTCAGTTTCGTTGAGGTGACATTGTTAAAGTGACCATGGTGCCGGTCCTTGAAAACCTTCCGATAGCTTTGTGCTTCCGCAAATTGGATTTATGCTTAAAAAAATAATTTTTTGAGATTGTCTTGATGAACCAAATATTTAAGTATCATAAATGTTTGTTGAGTATGATGTTAACCTCCAGGTCAGCCTACAAAAAAGCATCATCCCTGCAGTACTCCATAGTATTTACAGCTAAACAAAGAGTGTTATTGACAAGGTACTACAGCCAAGGATGTACATTTAGCCTGATTAAACAGAGTTGAAGGAAGAGTGGAGAACAAGTGCTAAGATCTTTGTCATTTTAGTTCAGAAAGACTATGTTTTGTAACTTAGTTAAATTGTGACTTTTAAAAGGTTTGTTGAAAGAAAAAAACTTCAGCAAGGTAGTGACACTGAAAGTAAATCCCTTCGTGATCAGCCTGTGATAGATAGAAACAAGGTGAAGTGATTGGTCAGCTTTTAGGCAGTGGCACAGAAACCCCGCCCTCACTGACATGTGAGGAATCATGATGTCACGTAGAGTCTGAGGTGTTATCTGAATAGCAACAGGCCTGCTGCAGGCTACTGATGCTGCGAGACAAAGGATTAGTCCCCACCAAAGCTGGGTCCTGTCTACACACTCACAAACACGCACACACAGGCACAGAGCTTAAGATGTGCTCTTGCAAGTGCGGCTGCAGTACAAACAATCTAAGATGTACACACAGAGGCTAATGTTTGCTGAGTCAAAGTCACAGCCAAGATGATAGAGACACACACGTTGGAGTAAATGTGCATGCAAACCCACAAAGATGAATCCAATATGTGCACACAGCTACACATAAACACATATGCATACACAGAGAGAGGCAAACCTAAAGAATATGTGATGTTTTGATAGTAGCGACTAACATTTTGTGAGTGTATTTAGTGGATCAGCTGTGTGTGTGTGTGTGTGTGTGTGTCAATCTGCATTTTGTATGTTACATTGAACATTTAATTTATTTATTTTCTTGGGCTCATGTGATTGGATAAAAAATTGTGTCAAGTGAGTGCCATATCGCCCCCTGTATGCATGTGTGTTTGTGTGTGCTGATAGCCTGATACTCCTCCTTTGGCATTTGAAGCCAATCCTGACCTGGGCAGATCCCTGGATTGTTACACACACACGGACACACACACAGATTGAGAAAGAGAGAGAACACCAGATGGGTCTGTGGAAAGAGGCGGTTGCAAACACAGACACACCGCTATCGGCCAAGCACAGACCCAAATGTGTCTGTCACATCTCTGACTCCATAATGTCCTCGATAGCAACACCTGCCTTATAGTTGAGAATAATTCAAAACATTCTTGAATTATTTTACTTGAATACAACTTCAGTTTTTTCCTTGCCGGAAATTAACAGAGCCTAGATATTTGTCCTGCAAAATCTGAGTCCTTGTCTGCTTAGAAAAGACGGCCACCTGAGCTCAAGAGGATATGAGATGTAACTGTGGGTCATTTTGCCACGGAGAAAACAAACAAAATGTTGTTCATAGGAATTTCATCAAGTGGTCCTAAACAGCAAAACTGCAAAGGCCCTAAGAGGAAAGGTGATTATTTCCTACATGTGAGATGTTATCTCCTACGTACAAGTTATTATCTCTTAGGTCAGAGATGTTACCGCCCATGGAGATGAACTTGAGATGAACACCTGAGTTCGGTGTAAACATAAAGAGTGGTGCAGAGTGTGTTTAGATGTCTGAAATAATGTCTGTGATTAACACAAGAGATTTTCATATCAGTAAACACAACCAATGATAATAACCAATAATTTTGATAAGATATTTAAGACAATAAGATATTATCTTCTTGGTAAGGTACATTACTGCCTATGTAGGAGATGAACCTCTCAGATGAATTAGGCTGTTTTGAATGGACTCTTACCAGGAGCCCGCTGATTGCTTCCTGTATGAATGTTGAGCCAAACCATGATGTTTTTTTCCAAAACCAAACCACATGCTTTTGTTGCTTTTATGCGTTAATTTTGATAAAGACTGTATGCATCTGATGAAGATAAACTGTACATTTACTGTTCAAACAGAAGTGTTTTTTTAAGAAAGACAGTGGATGCAACAGGCGTGAATTGTCATGCTCTCCAACTGGAATTGCAAAGATGCTTACTCATTTTTGCATCACTCTATACGTTAACACTTAACTCAGGTGTTTGCAGCGTCGAATATTGCTGTTGTGGATGGGATTTGATCAAACTGACAAACACTTTTCACTGGATTCATTTTGTAAAATTTCTTTTGATGTAACATGTTATTTTTCTACCCTGCCTCTCAGTGCCTCTGTACAAAACTGTGATGTTTAAGTATTGACAAGGATTTATATATATGTGTCTGAAAATATGGATGCATGAAGCCGGGATGTTGTACGTAATTGCTGCCGGCTGTATTGTTAATAGCTGAGTGTTTGTTGCCAAGCTATGAGCAGTTTGTCATCATAGCTCAACAAAGTTACACAAGGGATCCAGTTGTTTTAGAGATGAGGCAGCAATATGCATAACACTTTGGTTGTAAAAGGTAGCTCCAAGTTATGAGCCATTGGTGTCAATAAGTTACCTGTTTGCTTTAATGTAGAGAGAATATGCCAAAAGTTACCATTTCTTAATGTTTCAAAAACCTTTCGAAGTGTGGTTAGGTTTCGGCACAAAGACCACTTGGATACAGTTAGAGAAGATCCTGTTTTGGCTTAAAAGAAGAAGAAAAGTTGTCTGTTTCCACTTCAAAGAAAATTCTGCTTTTACTTAGTGTTTGATTTGATAAAGTTTCACATTGGTGTCTTTGAACATTTTGTTTGTTTTAACAAGTCTACACAAATTATACAGAATCACGCTTTTGCATAAATTGCTGCTGCCTTGCTGCCAAATCATACATCAATTGATTACTGCATTCAGGCTAATCCATTCCAGCTTATCAATCACTCTCTTCCTCTGCGACACGTAGCTCCTCACATCTTAACAACAGTAAAAAGAATCAACAAACATCCCATGGTTACATCCGATATTTTTTTTTACCATAAACATCTCGTCGATTTTCCCCATCCTTAAATCAAACCTTAATAAAAAATTGAATTCTTGTCTCGTTTTGTTCTTAAAGAAGAATGAAAATCGGTTGCGTAAGTGTTACAATGGAAGCAAATGCATTGGCAAAAAAACTAAATTTGTCACTTTGTTAAACAGAGAAAAAGTTTGAAAATGGATTTAATTGGAGAGCTCCTTACAACTGGAGATATATTCATTATGCTACTGATTGCTTTGGCAGAGTGAATTCACTCGTTCTCCCTCTGAAGTCTGTTAAACTGGCTACAAAAATTTGACACAGTAGAAAATCACCGTTTCACCATCATGTGTGATGACAGGATGTCTTCAGATTCAAAGACGTACTGTAGGGGTGAAATTGATTTTCTCTGCTCAATATTGCTTCATGTCCTCTCCCAGCCTCTCTTTACACCGCCGTCGACTGATTCAGCTGAATGTTTCCTGCGTTTCCCAACTCGTGTTTTCTTTGTAAAATGTTCATGGGGCCCTCTTTTGAGAAATTGTTCGTGCCACTCATGAAACTCTGGGATTTTTTTTACCTGTTATCGTCTCCATGTTTGAAACTTGTCACCTCGGTAAATCCTTCTATCTTGATACGCCACTTAACAGCGCTCTTGCTGACAACCCACTGAAGTCCCACACACTGGCACGCTGTGGTGATTTATGCTGCAAGAGAGACTCCGCTTTCCAACCCATATGGGGCAGGTCTGATCTTTTCATGGCTGCCTAAACAGATAAAAATCAAATTAAATCTGTTTTCCCCCTCTTTAGCCTATCACGGCTCATTCATGCTCACTGTTTTCCAGACGTTCACACCACTGTGTGTGTTTGTGTGTGTACTAGTGTGCGCAACAGTTTAAATGCATGTTAAAGGATTAGCAAAAAAGGATTGTGGCAATGCAAGACGTAAAGAATGGGAGTACAAATGTTTGCTTTCTGTTCATTGTCAGTATCGGACAGTAATGACACTGGATCTGTGCCAGAAAAAAATAAAAGGAAGGCTTTTTTTTGGCTCAGAGCAAAAATGTTAAAGAAATTTAAAAAGACAGCAATAGAAATGTTTTGAAGAGAGAGGGTCAGGTGTGCTTCGGTATGCCATGTCACTCGAAAAGCAACAGAAAATACGAAGGATTTGGAAGAATTAAAAATGTCTCAGGTTTCTCATCACAGCCTCTTTGACTCGAGAGTCTCACGCCCTTTAATGTCTCTCTCTATCTTCCTGTTTCCTGTCTTTGGCTCCACCCCTTCCTGTCCCGTCCTGTACCTGCCTTGCCCTTGCTCCGATAGAGAGATTCACACGTGGAGAACTCTGAGCGTGGGGTATTGTATGTTTACTTCTAGACATCATCCACCATCCGTCCCTCACTGTGACTCTCACCTCGCCTCTTCTGGCTTTTCAGTACTTTTCCAAATGCATCTTATGACCAAGGCTACACCTGGAAAACGGATGTGATAGGTCCAGTATTAATGTAACTGAAAAGTTGAGTTCTAAGCCAAAACTTTTCCATACCTGAAAACGATTCATTAGCTTCAATAAACCTAAAGAATTACCATTAGAAATATTACAACTTCGTCAACTTTTCACTTCAAAGTGATAGCTCAGATATTTTGAAGCAGGGTTGTATGGGGAAGTTATCCATAGATCGTATTCCCCAAACGGTAGCTGGTGTTCAGCACATCACCACTTTGGAGAAGCAGGCTGGAGTCCAACATGTCAGATAGTGTAGAACAAATGTACACTATATTGAGAGTATTTTTGCTGCTTTACCTTAATATTAGAGTGATTTACAACAGGACAATTAAGCTCTTATCACTTTCTTCAGAGCCAGAGTCCACTGAGAAAAAAACAATGATGTAACCCCTTGAAACCTCTTTCAAAAACATAGAGAGAACGCTATCGGCAACTTCATAACACATGGCACAAAAAACAGTGAGAAATTAGTAAGAAGTTGCAAGGAAATTACTTGAAAATAAGTGAAAAAGAAAAGTAGAAAACAAAAACAAACAAGACAATAACCTAAAATAATATGACTAATTATATAACTAATTTTCAGGTAATTTTCGTTCTCATATTTTACCAATTTCTTTATTTAAAATAAATCAAACCAATTTGTGAGTGTTTTTAAATGGTTAAATAGCTTGTGAGAGGCGTCTAAATGCAGGACAAGAAAACTGATGTCGAACTAGGCTTAAAGGGTTTACACTGCTTTACATAGGAGATGCTGATCTAACGCTGCCTCGGTTATTAGTATTTTTTTTTTGTTTGTTTGTATTATTGTGTGAGTTCAGCCATTAAAAGGGTTAATTCAGATTCATCAGAGTCACACAATAACACAAACTAACTACCTGATCGCAGCAGCTTTGGTGTTCAGCAAGCTAAAATGACTATTTTTCTTTGTGGAGTCTGGTGGCTTTGACAAGAACATAATGAACTGAAGCTGTTAAGTGCTTCCTCATTGAAGTGGGCAAAAAAGGTAAAGCAGTAAAAATATTCTCAAAATAGCATATATTTAATCTTTTATTTTTTTTCAAGTCAGACTTTGTTTTGGAGACTAAAATACATTTTGTTGCTGACCGCCATCTACAGCAGTACATTGCTTAGCTTCTGTGTCAAACTCCAGCCTGCTTCTCCAAATAGAGGCGTGCCGACTGACATCTTCTGTATTTAACACACAAAATATGGATAAATGCCCCATATGAACCAATTAAAAACATATCTAAACTATGCCTTTAAGACTTGGGAAGAATTTCATGTTTATAATTTTGGAATAAAACTCAATTTTAGCATGGGACAGCACACATTCTGCCGTACCTTTTAATGGTAATAATGTGCTGACAGCGTGCTTATACAGACAGTAACTGCTATGGTTACAATTTCAAAATTGTTGAAAAGAGCCACAGAATGTGCTGCTCTAGGCAACACTCAAAAGACTGCTTTGGGAGCTACACATCCTTTTTCTTTATGAGTGTGAAACCTAATATTTTAATATCTGTGGCACACATGTGATTTCCTGCTGGCTGTTTTAGTGCTGAGAAAGCATTTGGAGTTTTTACTGCTTTCGCTGTCATTTAAGAGCCAGAATTGTGTCACTAAATGGTTAAAATTTAGGTTTTTCTATTCTATTTAAAATCTAATACAAGAAAAGTCCTTATTTATTTAGGCACTTGCATCTATAGCATCATTTTTATATATGCTTCTCTGCTTTCCTTGCTGGCTAAAAATCCATTTTACTGTATAAATACAGCAATATTTGAGCAAATGTGTAATTAGGACTTTTAAAAATAGTTTTGAGGTCATTATTAGTTAACAGAGACACAAGTTAACTAATAAGAGATGCTTTTGGTGACTTTCCCTGGTATATTTGATCATGTATTTCAAGTCATCTGTGCATTTACTTCATTATTGCACGCCATCTGTGCTCACTGATTTCTTTCTTTGTTAAAAAAAAAGTGCACGTTAAAAACAAATATCATTGCATCACCATTTACCTCTCATTGCCTTTGTATGGTGAGAGCTGTTTGGATTGTCTGTCTGATACTTTCTCACTCATTTGCTTTTGATGCGTTGTCAGGAGTTATGTTATTTGCAAAGATATCAACACCTGCAGCCCAATTTCCCATTGAGAGAGTCAGACAGAGAGATGGAGAGATAAAAGCAGAATCTGCTGCTTTCTATAGCAGTAGCAGGTTGGCATAATTGATTACATCTCACCTCAAAGCATGCGATTATGCAGGAGTTTTCAGAAGTGAGAACCGTGCCAGCCAGCTTCCCCCGTTATTAGAAAAAGGGTTTAATAATTAGTGCGACTTTGCAGGTCAGAAATTATGTATTTGGCTTCAACAAATATAACAGAGGTGGGAGATTAAGAGAGAGATATGTGGTAATATCTCGCCGAATGAAATGTGACGCTTCACAAATATCTCCACCCACACTGTTCTGGGCTCAAAGACAATCCACTCTGTGCCCGTCATGGTAGCGATCGCTTTATCTCTGCATTTAAAACTGCAAACATCTCTGCACAGTTAGTTCTGTGAAATCAAAACTTACATTTGATTTGTAAAGCTGGCAACATGAGTTGTACTTTTTGAAATGTTGCAGAAAAAATCAAGATTGGAGATTGGAGGGTATTCTTGTGTATTTACCAGAGGGCAACGGGGATGTGATGGTGATTCGGCCTTGCAGGAGGATGGAGAAGCAGTTTGATGTGAATTTCAGATGAGAATTTTAAGGTGATATTGACACTGATGTCAGTTTGGGCAGTCTGGTCACATAAAATGCCCTAAAAGCCTCACTGTCTAAAAAAAATCGAATAGAAAGGAATAAATTACCCCAACCCCAAATTTATGTAAGATAAAAGACGGTTAGAAATGTCAGGCAGATGTGTGACATTGAACTCATGCTGTGTGTTTAATGGTGTGGAGGTCATTTTGAATGGGCTTAAATTGAGCCAGGTTCAATTCCAACTTTCCCGAATGGCTTTTTATTGAGCAAAGTTTAATGTCTAAAACCCCACCTTAACCTCATCTAACGGGTTTTTCATTACTGAAGCAGCTTTGAGCTTAGAGGAATACTTTGACCGCAAAGTGACCATTTGTGTATCAGTTACTCTTGGAGTGTCACCTTGAATTCATGCAGAAAACGTTTTTCTTACATGCCTCCACTGTGAACAAAGAATCCAGTAAAGGCGGGCATTCATGAATTGTTGAAAATATAGACCACTTCTAAAGTGTAACTTAACCCTCAGAACATTTTTTTTTTAGTTGAAAAGCAACATTTATGGGTAGTGTTTCTGATCGATTCAGGTCAAACTCTCGATATTTGAGTGCAAAGTATAAGTTGAACAAATGGATCTTATCGCTTAAACTTAAACTTGTGTGTGTGTAGGCAAGGTCAAGATGCGCTACTTGTAGGGAGAAGTGTTTTAGCTTAAATGCATGTGTTAGGGAAGTACTGAGCCTAAAACGGGTTAAATGAGACTTGGATTATACTGCTTATAGTTTATAAATTGATGTTTTGATATAGTTTTAAGGTGGATGCTAACTACTTCAACCTTTTGCTTGATTCTCCATTTCTCGTGGGCGCACATGAGAAAAAAAACGATGTTTTTTTTATAAATTCAGTGTAACATGCTTGATATACCAAATGTCATTTTCTCCAACTTAATCCAAAGCTTTTGCAGTGACCAAACCTTGATCCTAAATTCTTCATAATAGTTTATCCTCATAAAACTATTATTCATCTCTATTTTCCTAGTTTTATCTTAAAATCAATTGACACTAAATAAGTGAGATGTCAAAGCTGAAAAAATGAGGTGGAGAGGAAGGTTGTTGAACAGAAAGGAGAGGCACCATAATTTGATTCTTTTGTACTGATCTGGTGACCAGCATCTGTCCTTGAGGACATGAAAGATGTTTGAAGATGCACCTCTGTGACGGTGGATTCATTTGGAAATTATCGTAATGCCTTGACCCAGAGTTTCTGTAAAATCTCAAATGACTCCCACATCCACTCAACCCAGTCCAAAAAGTCAAGAAATAAATGATGAACCTCTGCACTGAGACAGCAAAAGGACACATCCTCTTTCCAGACAATATACTGCACCCTCAGGGGCTTAGACTATGACAGGAGAATTGAGGCGATTAGTAACTGATGTCAGCCCAGGGAATGGACTCAGGCTGCACATGGCAAGCTCTTACAAGGCCAAGTGGTCTGAAGTGTGTGTGTGTGTGTGTGTGTGTGTGTGTCTGTATGTGTGTGTGCTTGCAGTGGACAGAGACGTTCAGTCTCCAAATTGAAGGATATACTGTACATAGACAGACACACACACACACACACACACACTCACTAGAGAGTCCTGAGTGCTTTCATGCTGACAGATGCTAAACTTGTACTTATTCACAGATAATTTGGTGGTGTTACTCTGACACAGAAACCCACTCACTCTCACGCACATATCAAGACACACACACACACATACACATGCAGAGCTGGACTTGACCCCCATCCTGCATGTGTGACACATGGTTGAATAATGGACTCTGGTGCTTGCTGAGATAAATGCTTGATGGTCCACTTACAGCACTGTCATAACGGGTAATGGTTGGCCATTTACTGACACACACAGATGTACAAACTATCACGTACTGTATGAGCACACATGTAAACTGGTACAGGGAGCAGGGACGCTTCAAAGATAAATGACTGGGGTCTTAATTTTAGGGTTCTGCTTCGTTCATGTTGGTTATGATAACATTTTACTCTCCAGTTTAATTGCTGAGAAAAGGAGACGCACCGCCAGACACAGCTGCATGGCGCAGACTATTAGAGCAAGCAACGCAAGCTGTCAGACTGTCAGACAGGTTGTAAACAAATCCCCAGTTCAGGTACAGCCAAATTATTTGGAGGTAAAAATGAAGTTGCAAACATTTTACTGCTTTGTGAAACTGCTGGTGTTTCACAATGTAGAAGCAGCCCTCCAAAATCTTTGGTAATAACTTTAACATTTTCCTGTCAAAATAAATGGTTTAGGTACTATAAACTGTGGAGTTGTGGAGTTTTTTACAGCCTGTCTGAGCAGTGATGTTGTTTGCCCCAAAGACTCAGTATCTAACAAAATTTGGAAGGAGTCTGTCTGTCTTTATGTACTTTGATTTTCTCAGCAACCGTTCATCTGAATGACAGCACACTTGGCAGGCGTATTTCTGAGGACACACGAAAACAAATTGTAGAATCTGAGCTCTTAGAAACTACCAACACATTCTCACCCCAAGTCGTCAGTTACTGCCCCTTTGGAGTGGACTTCTGCATCTACATATAACACTCCAAGTATCCTTCTGTGCCTGCTGTTGACGTTCCAGTGCAGGTACCGTGATGTCAACAACAGACTGCATGTGGTTATATTTTGGCAACACCAGCACAAAGCAGCCACCACCGGGACGTCAACAAATGCTGGCACGGATAGTTTAGGATTAGGCAACAAGGGCATATGATTAGTTGTGGAAAAAAAAAAATCACATCAAGATGGGAAGTGAACACCAGACTCCTGCATTAAAGTCCAGAGTTTGTTGGATCCATCCACTGCCCCTCCCGCTCTATAACGACCTTCGTGCTCCTTACATTACATCATAACCAGCAGCGTTTCAACTACAGCGTGTCACGCGAACGTGACAGGTTTCGTCCGGCCATATTCTCAACTGACGCCAACCATCCGTGTACTACACTGCTGCGGCAGGTGCCATTCATCTGGCAGCTGCCGTGTATGAACACCCAGAACGGTTCTGCCCGGCCGCATTATCAGCTGACACCGTCCAGCAGCACAGCTTGTCTGCGTTACATCCAGTGATGTATCATGCCGACGTGTAAGGGGATTTTTGGCATCGGGATCTTTTCTTATTTGACGATTTCAGAATGAAAACTGGCTGAAATGTAGTTTTCCACTGAATCAAAAAAACTTTGCCTCTGAACATAATCCAAGCGTTGTCACCACAACTTCATCATGAAAACTATTAAGTAATATATAAACAGTTTGTAGGAGACAAATGTCAGTGATATCACCCCTCTATATGAATATAAGATGCTTGCACAAAGTTAAAATACTCTTAAAACCATTCTGGCATAAAGAAAGTCTTATCACAGTAACAAAATGAAGATGCAAAAGATAAACATGCCCGCCTTTGTTGATGTGTTCACCTCCAGTTGTCGTTCGGTCATCTGAACCATAAAACTAAACCCTGGTGGTGAAAACGTCTATGATTTAAATCAGTTTCTCAGAAACTCAGATGCTCTCAAGAGTTACCAACCTGAGATTTAATGAGACTTTCATAGATGGGAAATGTTTTGGCGACAGATAACTAATTTGCTTTGACATTTATGCATATAGAGTCATAATTATTTTTCTTGCATGCTTCTGAGAATGTGTCCCTATGCATATGGCATGTTGACATCCATATTGTAACGGAGCGCTAATTAACTAGATGATAAATAGAGATGAGCACATGGCGCTCTTTTTTTTTCCTTCCATTTTTAAACATATCTATGAATTCTCTTTCCAACAAACTCCCAGTTTTACTTTGCAAAGTTCCACACAAACATTTCCTATAGTGCTGCCCATTGATTACACAAGTGTGACTCAAGAGTACATGGGTATTCCTTCAGCTAGAGTGTGTGTGTCTGTGCACACGTTACCAACACACATTTGTGTTTGTCCCATCATGTGTATTGAATTGGCTCAGATGAGGTGCTAATAAGCCACATTGACAGCAAGCAACATGTGTCAGGAAATG
Source organism: Plectropomus leopardus (assembly GCF_008729295.1). Taxonomy (NCBI): domain Eukaryota; kingdom Metazoa; phylum Chordata; class Actinopteri; order Perciformes; family Serranidae; genus Plectropomus; species Plectropomus leopardus. Next base: position 37,113,132 of record NC_056464.1, on the reverse strand, counting down.
GCCTTATGTTCACGTTTGTGTACATATGTTACTGTATACATATGGCAGCCCGCGGGTGTATGTTGTGTAGATGACAGATTGTAGGCGTGTGTATGTGAGAGAAAGTGTGTGTTCATGCAGTAGGTAAGGTATTTTTCATCTAACTCAGCCTGTGGAGAAAGAAAAAAGGTTTCCTTCATGGCACTCCGTTCATATATATAGGTCTGATAGCCATCGTATTTTTGGTGAAATGTTGTGTGATGGAGTGTTGGCCGATACAACCAGCAGAGAGCCATGATAAGTTACACATCACATCCATGTTGTGTGTGTGTATGTGTGTGTTTTTTTTTTTTTTACAGATTTATATTATTCATATAAATCTGTGATAAACTGTAGTCATCATATCAGTGTGAGAATGGTTGTGTGTGTTTGCAGCAGAAATCATTCATACAAAGCCAAGATAAGCCCCAGCCGTCATATCAGAGTACAAGTGTCTGTGTGTGTGTGTGTGTGTGTGTGTGTGTGTGTGCGCGCGCGCGCACGTGCATGCATGTGTGTGTGTGAGAGAGAGAGAGAGAGAGAGAGAGAGAGAGAGAGAGCAGGTGTGTGTTCATGATAAAGTAGACACCAGAGCTAGAAAAAGACTGCAACATCACAGCTGGTGTTTTTCGAGCTCCTTAACATTTTCTTTAATCATTAAAATCCGAGAAATGTCCTAAAATCCTAGTATCGTCCTAAATTCCAAGAATGTCATAAAATCCTTGAAACGTCTTATAATCCAAGAAATATCCCGAAATCCTAAGAATGTCTTAAAATCCTAAAAAAATGTCCCAATATCCTAGAAATGGTCTAAAATCCTAGAAATGTCTTGAAATTCTAGAAATATCCTGAAATCTTAGAAATGTGCTTAAATCCTGCTAACATGTATGAGGCTGCTGGGTTTGGCCCCTGCTCTCCTGTCATTTTGCCAAATTGGCCCCTGAGCAAAGCAAGTTGAGTATCCCTGGTTTATCATGTTGACATATTGAATTTAAAAGTCCAACATGTTTTGCATTTCTAAAAGCTTTTCAAGGCTCCACGACATAATTCTTCCCTTAAAACAATCCCAGCTCCTTTCAAAACAGGATGTTGGTGCAGGACGTTAGACACAGCGAGCACGATTACATAAAAACTGGTAAAGCCACCATGACGTGTCACCTCCCTCCGTATCTTGGCCACTTGTGGGAAGAACTGCTGTGGTTTTAATCCAAATGCACTTTAGTTTTGAGCCAACTGGTTTGGCCCACAATGATATGGATCAGAGCAGGAGCTGCATTTGAACAACGTGTTGCAAAGCACAACGCAAGAAACAACATCTATTCAAAGTAAACATGCTTTATAATGGTTTTGGGGTGTGACTGGTTACTGTCCCACAATTTTCCACCTTCCCCAGGTCACATATCAGTTAACTTGGGATATCAAAGGTAACTGTTAATCAGTTAACCGACAAGGATATTTTTGATGGGTCATGTCCATCTATAGCAAACCCCCAGGAAGTGTACCAAACTCTTAAGCAAATTTTACGTAGTGGCCAAAAGTGGAATCACAACGTCCAGGTTCGTCAAGTGATGCCCAGGGGTCCCGAAAGATTTTCCCCCATTGACATGCAATGGGAAAAAATGTCTGTAATTTAGTGGATAATTTTTCGTGAGCGTCAAAACCCCCACCAAACGACTCATTTCACTATCTAGATCCAATCCATCCAGTTACCAGCAACAATTGCAGAATGAGCAGCGCCGCTAGCTCGCATTCGACCCTGGCAAAACAGCGACTAGCTAATCAGTGGAGACTGGAGGGTGAGCAGTAGTCATGTCTTCGCATGTTGAAATAAAATAAAAAAAAAGGCTTTCACATGCCAAAATTTTAAAATATCACCACCTTTAAATGGATAGCACTTAGACATGCAGCACATTGAGGCAATGAAGCTCCAGACTGTCATTTTGAGTTTTTTTCTTCGAACTTAACCATTTAGTTACAGCTTAATAGATGTTTTTTTCAAAAGCAAAATTAACCGAAACTGACATCTTTGATTTGAACTTTACTTTCTCCCCGGCTCTCACAGCTGGCTGTCTCATTGTGCTCCTCCTAATGGATCCGCTGCCTCATGTAAAATGAATGGGAGCCGCCGGCTCTGCCCAGCTTGATGCTTTGTGTGTTTCTACCCTGAGAGACCGATGTTAAGTTTATGAACAATTGGGTATCCATTCGACAGACAGTTTGATCAGATAAAACAGCCAAAAAGGCAACATGTGGAGACCTGTTGAGTTTATAATTTTAGTTACACACAAGCGCAGCATGAGGTCGACAGTGAAAATAAAGCCATTCAAATGGCCATTTCAAGGAGCTTTTAAGACAACAACAACAAAGAAGATTTTTTTAAGTTCACACGATCATGTTATATTTCACAAACATGTTTACTTAAGGCAACATTGTGATAGTCGGTGTCTTTATTTTGAAGATTTCCAGCATCAACCAGCTACATGAAAACTTGAGGAGCAAATGTTTGCTAAAATGTTTATGCAGTTTGGACTAAATTAATCTATTTTGTCTCCCTTATTAATGACAAACATTTGGCAACAGGGAAATGTTAAATATACTCAGAGAGGTACTGAAAGCAGATTTTTTTAGACATCTGCATCAGCACCAGGCATTATAGGTACAGCAGAAGGGTTCCACTGTTGGTGCGGCTGTCAGTCTGTTGGTGTCAGTTTCTGATTAGAGAGACACTTTTTTGTTTCTCAGCCTGTCTTTACACCGAGTGCTTGTACGTGGGAAGTGCACAGAGACTGATAGTCATCGCCCCTCTTCATTCACTGGACTCTAATTTCTTCTTGTCAGCTTCCTGTAACCGATAGTAACCCATTTTCTGATCTGTATCACTGTGTTGTGCTGTTACAGTGCTGCAGCAGTATGAAATCCACCCTTTATAAAAGTGTAAAACAATATATTCACAGCCCACACTGGCTAACTGTTAATCACTTAATAATCACTTTTGACTTTTGGCAGAACCCACAAATAATTGTCCCAACATGTCCACTCATGAGGCGAGTTTCCATTAATCCTCAAATTGTGCAAATTGAAATTGCGAATTTCTATTACGCCTAATATGCCTAAGTCCATTCCCAAACAACTCTGATGAATCGCAAGAAAGTTTTTAAGCTCATATGAGGTGGTATTTTAGGTGATTTGAAAAAGCCATATTTCGCAAAACTGCAATGGAAACCCTTTTCCCTTTTAAAAGTCACATGATGCTATAGCTAAGTGCTTGTCAGTAGGATCTGGCTCCCTCGGGCATGAGTCAGCAGGCGCTTTAAGAGGTGTTACTGCATCTCATAACTCTTGAAATGTTGAGCGGATGATGTGGAAGTTTTGGAATTCCTCTGTGAAATTGTGGACTATCACCTCCCAGAATCCCTCATGTGGCCGCTCCCACATATAAGGGGCTCGCCATTCTGTCATCGCTCGCATAAAACGTCTATGTTGCCTTGGATTGGAAATAATGACGGCAAGTGTGATAGCTGCAATAGAAATAAAACCTGCTATTGTTTTGGACATCCATCGCCATGCTTGGAATGTTATTAGGAGAGGGAAAGCGGCACAACATCACTCAATGGAAATGCAGTCATCTTGAAATTGTGTTTTATTGACATTTTGAAAATATCACAAAAGTTTTGTCCAAATCTGTAATTGAAACCCGCCTCTAGACTTACACATTAATACACACACGTTAAATAAAACACATAAATACAAACACATTACCTTCATTGTCTTGTTACAAATACATCAAATGCATCACCATTCAATCACACAAACCTTCTCCCCTTACTCTCTGTCTCTCTCCCCAGACACACACACACACACACTCTCACACACTTACACACTCACACAGCACCATGCACAACCTGGTGGAGTGTTTTTTTACACCATATTAATATTTATGACCATTTTTAACGGCTGTGGCTTTTACAGCCGGGCTCTCAGCGCTCTGCACTTTATTAATATCATAAGGACAATGTCAGCAGAGCCCTTAAAGAGGGTTATGGGTATGACAGAGAATGTGTGTGTCCTCGCGCACTGTGTGTATAGGTAGTTTTTTGAAAAAAGTTTAGTGTGAACGATGAGTGAGAGGTCTGTGTGTCTGTGCACAGGTGTGTTAAGTATTGTGTAGTGAGGAGACTCGTGTGAAAGGTGTGTATGCAGAAAGAGTGTTGAAATGGAAGAGCAGTGTGTGTTTTTTAAATTTTTTTGTAAGAGTCACAGTAAAAAATTAAATGATTAGCCTAATTAATTAATCTAGTCTATAACATTTCAGTTAAAGTACATTTTTATTTTGAATTTTTTAAAAAAGTAATCAGTTACTGTGGTTCTCTCTCCCAGTTTGGCGAGATGTGTGTGGGTTTCCTAAGTGTATCTTTTTTTGGAATACAGCATGTCGGGGGTTTCATAACTGTCCAGATCATAAAGGTTCTCCATTGTCTGGTGCTTTATTGAGTCTGTGAATGAATCTTAGTTATCAGCGTATTTCCCAGAGGAATCATTACTTTAGTAAAACTGGCAATCTGGATCATAAGTCTGTCTTAATTTCTTCTCTTTGGGGTCTTCAGGCCTGGTCGTAAGCTCAACTCAGCGCTTAACTTCCATTAGTGGTCCAGAGGTCACGTCAACAATTTCTAAAAGACATTTCAGTTTGAGTTAAGGATTTGAATACTTTCTGATATTCAGTAATTGTCATCATTCTCCAGTACGCTTTTCAGATAGATAGATGCAGTCTGTAGCTGTTGTGTGAGGTCTGCTCTTCTATAAATAGGAACGGAAATATTGATCCTTTTTAAGGCCTGCTTGACTTTCCCCTTGTATTGAAACTCAGTCTGGTGCAGTGTGTGTGTGTGTGTGTGTGTGTGTGTGTGTGTGTGTGTGTGTGTGTGTGTGTGTGTGTGTGTGTGTGTCTGTCTGTGTGTGTGTGTGTGCGTGTGCCTTAGATACTTTGAGATCCCAATCTCTCACCAGACGAAGGGTGCATGCCAGGGGAAAAAGTTGCCAACAAGCCATTACAGAGCTGCCGCAGGGAGTCCAGTGTCACACACACACACACACACACACACACACACACACACACACACAAATACACATACGCGTGAATGAGATATCGGTCAAGTGGAATGCAGCGGTATGGATCTGTGGCTGAGCTATCAAGTAAAGGGCAGAAGGGAAGGACAAAAGATTTTTTGGTGTAAACACTTTAGCTAAACTTTCTTGGCTCAGTTTGGATGTGTTTATCTTCTCTTTAATTTAATATTCATTTGTTTGTTTTTTACCCACTTTGCAGTTTATTTAATTCCAGAGAATACTTTAACAAATACATTCTACAATAAAAATAAAAGTAGAAAAATTATAATAATAATGATAATAATTACAAGAATAATTCAAGTGCTGTGTTTTTTGAGAATAATCCCTTAAAAACAAACGCAGTGTAAAATTTTCAATAACACACACTTTTCATCAAACTTTAGAATCATATCTGCTTTCATTTGTTCCTCTTACAAACTTTCATCTTCTACCTTTTGCTCTTTTCCATCATCCCTCATCTCATATCTGTCAACCAGCCTGTTGGTGATGAAGGCATCAGGTGTGCACTCTTATTTTACTTTATTGGTATTTTTATTATTATTATTATTATTTTTGCTTTATTTTTTTCCTCTACAGACTTAACCCAATTACTCATTTATTAAAATAAAAAAAAAAATACATTTAAAAAAGGTTTAGGGTTACTGGCTTGTTCATTACTTGTGAGGTGAAAATAGCATAGGCAGTGAAATTTCTCCAGTCTCCAGTTGGTTCAGTCAGTAACAAATAAATGGATTAAGTTTTTCCAACTCAGTTTCCAAGCAGTTGTGTCATTTGAACTTGAGAGCTTGATTTAAAAAAAAAAAATGTGTTACTGATTTATTAACTATTTTAAGTGGGTTAATAATTTTCTTTTTACCTCAACTTGTTTTGTTTTCATTACCTTTCATTTTTGCAAATTTTGAATTGGTGTTTTATTGCTGTCACATAATTTTTTGTCACTTGAATAATAGCAGTCTGCTATTACTCAACATGGATTGTGATAAAGCATAAGCGTGGAGCACAAGAGTGAATGATGGATGAATATGATCTTTTCATCTCTTAAAAGTTAACGAACAGCCCAATCTCCTGTAAAAAAAAGTGTAATTTTTTTTATATCAGTGAAACGATCATTTCATGCGCCATAGAGCTCCTTATTGCCTTTAATTTATGTGATTGACTGCTGACCACATCAAAACTGATTTACAGTGGAGTATTTCAGCTAGCTCCGACTAGACTGTAAAATCTCCCGTAGATGGTCTGATAAGCCTCCAAATGGCTTCAAGATAAAGTGGACTAAATATAGACAAACATACTGACCTGACTGACAGCGGAGAAAAACTCAGCACATGGCCACGTAACTAGACATAGTGTCAAACTGTCAGATTGACATGCAGCGTCTGTAAAAGCTTTATGAAACAAATTCCAGAGGGCCAAAGTTGATAGACAGCAAAATATATTTTTTCAAATGAGGACACATAAACAGACAAGTGAGATGGACAGGTTAAGCAGGTGGATAAAAAGACAAACTGAAACACGTGAGGAAGAAACATGCAGCCTATCATTTTAAAAATGTTAACGAGTCAAAAATTCATTCAAGCCATGAACTAATCCAATGTGTTTGTCCTTCTTCTGGGTTTTGCTCTGTTGTCATCATCGGCCTCACCTCACCATGCTTCAGAAGACATGCTTATTCCTACTCTTATTACCTGTAAGTAGAGATTTCACATCAGGAATAACTCCTTTCCTCAACCCATTATATTCTTCCTTATGACAAGCTTTTGGATTTCTGTTTACATTTTGTCTTGTTTTCTTGCATCCTGTTTGACTTGTGTCATATTCAATCCCATAATGACTATGAGGACATGCATCGTTTCTCTCAGAAATATTCAAAACCCTAAAGACATCCCGAGAACACACTGACAGAAAAACTTCCTCTGGCCATAATAGAATCCACATCTCACCTGTTTGTTTATTTTGCCAGCCAACTAGATATTTGCAGTGCATGATAAAAGGTCTGCAGGATTACCTGCCAAAGACAAACTTTGACTTGATGCCTGGTAGACAAACTCAGCAGCCTGCAGGCACAATATGCCATTTGGCAGGTGGCAATAAATAATAACTCTAAGAGAATATGAAAATGTTTGAGCGGTGCAACATAGCCCTCACTGTTGTGCTGTAAAACTAGAAACATCAAGACTTTCAGCATCTTGCAATAAGATAAACTGATCTGTCATATATTATTCGACCCAATATAGTACCCATAAATGTGTTTATAGTAGTTTCCAGTACATTCAGCCTAGACTGACATATATTTAAGTCCATATTCAACCCAAACGCCAGAATAAATGTTGGCAATGTACATTTACATTGTACATATACATTTCTACATTGTTATGTAGCAGATACCTTAAAAACATTTCTTTGCGTTAGGAACAAACACCACTTGGTAATGTTTGGGATAACAGTGTTTTCCACAGACTGACAGAGTGTGTGTGGCAGTAGCTGATGAGGGTCATCATCATATTACTATCATTCTGTGTCCTCACTATAAGATCCAATGTTTTTGCGAGCACTTGAACACGACGCAGCGCTAGGATTTATCATGACTTCTTATTTTTTCCTCCGCAGCAGTTTGTCACTTGCAGGTGTCACTTGCAGCTGTTTGTAAGTGAAAGCAAAGTTTAAGACACCGTAGAATGAACTGTTTAGTTTCCCTTTTAATGCACTTGACATTGTGCTGCACCATCTCTGCCAAAGTGAGCTAATAACTAAATAACTAAACTTTACTCTACTATAGTATATTTATTGTCATATTGGAATATAGATAGATCTGCGTCTGCAGGCCCTATATTTCTATTTATTTATTTTTTCATGTTAACTCTTTTTTCCTTTTTTACCTTTTTTTTCAAATGTTATGGATTTTCTTTTATAACTTTTCACCAATAACTTGATAATATTTCTTATTAAGTCGCTCATTGCCTTCTCACCAGGGTTTTGCAAGAAATTAAGCCAATTTTCTTAGGGTACAAGGGGTTAATTTCCTTCCTAAAAGACGACTTAGCAGTAGTTTACCTGTAACTTCCTGTGCAGATGCTATAGAAACCCTGGATGTGACAGTGACACTTTACATTATCATACATGGGCTGTGTACCAAAGTACTCCTCTAATGGGTGAGTGTATGTAGTAAATTGGCTGGCTAAAACTTCTTGTGACTTGTAATTTAATTACAGCGTTAGTTTGGTGTTGAAGAGGAATTTGAGTCAGACTTCATCTGCATTGTTTGCACGGTCCGTCTCTTAAAGTGTCTCACCCTAAAAGGTCAATGTAATTCACTGTTATCTTCTCCACCAAGTGGTCATTTCCTGCCTATTAACCAATTCTAATGAGGAGCTATTATAGCTGTCTGTTCATACATGCATAGGCACGAACAAGCGCACCCACTTTTAAATACACACAAAAGCAAAGCTGCATAAACACAGGCACAGTGTTGCCCTGAGCTCACCTACAAATCCCTGCAAAGAATTTCTGAAAATCCCTGCTTCTCCAGCTGTCTTCAAAGCATCTGAAATTTCCTCCAAATCTGCGGCAGAGTCCTAACTGAGCGTAACAGTCATCACATGCCACCATTTCTTCTTAAAACAGCCGCCCTGAGGCTGTTTGACCCAAGCAGAAATTACTTCTTTACACTCAGAAAGTGACACAATTAGAAAGGTGGCAGCCTTCACTACGTGTCTACTGCTTTTCCACTCTCTCTGCAGTGTTTAATTTGTTTCAGCAGAAAATAAAAAATGAAGACACACTGCCATATTGACTTTCAGAACACCTGAAACACAAACACAATAAAAAGAAAGATGTAGTCCAAATAATAAACACTGACACACATGCCTCAACCACTAAACACGCACAAGTATAATTTTTCCACCGTTATTCTTTATAAGTTTATTTTTATTATTTTATAAAAACAAAATGAACATGCACAAACAGCACTCACAGCAACATCAACATGAAGACCCATCGAGAAAATTAAGAAGTAAATTTTAAAAAAGAATAGCCAAGAAATATATTAATAAAGGAAAAAAAGGATAAAAATAAGGAGATAAGTCAAAAAGAGATCAGTTAACTATAATACAGGAGTAAGACTTACATACTAAGACAATGGGGGAATGATAGTTTCACTACAATCTATGATATGATAGGATACGATACAAATGGCTCTGTCCTGCATCTCAAGCTCCTGTTTGGTCCAGGATAGTGTTACATCATGATACATAAACCAAAAAAAAACAAATGTGCATGTTTAGATGAGAAAAAGAAGTTAGTCAGTATCACATAATGTGTGTTTTTAATCCGGTGGAACAATTCTTCAGTCAAAGTTGAAACACTAAAGACATAATAAGATAAAGTGTGATTTGCTTCAGTAGAAGTGAAAACAAAGTCTGGCTCTTTGAACACTGTCACTGACTCATGACCCTTCCTTCTTTTTAGTTTCCTTGCAGAAAACGTTAAAAAAGTTCTGAACAGCAAGTATCTTCTTCTTATCTTACACCAGTATTAAATTCACAGAACACTCAAACAAAATAAGGCAGAGACACAAACACATATGTCATAATGAAATAACAAATATGTTCTAAATGAGTAATTAAAATTAAAGACCAGAAAACAATTTAAAACCAGATTTGTTTTTCTTTTTTAAGATCTGATAGGAAAACAAAGCACACACATAAACACACAGTCAGAAATAACAAATAAAAGCAGCTGCACACACACGTGTACAGACACACTCGCATATATACATACACACAGCCCAAGGATGTTTACTGTTAGATGAGAGAGGGATTTAAAGTCGTGCAAGACTCCTGCAGTGCGTGTGTGTGTGTGTGTGTGTGTGTGTGTGTGTGTGTGTATATCTGTACTCTCTCTCTCTCGCTCTCTCTCTTCACCTCTCTGTATCCCTCAATCTCTCCCTCCCTCACTGGGTCGGCCTCTAAATCCTGTGATACGCAGATGAAAGTTTGTTTGGGCTTCGCCTGCAGCCTCCTCTGGAGCTACCGCTGTCATCCTGAAGTGACTGACTGCCTGTCTGACTGCAGCGCTAGCTGGGGATGGCTCGGGGATATTTGCGTTATCTAGCTGCCATTTGACTGGCTGAGGCCATTCTAGCTGTAATGCAGGAGTTCTGTCAGTCCCACGACGAGTTAAACAAATGTCATTTCCCTTGTTTGACTGGACGCCTTAAGGTTGCCCCTGCTGACTCACCAGACGTCTGCTAAAATGAATGCAATGCTCTGCATGCACCACCTTCTAGGAAAAGAACAGTACAACACGTTGTCATCCAAAGTCCTCAGATATTGCTGCTTTGCAGGGGACTTCTGCGTCTACAAATAATGCTCGAGGTATCCTTCTGCGTTTGCTGTTAACGTTCCAGGATGGTGTTACCATGATGGCGTTACCATGATGACAACAAATGCACATAGTGGGATGACTCTGCACGTGGTTATATTTAGACAACAAAAGCACATGGCAGCCAATGCTTGGACATCAACACTTGCTGGCAGGGATGCTTAGAATTAGAGAAAAAAATGGCACATAGTAAAGTGTAGAGATAAAAAACATCACATTCAGCTGGAAAGCAAACACCTGACTCCTGCGTGAAAGTCTGGGGTTTGTTGTACCCATCAACTGCCCCTCCCACCCACCCTACAGGGACCTTCGAGCTTCTTATATTATGTCCTTATCAGCAGTTTAGACTGAAGCTGTGTATCATGCTGCAGTAACAGGTTTCATCTGGCGGCGTATAATAACACAGTGAACGGATCTATCTGTCTGTGTCCTCAGCTGACGCTGTCCAGCAGGAAGCACTTTCAAAGTGGCAGTTTTTGAGGACTTTGGAAAAAGAACGGACTGGTAATTTCTTCGTTCATGACAATGTTACTGGAGAGGGTGGTTATGCAACTCACCAACTCACCTCCTTATGTTCATGAAGGTTTAAAGTTACACATAATAAGCAGCACGGCCTCTTTGAGTGACAGGCACACAGCTTAACCCAAACTTGATCACTTACTAATCCGAAAATCCAATATGGCAACAGCCAAAATGCGAAACTTGCACCTTCACCAATGGGTGACGTCAAAGTAGATACCTACAGTTTTTATACAGTCTATGTTTAAAACTAAAAATGCTTAAACATTGGACTGTTTAGTTTTTAATGAAGGATAATAAAGGATGGTCTTCATCAAATACTGTCATATTAAACAATAATGACACTTTTATTTACATAATCAACAGAACACTCAATGAACTCTGGTACTTTTTATAAAGAGGAAACTTTGTGGGAAACTTAACTGAAAGCACAAAGAATTACAACACTTCATCCTCTCTTTTTTAGAAACTCTGAAGGATGAACTCCACTAATGAATTTCACTAATTGGATATCCAGCATTTGGGAAATGAACCCTTCAAGTGCTCATGACACCTAATATATCAAATGAGCGACAATTAAAATGCATTTCTTTTGCTCAAGAGTTCACCAAAAGTGCTGCTGCTTCGCCTCGCTCCATCCGTCTCATCTGGTGTCTCTCAGTATTAACAACTCCCCTCAAACCCATCACAGGAAGCTCTCATCACCCCCCTCTAAAAAAACAACGCATCCACCGCGCATCGCTCATTATCGACACATCAAACGGCCCGCAATTAACGTCGCCGGGGGCACAAAGTAGTCCATGATTCTCACCGCGGTCGGCACCCGACAGGGTAACCTTAGTGCTTAATGAACTGCCGCCGTGACATTCATTAAAGAAGGATTATGTCGTGCTCATTGCCACTTACAATATGCAAGGAATCTGTCATTTAAACGAGTCCATTAACGGGATTAATGTGTGATAGGTAGAGGTGCAGAGAAGGAGGGGGGAGGAGAAGGCCTTTTCTCTCTCGCAAGTCACACTTTTATCTGTTGCTTTTCCTCCTTTCACCTTTTTCTCTGCATTGTTTGTCTTCTCCTTTCCTTCCCCTGTTATCATCTCTCCTCACCCTTTTCTCCTTACTCCTCTTGTTTCTCATTCCCTCTACATCTCTTCATCTTTTCCATTTGGCTCTCCTTTCTTTGCTCGCCTCCTCCTCCTCGTCTCCTGCCCACTTTCTGTCAAAGTGCAGTCAGATAGCCAAGAATAGGCCACTCTAAGCTCCAATCACGCAGGAGGTTTTGAGGCTCCGATGCCTGTAAATTGGCGAGGAGTAGAGGAAGGTTGAATCTGGGGTTGATGGAGGGAAATTATTATGGGAGAAACTTCGCCAGGCCATTCCTCCTTTTCCATCATGAACTTTTCTTTCTCTCTCTAACCTCCTCTTGTTTCCCGAGCTGTTTTTCTGCCCTCATTTTCTTGTTTATTCTTGGACTGTTTCATTTGTCCCGCGACTCTCTAAAGGAGAAGTGACTATGGCTGATGGATGGATGGATGGATGGATGGATGGATGGATGGATGGATGTGTGGTTTTTTTTTCCTCCATTCTCGTTTCACCCTCTGCTCCGTTTCTGGCTTTATAATCTCTTTGTGATTTTCATTTCTCTGTCTCTTGGCTGAATTGATTGTAAAAGTACTCAAGGGCAAGTACAGCTCACCATCTGATCCCCCCCCACACACACACGCACGTGCGCACACACACACACACACAACACACACACACACACACACACACACACACACACACATATATGATACTGCTTTAATTTCAAATCTCTGAACATCGCTCGGTCACACAGGCATATTATTGCCAGTATTCTGTGAGCCAGTGGAATGATTGGGATGAAAAGAGATGTTGCCTCCACTACTGACCTCTCGCTTATTGCTTTTTGACCCAAAGAGGGCTCTATGGGCACACACACACACACACACACACACACACACACACACACACACACACACACACACACACACACACATACATGCATAAGCATGTTCCCAAACAAAAAAAAGATCAAGATCTCTGATTTTATTATGTGCACTCATTACACTCAGGCAACCCAATGGCCAAAATAAATGTTGGCATTGTACATTTCTGCAAACCACGTATGACTGGAAAGTTCCGAACTCTTTAAAAAACACCTGTTGCTCCAAACAGTTATAGATACAAAGCTGTTTGTTTCCTAAATCTTGGTAATAAAAACGTCTACTTTTGCTGCTGCAAATAGAGCTGAAAATGTCCTGAGCTCATGATTAAGAACAGCAGCATTTGTTGCTACAGACACAGCTGAAAAGTTACCTAGCTCTCGTTAAAAACACAAACCTTTGTTGTGACAAACATGGCTGTAAGTGTTTAGAACTCTGGTTAAAAACCTCCCACTTTTGTCCCAACCTCCTATCAAAAAATATCCACTTTTGACACCACAAACAGGAGTGGATATTGCCCAAACTCATGTTAAAAAAACATACGCTTTTGTCACTACACACACGACTAAACATGTCCTGAACTCACTTTAAAAGTTGACTGCTTTTGTAGCTACAAACAATGCTGTAAATATTGCAAACTAATGTCTTAAAACACCAAATCTCAGCTCATTTGAAATCTGAACTACGAAATACGAAATGTACAAATGTAACATATTCATGGCTTGCAGAAAAGGACAATGCCAACATTTTATTCTGGCAACTTGGCGGGTACACAGACAAGCTCAACAAGCACACACAGACACGCCAAACCAACACAAAGATGGACGGCAGCCCAGTCTCCATAGGAATTCTGTTCATATTGGGTGATTCTGTTGCCATAATTGACATCCAGTGCAAATGTTTACCGTGTCACGTTGCAGGCATTCATGTTCCTTTCTGTATAGTGGAACAAAAACTAAGAATTTGCAGGCTGGGGAGGAGGATGCAGGTCTGATGTAGGAGTTCAGGTTATAGCTCAGGCTTACTGAGGCTATTCTTTGTTTTTACATGTGATCTAAGATTCACTTCATAGACCTACAACTGCCAATTGACCTATTGCTAAGTCCCACCCACTTGGACAAACAATCGGCGCACTGCCTGAACTAAGAGTGGCGGCTGTCTGCATCAAAGACATATCCAAAGATGCTATGCAGAACTTTTGGGGACAGAAGCTCCTTATTTCACACAAACGCCATCAAAAAGGTCTTCACTGTGCCATGGTGTTAGCATTATCTGGGCTTTGCTTTTTTTTGTAATGTTAAGATAAGTTAACGTTGATAGTTTTCAGTTGGTTTGGCTTTAACTACCTACAACTTTTTGCAACACTGATGTCTGATCGTTGAGGAACAAACATACTAAGACTAGTTTAACTAAGTTTAACAGATGACATGATGAGCTAACGTTACGAAGCTGAAGTCGGCCATAATGTTAGTAGATATTAGCTAACTTAACCTTAAGTTACCTAGCCAAGTTTACTGCAAGGTGACGTAATACAAGATGTTTCCTACATAATATATGAGGTCACACAGCTTAATCCAAAGGTTTAGCCTCTCAGGATACCTCACACTATCAGTGTTGCTTTTACACAATGAATGTCGTTTGACCATTTTTTAAGTTCTAACTGCATGAATTTTAATAAAACCGCAGGGAAATCAAAATTTCTGCTGCTTTTCTATGGAGATCTATGAGAAGGATGTGTCCAAGTGCATTTTTTAGCTGCATGAAATGTGATTGGTTTTTGGCAATTGAGGGCAGGGCTTAGCGATAGGTCAATGATTGTTTAGGCCTTATTTTTGTTTTTACAAACAAAAAAGTAAGGGATTTAGATATTTATGACTGAAAGCATTCTTGGTGGAATAAATAAACACTGCAAAACTGAGAGATCAACACAACCTTTGGGTGTGTGGTAGCATAAAATCTGGTTGGTGATCCGTTTTCTGTTTAGATCTGATAAGGTTCTTGTTGGAATTTATTGGTGAATTGAATTAATTGCTTAAAAACCAGTACAATCAGGACTGAAAACATGAGTTTTTTTGTGTTTAAATTTCTAAAGTACAGATGAGATTTCCTCTTTGGATTCACAAGGAACTCAAACTCTGTGATCTTTATTTGTTTTTAGCAGATGTTTAACCAGCTGCCTTACTGTATCACTTAAATGTTCGAAAACATTTGAGAACTTATTCATTTTCCCTTTCTGTATCACTTACACTGTGGTGACTCAACCTTTAAGTAGTTCATGAAAGCTTTTGAGAGAACCTCGATTAGTCATTGTAAGGAAGTCATGATTAACGCTCTACAGGAAAGAAGTATCTGTACTCCTCTAATTTGCCTTTTGGAGTGACTGCGCGGGAAGGAGCAGTCTTCCAGAGACACATGTAAGCAGGCGTATTAGGCGGCTTCGTGATAGGTCACAACAGAAAACACACCCACTCAACGGCCAGTGTGCACCAACAGCCAAATACAACAGACACGTGTGCACGCGCAGGGGAAAACACACAACGTTCAGCACATGAAGTACTTGCAGCCTTCAAGGAGACCAAGCATTTGCTCACAGAGACAAGTACACACACATACACATGCATGCATTTTAACCAATGCTGGTGAACACACACACAAACACACACGCACAGCCCACTGTATGCCATTCGTGACTGGATGTCAGACACTTGAAGTAAGTTGAGGAATGTGTTGGTGGATTCTGGAGGAGGTTTTCTGTCGACTTCTGAAAACAAAGTGAGACATTTTTTTAAATGACTCAACTGGAGATTAATTTTAAAAAATGAGGCGTAACTGATACACATATTAGCAAGGGTATCAGTTGTTTGTTCGCAAAGCACAGCAGGCTCTAAATGCTGTTGGTACACACTGTGAGAAACTTGGTTAATGGGTCGCTCTGTTCTGACAGTTTGTGGGCAGTGCAGGATTCTCAGATAGCGATGAAGTGTTTTGTGCTGCACACTGTTGAAAGGGCAAATCCTGTTCTGAAAGTTAATGACGTAACTGATGAAAACTTAAAACAAAAATAGTGAAATCAATGTGTATCCTTAACTCTGACCATTAATACAATTAAAACACCCTTAAACTTTTCACCTTGTTAGTATTTATTAGTAGTATCGAGTTGGTCTTTAAGGTCCCTAAAAGCTATTGTGCTTCAGAGATAAAACAAAAGGCACATTTTAGCGTGAGGCTTTGGCTGGCCTGATGAAGCATTTTATTATAGAGGTACAGGCAAAAGTTAAAGGATTATTCTGGTGTTTTCAATTGAATGCATTTCCCACAAATGCGGCTATTGCGACATTGCCAAAGCACCAGAAAACAGGTTAGTAAACAGTAGAAAGCAGTGTGGAGGCCAGTGAAAACAGGGCTCAGACAGTCATGAAAAACCTGGAAAAGCCATGAAATTTGCAAATTGCAGTTGCCAGGCCTAGAAAAGTTTAAACAACTAATCATACCCTGAAAGTTTTGGATGGACATCAGTTTTCTTGAGTACAGCATTCAGGCGCCTTTTGAAAGTATTTAAACCTTTGAAATGGGATTTCTTTCAAAATTATGGAGAAAAGGCCATCAGCAACCGACAAATTACAACAAAAAAAGTAAAAAATTAAAAGATGAATAAAAAGTGATCTAAAACTGAGAAAGAAATCATTAAATGACCAGGAGAAATATCAAGAAAACCACATTTATAATTATTAGTTTTATTGTAAATAAGGTTAAAGGTTTTTTATTTATTTATTATACCATTATTTATTTGTTTATTTATTTATTTTAATTTAGCACAGGTCATTTTCTATTTTTGTTCTATTACTTTTCTTTACTTTTAATTTTGTTTTGCAACTTTTTATGCATTTTTTGCTCATTTGTGGGTAATTTCTTGTGTGGTTGCTCATTTCATGTGAAGTTGCTCACAGCAAATCTGTAATGAAAACCCACCTAATGACTGCAGTTTTCAATCTAAATTCAACAAGATATCAAATCACCCTGTAAGCCATCGTTCTGTGCCCAATCAAGCTTCTGTGGCAGGAGATTCAAACTTTTGAACAGCAGTGTTAGCACTTTCACGGTGCTGTGCTGTTGAATTTTAGGTCGTTTGCTTTAGCACTCATTGGAGGGACACACACAAGTTCAAGTGACTGATCAACTAGTATTCATTTTCCAGTTGGTGAAAGATGAAGTCACAAATGAGCCCCAGGCAGTTTGGCCCTGAAAGGGCTTATTGAAAAAAAATGGAATCAGTTAGACCACAAGCATTAAATGTGTTGGTTTTCTATGGAATATTGTTCATATATTAAAAGAAAGGGAGTCTTGAAAAAGCTCCCAGACCTGCTTCCACGATAGTGAAATAAAGAAACCAATAAGGTATCCTGCACACAGACATTATATTAACCACAGTGAGCTGCAGCAGGACATCAGTGAAGTAGATAACCGTTGCAATCATCAAGTATTGTGAAAGTAAAGGAAACTCGCTGTGCTTATTGGCTCCTGTTGGATTTCACTGTAACCTCCAGATCAACCCGCTGCTTTTAGGCCATTCTGCTCTTCAAGGTTACATCATACTTTGCAGTCTGTTGTTTTTCAAGTGGATCAAGACACATTTCTGTTATCCTCAGTGTGAAAGTACAGGTCACATATAAATGAAAAAAATGTTTGATAAAAGATGAACTCGTCTTTTGCTTGATCCGCGAGGCCTCAGTCAATATTTGTGGACATGAGCAACTTGCTCTCAAACCAAGAGGCCATGGAGCAGTTTCTTTGGTTTCTGTTGTTAGCTATTGAAAAGCCTCTCCACTGGCATAGAAAATGTATTATGGATTTATTTATTTTTCTTTTTTTATGTAATGGGCAGTAGTTTTTAACTTTCAAATTAAGCTTTGGAACATTCTGAACAAGTTTCAGCAAAGCTTATATCATACTCATTGTCCCTGTCAAAGTGGCTTTTATTGATTAAAAACATAATAAAAGGTTGCACTACTTGATTCTGACAATAATAAAGTACAAAGCAGGTGTTCCTTATTCAGATTTTATTCAATGTGCTTTCATCACAGCTGGTGTGAGTCAGCCTTGGTGCCAGAAGAAAATGTTGGCATTGTACATTTTGGACACAAATATGTAACATTTGTACATTTTATATGTATTATATCAAAGTTTCTGAAGTGATGTATATGACGTGACGTATACGAGTTGACTTTACATCTGGAGGTGGAGAGGATGGTGGATGGCATGTCTACTGGGCGTGATGCCCGCTAAGCTGCAGACCGCTGTTGTAGTTTTGATTTGGTGAGTCATTACTGAGTTTCAAGCAGCTTTTTAGGTACCAAATGCAGATGAAGATTTATAGCAACCCATCCTTTTCCCACATACTATTTTTGGTGACCTATCACTATTTTGCAACAGTTTTTAGGCAACAAACATCAGTGTTTTAAAGTGATCAATTGTTCGGTTTCCAATGCTTTTTTAGAGACCAGCTGTTGTGTTTACAGTATCTTTTTAGGGACAAAAAAGTTGTTTTTAAGTCCCCCACAGAACAGCGTCACCAAAAGCTACTGTTTGGGTTTTTTTTTAGGGACTCTTTACTTTTCCTGCTGGGATTGTGCCCCCAAACTGAGAATTGTAACCCACAACATGATCTTTACCTAAACATAACCAAGTGTTTTTTGTGTGTAAACATAACCAAATGTTTACTGCAGTGTTATTAACAGGTAATGTTTCACAAAAAACCTTCAACTTATCACCCACATAATAATATTCAAATGTTTCAGTGTATTCAATGGTTTGAAGAAATGTACAATGCCAACCTACATATTTATTTATTTAGTTTTGGCCATTGGGTTGTGTAAGATAATTGTGTTCACTAATGCACAATTCCATCAATAATAGCACATAACGTGTGCATAAAAACCAGCTGTCAAAGAAACTAAGTGGTGAAAATGTATTCTACGTTTAAAGAGCTCTACAGTGTCAGCACAAACATCTTTGAGATCTCTGAAACAACACTGTTCTTCATTCACAAAACAAAAGAGATCTAGATCTACACTGAATGTTCACTGTGCCGGTAAATTGCTTCATGGCTCAGAAACCAAGCAGGTCGGGCTGCTCCTCCTCCCCAAATGCATTGCTCCAGCCTCAGACAGACTAAAGCCAATGGTGCATTTGGACGGTACTACTCAGCCCGTAAAGCCCACAGTGTCCAAGCTCATCATTGGGATGTTTCCCCCCACTAGTGACTGACAAAACAATTTAAAGTGGCTGAATGCTTAATTTCAAAAGAAATCATCCTAAAATGGGATATGAAATTCTGAAGGCTGCGAAGGACAGACTTTGTCTTTCAAATTCAAAAGACGGCTGCATTTTTTTAGCTGCCTCTGAAGGAGCCTTTAATATATGACAAGCCTTGTGGGCCTGTTTTGACATATCCAGTCTGGAGATGTAGTCTGTATCCAGCTGTAAAATCAAGGTGATGTCCTCGCTGGTCTCCAGGTGTAGAGATGAAGCAGACTGCAGATACAGAACACACACTGTAGCATCTGGCATCATTTTATTCTGTGGGAGGCAGCAGGGCTTTCTGTGTGCAGTGAACAACAGAATCACACTCATCATCACTTCCAGTATGCTCAGGTTTATAAGGACATTTCTGACGTCTGGAGGTAGTTTTTTGGAGATACATGCAGGACAAGACAGTAAAAATCTGCTTTATGGTGGTGCTTCTGGTGAACCTACCCGTCGATGTCAGACTGTAATGGCTCGCTGTCACTTTTTGCCATCTGGTGTCTCAGTGGACTGAAAACTGAAGGTTCAGGTAGAACTGAAAATAGCCAACGCAAAATGGCCAACAGATGGGAGTTGTGACACATGAACATTGAATGGAAGACAAAAAAAATCAGAAGGCTACAACCATACACAGGGGACATCTCAACAGCAGTCTCTCTGCTACATTTACTGTTATATATATATATAACAGTAAATGTAGCAGAGAGACTGTAACTGAAGTACTGAATGTCAACCTCTTTCTGTATCACCCACTGCCCAAATGTGGCCCCTCCAAAGGGTGCAGAGTGCCCCCCCCTCCCTTTTTTCATTCACATTCAAAACAAAGTGATTCACATTGGCAATTGTTTTTGTAGTTTTAGTAAATATAAAGTGCCAGAGTGCATAAAACAGCATCAAAATAGAGCTTTTTTTATTTAAAAAGCCAGTGGAGGATCCCCTCACCACCAACAGAGGTCCTAGATAAGCCCCTAATGTCCTAAAATCCAAGTCACCCTTAAATCTGAGAAATGTACTGGAATCCAGGAAACATCCTTAAATCATACAAATGTTGTTAAATCCTACAAATGAGCTGGAATCTTAGAAATGTCCTAAAATTCCAGAGACAACCTAAAAATTTGAGAAAAGTCCTAAAATTTTCTTTTATTTAGACTTTTTTGTGTTTCCTGCCATGATTATGCCACCAAAACAAATTATTTTGTTACCAAAACACAATCCTTTCTAAACCTTATCTGAGTGGTTAATCTAACCACACATTTAGCGTTGTTGAACTGTACAATTTTAACATATTTGCTACATCTCAAGTGGCTTGCAGAAATGTGAATTCATTCTTGTAATTGGGTTGATGAGTTAGTCTCATTTGTGTATTATATAAATATAAAGTTCAAAAAGAGTAAACTGCTTATCATGTACCTTATGAGCCAACTTTGAATGATGATACTCCCCAAAATAACACAGCATGTTTTTATTTTTACTTACAGACTGTTTAAGCTTTGATGAATTATGACAACAACGTTGGAATAGTAACATAAAAAACATTGCTGTAAATGTAAATTGAAGTCTAACCATAAGATTCCTACATTTACAGTAAGATTTGTTCTTAGCATCAACACATAGCTGCTAACAAACTGGGTACTGCAATGCATCAAACGACAACCTTTTACTCCCATTTCTCTCTTCTGTGTTCAAATCACTGCATGTTTGGAAAAAAAATCCTCTTTTTGCCGTTTGCTCGGCATAATTCATCTCTCTAACAGTATTTTTGTTTGTGTATGTGTGACTATGTTTGGGTGCTTCGTGTGGGTTTACACACTTGTTTGTACCTGAGTGTGTAAATATACCTCCTTTCGTGTGTGTGTACTCCTTTCTGCTTTTGTACCTGCCTTTATGTGTGTGTGTGTGTGTGTGTGTGTTTGTTCATGTGTATGTGTTTATACAACTGTAGGAAGTTGGCGAAGAAGCAGAAGGAGACGGCCAGCAGCTCCACCCAGCAGAGGGAGATGGGTCCGGTCACCACGGCTGATAAGAGCACCACTAAAGTCAGCACCCTGCACAAAGACGACCCCTTCTCCACCTCCAACCAGGACCTCAACGGATTCAGTAAGTCAGATCTGGAGATTATTCTTTTCCAATTGAATCTCTAAATTTAAAATCAAGGCGCAATACAGTGATTAAAGATTGTTCTGCTATTGCTAGAACAACATGGTTAGTAATTTTTCTTGAATAGAGATTAGGGTCGTGACATCAGTGGTAGTGAGCAGTGCAAAGCATTGTGGGACTTAATGACATAAAAGCTATCACAAAGGCTGATTTCCTTACCAGTCTGTGGCGATAACCACCAAAACGTTGTTTGCTAACCGTCTACAAACCCTAAATAAGAAGAAGAGATCAAAGATGCGGTTGAGTTGGTGTATTTATTCATTATCAGCTGCCATAACCGGTGTGGTGAACATATCGCTAATAGAGTGCGATTATTTTTTTCATCTTTCCAGCTTGGAAGCAAAAAAATGGATCTTGAAAGGTTGTCGACTTAACACGGCGTCGCATGGCTGCATGGGTAGCAGCTGTAAGAACAAACACCTTCAGCAACATTTTCAAACATATGTTTGTGTCTTCACGGCATTTTCACACAATCAGGTTAAAACAAGTTTAACTCTAATGACGTTAGTGACGTCTATTTCCTCTGCCCCACCGACGTCGCCATTATCTTTTTATTCTTACTAGTCAATCAAATGGATGAATGAATGGTTACAAAAATGAAAAGTAAAAGTACCCTCCATGTTAACAGCTAACATTAATCACCACAAATGAAACAATAAAAAGATGCTGTTGTCTTGAGTTTAATGTGGCGACACAGAGATTTGTGTGTTGTGAGTGGCGATTAGGTTTCTTAACTTTATGCGAAAGACAGTTTTCAGGTCTTTTACTCTGAAAACCTGCAGGTCCTGCACCCATTTGTTTGTAAAATCAAGGTGGGCCTTGAGAAATTTATCATTTCTGAACTGCTCGAAAACTGCACAAACAAGGTTAAAAATCCGTCCCGAAAACTTATTTCTTGCTGCTCGTTAAAGTTGCCCGCGTTCATATGGATCGAGGTCTTTTAATTCCTTTCATTTAGTAGTGGTCCTGTGCTTCCTTTTTCAGCTTGTCTGTATGTTACACTGGCTTTTGGACTTCTTCAATGTGTTTTTTGGGCAGATTGCAGTATCATCTTTAAGATGCATACCGCCACCTACCATATCGGATTTCTTTCTCCCTTGAAATGCGTGTCGTAAAGAAAGCCCAGATTACATTGCGCCATGACATCATTGCCTATTCTCTGCAACATATTTAGCTGTAAGTTGACTTTTGTTTTAGAAAGTAAAGTTTCTTTTGCCCTTGTCTCTCCTAGAAAATGCACATACAGAGTACTAAGCCCCTGTGCCATTAATCATTTTGTCAGATTAATTTATTCAAATAGTGGACATCTCATTTTTATAATAAAACTCTCCATATGTTCCTCTTTCACTAATATCAGCAGTATGTTGTGCTGCTTCACTAGTCTCCATCTTACTTAGTGCTGCTGTAATCATTTATCATTCGGCTCTGTTCCCTAAAATTGTTCCTGCAAGTACATGGATTGCATTGGGTACTTCACATGTGTGTCCAACTGTAATCTTATGAAAGTCAGCCTGCCCACATTTGCGTAGCTACGTGGGTGCATTTTCCCATCTCTTTGTAAAATTGTGTGTGTGTATGTGTGTGTGTGTGTGTGTGTGTGTGTGTGTCCAGGGTAATTAGACAGGGCCCCTCAGAAGGGCATTTTTCTCTTGAAAATGTCAGGCTGGCCTTTAGGGAGTGCTTGGCCATTGAAAGCCAGGGGTGCTGGAGAGGGACTAAGTAGCGAGCTAATGTCGCCCGTAATTGCCTGCTCTCTTCGTCTAAATGTCCACGCTGCAATTCTGACGTACCATAATGTTTTTGCATTGAAAACACTTAGAGGAGACCACTTTCATCTGGACCTTGGATGTAGGATGAAGCTCTGATATTTGAAAACTTTACATTTTCTTTGCTTTAAAATTCTCTTGGATGTTTGTTTGGGCATTTGCAACATCCAGAATAGGAGAAGCCTTTCTTCTTGAACTTGGCTGCTTCATGAACTTGTAGTTTTTGAAACTTTGGATTGTTTTTGTCTTCCATCTAGACCTAACTACACTTTTGCTAAGTCTACGAGTAAAGGTTTCAGCTTTGTTGTTGTTACTATCCTGAGAACACGACGAATCTGCAAGCTCATTTGCTCTGGCAGATGCGTCCTGACAGACCAGCCCGTTCTTCCTCCCAACTCATCAAATCACATGCTTTGTTAGTGAACCTCGGCAGCAGACACGGATGGACCGAGGGACTCTTAGCACTATGTTTCTGATGCTGCCGGCAACTACTGTAGTATAAAAAGCTTAAAAGACTGCATAGGGCTGGTAGAAGGGGATGTATATAAGTTAAACAAACTCTGGACTTTTCAACATGGGATCTGTTAATTTCCTGTTCAGCCTGTTCTCATTATAAAGTTGCCAAATACAGCTGCTTTTGCAGTGCTTTCGGTGTAAGATTCTGACACCAAAAACCACTTTTTGCATCCACATGATGCGCTGCCGGACGGTGTCAGCTGAGAATGCAGCTGGACAGAGCCGTTCTCGGTGTGATTTTAAGCCAGCAAACAGTTGGATGGCACCTGCTGTGGTAAATAGTGAATAGCAGATGATACGCAAATAGTTGCCGTCAGTTGAGAAAACGGCGCGATGGAACCTGTCTGAATGATAGGCCGCTGGATGGCGTCAGGTCAAAGCAATATAAGGAGCAGGACAGTATAGAACGGGTGGATAGATCCAACAAACCCCGAACTTTCATGCAGGAGTCTGGTGTTTGCTTTCCTGCGAGATTTTTTTTGTCTTCACTTAAACATGTGCCCTTTTGTCTAAACTAAATTCGTGTCAGTATGTGCTTTTGTTGAGGTCCTGGTGTTGGTTGCCATCTGATTGTGTTGTCTAAACATAACCACATGTAGCACAATCCCACCATGTGCGTTTGTTGACATCATGGTAGTGGCATCCCAAAACGTAAACAGCAGATGCAGAAGGATACCTGGATCATTATAGGTAGATGCATAAGTCCACTGACAACTGCCCGTCCACTGCCCGTTGATGGAAATGGAAAATGAACTCAGAGGTCCCAGACTGATCCACTTTTTTGAATTAGTCTAATGATTCCAGGCTAGAGGTTACTGTCTTCTGGGAACTGAATTCATGATAAAGTAATGGTTATTTTATAAGTCATGGATTATTTTTTGCTCCCAGGCAGAGTTAACTAGACCTTGCCTGGGGCCAAATATACTTTTGGCATTCAGGTCTTTTTTACCTAGTGTGAAATTAAGTTTTGACTTTTAAAAGGTCCCAGACTTCCTCTCTCTTTTAATGAGCTTTGGATAAGTGAAGAATTTGTTTTAGAACATAAGCCGTATAATGCAGAGTGAGGTGATCGTATTGTATCAGACTTGTTTAGTTAGATGAAAGCTGTAATTCTGTCTCTTTGGCTGCAGAACTTTCAGAGCTTGTTGTTTAACCCTTTGAAAGCTAAGCATATTGACTCGATTTCTTTTGAAAATACAGGAAGACGGCAATGAGCAACGGAAGAAGAAATTACAAAAAAAAAAAAAAAAATAGCAAGAAATTAGTTAAGAATACTAGAAAAACACCGGATAACTATTATAAAAATGAAATAAAATTTGTTTAAAATTAGTAAGATAAAGTTAAAAACAAACAAACACGAGAATGACTTTAAAAACTGTGTAAAACTTAGAATTTTGTCACATAATTTTAAATATGGAAATATTTAAATTAATATAACTTTTCTCCAGATTTTTCTTTTCCCTCTAGCTTTGTTGAAATAATTTTTTAAATCTACTAATTTCTTGCAATTTGTGGAACATTTCATATGAAGCAACATAATGCCCTTTTCCGTATTTTTGAAAGAAAACGTTTTCATTTGCTCAGGTTTCAAAATTTTAAATATTCTGAAAGTCATTTGAAAGCGAAGTCTCTGTGGGTTTCAAAGGGTTAAGAATCATGGCAATTAGCTGTCAGGGTTATCACAGTTGGTGCCATGAAAGAGTGTCTCTCTAACTGCCTCTTTTCACAGATGGTATGGTGTTATCACATAAACATTTGAAAAAGAGAAAGAAACAAAACGGGTGCTTACACACACACACACACACACACACACACACACACACACACAGTCACAGTCACAGATCCAGGCTCAGTACTAATGAGACAGAGAAAAAACGCTGACACAAGGTAGGGGACCCAATAATATTTCTGCAGATGGACCCTCGCAGGGCAAATAACCTTTTTGTGTTATTGCCTTCTCACCCAGTCACCAGTTATCTTCACAGGACATTGCTGTCAAAGCAGATTTCTTTTGGTATGCAGGTACACTCCTCACTGTATTAAAGTTGAGCTTCTTTTTGAGGCGCATTAGCATACAGTGCCGGTGCGCATGAGACGAGAGGGATTTTATCACAGAAGAGGAGAAAATATGTTGTGTTTGGAGGTATTAGGAGAGGGGAGAGGAGGAGGAAGGAGAGAGGACAACGGAGAGAGGAGAAGATAAAACTTAAATTATCCGCTGTAGGGAAATTTGGCTATTGTGGCAGAATAGAGCAAAGAGAATATGAATAGGAATTAGGCAAGAGGGGTGATATATGGATCATTTTCACTTCAGGAAATTATCGTCACATTCATTTTTAAGACATCAGTAAAATTGAAAACACTGGATGAGGTCTGTGTCAGCCTTTAAACTGCCATTTATTTTTTTTACACTGAAACCTCCCAGATGGTTTTGCTTTGAGAAACAAGAAATTAGTTCTTTGTTAATTCTCTATAAATGAAGTTAAAGCTTTTGGGGAAACTGGTGAGCAAAACTTTTGATGCATTGATGACAGGAGGCAGTTTACCTGAAATTTACCATTAACATCACCATGTCCAACACCACTGGCTCTTGCTGGCCCTTGTCGACCCTTGTTGGCCATTGTCAGTTTTTTTTACAGCTGGAGTTGTCAGTGGAGCCATTGACGAATGAAATCACTCCAATGGGCAGTTCAGCTAAGCCAGCCTGTTCTCATTCAAAACTCGTGAAATAGCGCTGCTTTGTCAGGGCTTTTCATGTAAGTGCATGATGGCAAGAGGCACTTTTGCATGCGTTTGATACGCAACTGGCAGGCGTCAACTAAGTAGGCAGCCGGAAAGAACCAGGATTGGATTGGATTGCTGCAGCAGCATTATACATAGGTGGTTGGCGCCAGTTGGGAACCTGAGCAGACGAAACCTGCGACCTCCGCATGATACTCTACTGGGCGGCGTCAGGTTGAAACGCTGCCTGTAACGATGTAAAATATGGAGTGCCTATAGCAAGGGTGCCTATAGTGCCAGTGGGAGGGTTGGCGTATGGGTCCAACAACCCTGGACTTTTATGCGGGAGTCCGGTGTTTTCTTCCCATGAGGATTTTTTCGCCTAAGCCTAACCATCCGTGCCAGCATGTGCTTTGGTTGCCATGCCAATGTTGGTCGCAATGTGCTTTTGTTGCCTAAAAGTAACCACGTGTAACGTAATCCCACCATGTGCTTGTGTTGACAGCTGGTGTTTGCATTGTGGAACGTGAATTGCAGATGCTGAAGAATACCCGAAGCATAATATGCAGACACAGAAGTGCACTGCAAAGTGGCAACATGTAATGACTCGGGATGAGAACGTGTTGGTCAAGACCGTCTTTTTGTTTCCCTTTTTCCATGGCAGTTGCAGATTGCTGCTGTCTGCTGGTGTGGATGAGGTGTTTCCTCTCAGGCAGGTGCAGAACATATGTGTTGTTTATCTGTCAGTTGTAGTCTTTGCGGTGTATCCATTTGCAACTTATGGCCGAAATGCAGGCAACATGTCAACGCAACAGTTGGCTTTTGTCGCCACTTGATATTGGTTTGATGTGTCTCGGCCTGAACAGAAACCTATGGATGACTCACATGGAAGGACTATTATGGAGAAAAAATGTTTGCTCACTATCACAAGCACCCATTCTCAGCTCTTGTACACATATTTTACAATCTCTGAAGCCTCTTTCTTCCTATGGCTTTAATGTGCAGGGAGAAAAATGGCTAATGTGAGTGTCACCTCAGCCACCATTATCACAAGGAGAAGACGCTGTAAATGACTGCTTGCAGAGACCACTTGGGAGTACCGTGGGCTTGGAGAGGCTAATGCATTTACAACTCTTCAACATCTAACTAGAATTTGTCTCAAACCGCCTTTCATCTTGCAAATTGTTTTACGATCCCTCTATAGTACTTGATGGTTGTCTTTACACTTTGATTCTTTTATATCAAATGGCAATTTGGCTGCCAAAAGACACAGTTAGAAGCAGACTATCCTTAAGGACCACCCTACCAGTGTGAAACAGAATAAAGTGGCAGCAGAGTTTGCTGTATGACGACTCCAGCTGAGACTAAAAACAATGAGTATTTAATGTGTAGCCAGAAGAAGCTGTTAAAACATGAATGCAGCAGAGAAAAGTGCCGTATGAGAAATGGGAGGACAGTAGAGCTGAGGAGATGAGACACAAAGAGAGGGGAGGATGGGAGTTTGGGAGGAAACAAAGAAAAAGACAGACGGGGGCAGAAGAGGGGAGGCGTATCACGTCATCTGCTCAGTGAGTATGAGTGGAGGTTGATGAGAGATTTCTTCACTGAGAGAGTTTCTACCAAGCTTGGGCCATCAGGTCGCTGAAATATACAAAACTGATACATGCAAAATATGCCAACATGCATGAGGACTAATTGGCTGCTCAGAGCTACATGACAATTACTTTTTAGGTGAGCGAAAACACACACAAAATGCCTACAAGCCGCAGGTCCTAGAGATAAATGTGTGTACGTTCGCTATGATATCTAGTGTGGATTATTGAACAGGCTTAGCTAGCATATAATATGTCACAGTCAGTCTCCCAGCAATCCCCCGGGGTTTTATCTTATTGTGTGTGTGTGTGCCTGTGTCTATCCTACATATAATTTATTTATAACCCATAGCAGTGTGTGTGTGTGTGAGAGAGAGAGATGGAGTGTATCTGCATGGACACAGTAGCCATCAGTCACTGTTTAAGAGCTCAAGATCTGATGCTGAATCACATCTATAAGAAATGATACATCGGCTCTGCTCTATTATTCTGTTGTCTATTTTTTATTTTGTTTTCCGCAGCTGCCATTTTGAACTGATGATAGCAATTTGATCAACCACTGAGATGGATTCAAAAGCTCTGTGTGCTACATTCAGGAAATTAATAAAGTAACAAACCACAATTTGCTATATAAAGAGATAGTGGAGTAGTGGTGTCCTGAGCAGAGAATAAGGTCATGCTTTGTGTGTGTGTGTGTGTGTGTGTGTGTGTGTGTGTGTGTGTGTGTGTGTGTGTGTGTCTGTTGTAATCTGAGTTTCTCTGTGGTTTGTTGTAGTCTGAGCTTCTCTGTGGTTTATTGTAGTCTGAGCTTCTCTGTGGTTTGTTGTGGTAAGGTGATCAAGCTGTGTGTACATGGTATTGCAAGCGTCTATTCAACACATTCTCATTACAAATCGTCACATACTTTGTCTTTGCAGTGGACTTCAGTGTCTACATATTACACTCTAGGTATTCTTCTACATCTTCTGTTGACGTTCCATGATGTCGCTAACATGGTGTTTGCTTACGTGATGATGCATGTTGTGGGATCACACTGCAAGTGGTTTTTTTTTAGACAACACAAGCACATTGCAACCAACGCCAGAATCTAACAAAAGCACATGCAGGCACGGATGGTTAGGTTTAGGCAAAAGAGGCACAACTGGACCCCCGCATTAAAGCCTGTGGTATGTTCAATCCTTTCTGCTCCTTCTTGCAGCATTTTAACGTGACGCCAACCAGCTGCGTATCATGCCATCCAGCAAACAGTTCTTTCTGAAAGGCAGCTTTTGGCGTTGGGATCTTACTCCAAAAGCACTGCAGACAACTTTGGATGACAACTGGCTTTTCTATTCCCCAGCTGGTTCATCAGAGCCAGCCAGGGGGAGGAGGGTTTCTAGACTCTGGTTAGATGGAGGAAAGTTTACCTCCGCTCACCTATACACACCACCCATATTGTTTGGCTGAAAATCAGCAAAGTATCTCTTTTAGGTACCAGATAGGTGCTAGCTAGCTGAGTTAGTGGTTCAAACACATGTGACCTCTTATTCCTCAGACGGATTGAGATCCATTTGGCTCATAGTGTTGGTAGCTTGGTAGCCAATTGGAGCGTGATGATTGAGTATGAAATATCCGCTAGAAAATGCTTAAATTTCACCTCCTTCTCTGCTTTTTATTGCGCTCTGTTCCTCACCACTGGTTCATTCCATTTAGTTTGAACTGTCACTCTTCATATGTATTGACTAACATTGAAAGCATGTCATATCTGAGTGCGCGCTCATTGAAACGGAACCACTTTTGTATTTCAAAATTCAATATCGGTAGCATTGATGCTGCCATTAGTGTTATTGGATTGTTCCTGCTGCTGTTGAATATGGAGAATTGATCTGTTTTTGTGTATGTTTTCATTGTTAATTGTGTCCTGTGATGATTGATTGTTGTTTTTTTTGGAATGGGTTTACTGACCTGTCCCTTTTTCCTCCTCTGTCTCCTGTCTTCTCCCTTTTGCCCTTCACCTAATTTTTCTCTGCTGTCTTATTTTATTTCTACCTTCCCGTCCTTTATCTCTCTCAAATTTGGTACTCTTCTCCTCACCTCCTGCTTTCTCCTCTCATTTTGCCTTTTTACATCCTCTGTTCTCATTTTTCCTCATTTGCTTCCTTTTCACTTTGTCTCCTCCACTCCTCCTCTCCCTCTTTATTCTTCTTTCTTGTCCCACACTTCCTTTCCACCTGACCTCTCCCTTCCCCCTTCTTGTTTTTCCACTATTTCACATCCCCCTCTGCTTTTTTCTTCTTTCTTCTTCGTCCTCTTACTCACCTTCTTTTCACCTCTCCTCCTCCCTTCTGTTTCCTCCTCAGCCTCCCCCTCTCCTTGCTCCTTCTCCGTGCAGGGAAGCAAGACGCTGCAGAGCAAATCCCTGCTGAATTCCTACTACTCAGGTACTCACTTAAACACACACACACACACACACACACACACACACACACACACACACACACATAATCTTTGAAGATGCTTCAGGCAACAATTAAATGGCTGTAGAGGTTTTCGAGTTGCCTGCAGCTGTAATTGGACAAACTGACACTGTGGAGAAACTGTTTTTTGTCCCAAGTTGCCGTTCAGGTTCATCAGGTGATTTTTGCATACTTGCCAGGTCGTTGAGTTTTACTACCGATAGAGAACTTTCTGCATCCCTTAAAGGGACAGTTCATCCCAAAATCCAAAAGACATTTTTCCTCTTACCTGTAGTGCTATTTATCAATCTAGATGGTTGGTTTTGACTTATCATGTTACTCACAGTCATCGCTGTTTCTGACTGAGCATTTGTGTTTCCTTTTGTGTGTCGTGTTGATTGTGTGTGCAGTGTCCAAAGAGCCAGTTCCAGCCACAACTTCTATAGGTGAGTAAAAACTGTTTCATTTCATAATGGGTCAAAAGTGTATTTGTATTTTTATTCATATCTTTCTCAGTTTATAATTTGACAAAGCATAACTGTAGTTAATTAGTGTGAGTCAATCAACCGTGTGAGTCAATCAACCGTGTGAGTCGGGTTATTTTGTACGTGAGCACTTGAGGGGAGCATCAGTGATTGATCTGTGAGCATGAATGGTAGGATTTTAGATGGTGGGCAGCGCTTATTTTTTAAGAAGTTGGAATGTCGCCTTATTTTCTGCTCTATCCCACTCTAATTCCACTCGCTTGCACCATGAGCTTGAAGGGTGCCCGACCCAAAACGCCTCTGTGTACTGCGCACACTCACTATGGTCCAGCAAAAATTGGCTGCTGTGAGCTTGACAATGGAGATTATAAAGTTATTTCAAAGGGAATGTTTGTGGATAATGAGCGATTTGAGTGTTGCGAAATGTGGGTTGAGATTGGGGCGATGTTATGCAGAGCGACTTTGAGAGGGGGAGCAAAGGGAGCAAAGGGAGCAAAGGGAGCAAAGGGAGCAAAGGGAGCAAAGGGAGCAAAGTTCTTCCAGCTCCACTCCGCTCTCATGCTCTGGTGTGTGCATGCATGTGTGAACATGAGAACATGTAAAGAACACAGACTAAAAAGTACATACATTAAGGTACATACAGTTTAACATCAAAGAGAGCAAAATACTTAATGTGTAGTTGCAATTGCGTAGACACACACACACACACACACACACACACACCACACACACACACACACACACACACACACACAGGGTTTACACATGGGCAAAATGAAATGTCAAAACCATTTTCCAGTACCTTCTTTCTGTCTCTTTCCTCCCTCTCTCCCCCTCTGTTGGCCAGATTGACCAGTTCCTTGCCAAGCAGATTGGCTCGGACCCCTGCCAACGTGTGACATGCATGCGTGTGTGTGTGTGTGTGTGTGTGTGTGTGTGTGTGTGTGTGTAGGTGTGTGTATGGCCGGTCTTTGCACCAGAAGACCATTTCACACAGTCTCTCTCTCACACACATGCACGGGGGTATAAGTGCTGTAGTGACATTTGTCTGCTGGTCTCCTTTTACAGGAGTGTTTCTGTTTTATGTGATAATACTTATCAGCCAGCTGCCAGCTCGTCATCCTCCTGCCACACCTCCTCTCATCCATCGTCCTCCTTTTCACTCCTTTCTCTTTCCCTCTTCTGCCCATACTTTGTCATCATGCCTAACATTGCGTCATCCCTGCTATATCCTTTCCCTCTACATGTCTTTTTAAAATTAAATTGTTTTTCATTTTTAGAATATTTGTCCAAACAACAAAATGCTTGCAAATTGCAGGAAATGTCTCGACAAGTTGCTCCTTGCCTTTTACCATATTTTTGAAAGATTTTAAACGAAAATGTTTATGGTTATGAGCTTGTTGAACTGGTTATTTTAAGCCAAAACATGATATTTCCCAAACTACAGCCAAGTATTTTTGCACCTAAACCTAACCAAGTATTAGCCACAGCACTGAAACTTAAAGTTTTAACATTTCTGCGACAAAATATAATAAAAATGTTATATATCAGTAGTTAAAAGAAGTAGTAGTTAAAAGAAGAGCACAAGGCCACCATTTTTCCTGCCAATTGGGTTGGGACGGTCAGTGGACCATTTTCTTCTCTTCTCTTCTCTTCTCTTCTCTTCTCTTCTCTTCTTTTTTTATTCTGCCTCATTTCTATACTTTACCTTTCACTCTTCCTCTCACTCCCACCCTCCTCTCCTCTGCTATCTTCTTTGTGTAGGAGAATGTGTATCTTCCTCTAAAACACTGTTGTTAAACAACTGAATCACTGTTATACCTGCAGAGCTCGTGTGTTAACTGCCCAGCCAGCAGAGAGCCAGAGACACAGACAGGCAGACTTTCACAGTGACAGACACTCACTCTGCATCTCATCTAGTGGTCAAAAAAGAAAGAGCAAAAACAGAAAAGCACGTCCGTATTTTCCGACAATGTTCCAGCCTCAGCTAATTTACTGTAATTTACACAACCGTCTGCGCAGGTTTCTGTGCCGTTTGCTGATGCACGTCAAGGCATGATGAAGCAGAATGCAAAGTGACGCTTGAGCGATTTGTGCAACAGCACAAATTTACTGTCGTACATCTTCACTCAATGACGTTAGTGTTTTGTTGAACCATCTGTTCTCTTCACAATTAGATAGAAAGAAAAGATGTAAAACAAACTTTCATCATTATTGGGCAGAAAAATCTGGGATTCACAACAACTACATAAAATAAAGAAACTGGGCTATGTGCACTAAAATAAATATAGCATGATAAAACAGCAGTGAGAGTGTAAGAAACAGAAGAATTAGAAACATTATTTCATCAGTCATCCAATTTTTAATATACTTTTCATCGGCATTTAACATCACATTCCATCTCTTACAGTGATTTCAAAAGCTTTGTACAGCTTTTATATATGTCTAAAATGCCACATTTTTTAAATTTATAACAGAAACATAAAAGGAAGAGTGAAAAGTGTAAATCACATGGGGAATGATCCTTTCTTTACCATATCATTATAGGTGATACACACACACACACACACACACACACACACACAATTAAAAATGAAAAGATAATTGCAAAAAAAAAAAAATTAAAAGAAATTAAAGAAAAAACAAAATTGCCTAAAAGAATTTTAAAAAAAAGTACAGCTGGACTGGTAATATGTTTTTCTCAACAACAGAAAAAATCACTGAACATTTAAAAAAATAAAAATGCAAAATATTGTAAACAAAACATGCCTTCCAAACCTGTGGGGCATAAAAATCCACAGAAAAATAAATACAAAATAAAGACACTGAAAGACTGTTATACAAGACTGTGCCACAAACACACAAAAAATATTTATTTTTTATTTTTTAGATTATTTTTGGGGGCTTTTAGCCTTTAATTGACTGAACAGTAGAAGTGTGAAAGCGGGAGAGAGAGAGAGTGGATGACACACAGCAAAGGGCAGAGGGCGGAATCGAACCATAGCCAAATGGTTTTTGTGCCTAAACCGAACCGCATGCTTATCAGAGCATTTTTAAAGCACAAGGAAGAGTAAAGTTTCAACAAATCTGCTACATAATCATCTACAAATGTAGCATTTCTGGGGTTTGCAGAAATATACAACATTTATTCTCTCAATTTTTCCTTTTTATCCATCCTTTCGTCCATAACCCACAGTCCTTCACTCCTCCCGTCCAATCCGTCCATCCACTCATCCATGAATTCTTCCAAAGCAGATTTGTTTATTTCCTCATATCTGTAAGTCTGTCCATCCTCTCCTCTATACCTCCATCACTGGCCGCATATCTTCTTAACTAATGTAAATGACTCCATTAACCCTTCGTCTGTTCTTCCATATAGTTATATATACATAACGCCCTCTCTAAAATCCTCTCTCTATTCCACTGGTACTACACTTTCCCATTTCCCCTTTTAGAGCTGCCTGCAGCCGTCCTTTCATCCACTCATCCCTCATTTTCTCCATCCATTCGTCCATATATATCATATATCAGCAGAGCTGGCCGCTGTTTGCACATCATGCTGAGCATCACGATTATTTTATTGACTGGAGCAGTGAATTAGGGCGTAGAGGACCTGGAGATTGACCACCAAGCATCATGCCATCATCGACATCATCACCATCACCATCCAAGGCCAAAGAGCGAGAGACAGGGAGAGGAATACCTAATGCACAGTAAAAGAGAAGAGTGAGGAAGAGATGGGGATAAAGTAAAAAGAAATGGTCGAAGACTGAAAGATAGAAACAGAGAGAGCATTTGCCAGCTCCTTTGCAGCATATTTCTTTATACAATATGTGTTTGTTTGTTTGTTTGTTAGTTTAATCCAAGTTGAGATGTACTGCTGATGCGTTTGAGATGCGTTTATCCCACCAAACACACTTCTTGAATACAAAATGACACCAGGAACTGAATCAGAGAAATGCCGATCCTAGCAATGCTGCTTTTAAGCATTTTATTAGTAGAATGTAAGCACATTTCATTAATTGTATTTGCTTTAATTATTTTTAGTCTGGCGCTACAATAGCCCAGACAGTTGACTAATTAAAAAGAGACTGCATTTAGTTGGTTTTCAGAATGCCCATAGGGTTAAAGAATAAACCACAAATGTTGGAAAGAAAAGGAAATAATTGAGGTTTTGTGAAAAACACAAATTATAAAAGAAAGAATAATTTTCATCTATTCATAGATCTTTTGTGTATATTATTTAAAAACGAGTTTCATTGCTTCCTACGCATTTTATACACACCGATCCTTTTTATATCAAACACTTTGATTCCTTTTGAGTTCAATATGTTAATTTAATCCGTGGCCTCCAAGGGTGGCCGCATTTAACCATTCAATAAACTGATAGAAAACATTTAATTTTTTTAAGTACGAATCCATCATTTAGACATGTTTTAATACCTTTCAGGACTTTGAAAATGGATAATGGTACCAGGAGCCTGAATGGTGCCAGCGAGGATCGTTTCTTAATAGCTGGAAGAGAGAGAGAGAGAGAGGGACAGAAAGAGGAGAAAGTTATTAAGACGACAGTGAAAGAGACATACAGATTGAGGGATCAAAGACGGGGAGAAGGAGCTTGGGTAAATCCAGTATGCAGTGCAGAGGGGGGTTTAGCTCTGTGTGTGTGTGTGTGTGTTTTTGAACCAGCTGTAAAGCTTTCTCCCTAGCTCAGGTGTTTTCTCAGCTATGGAAATGGGATTTCAAACACCCACACCCACACACACACACACACACACACACAAACACATACAAACTCTTTCCCACAAAATCCTGCAGACATAAGCACCCATAGTGAAGCCAGCACTCACACGCATAGTATAGCATACACAAGTATACAAATATATGCGAAAAAGAGACAAGGACACATCAGAAAGTTACAGATATGCACAGAAGTACACACACACATCCGTATGCACATACACTCGGCACAGTGTTAACATTGATGCGACGTAAATCCACTGGATCAGTGGAAAGCCACCGCAGCATAGCGTGCATTTCATGTGCAAACACGTTTTCCTCTAAAAATCAATTTCCCAGACACTGATGTATGTTAAAAGGTTACGCAACACTGTTCTCTGTCAGTTCACAAAGCAAGCGTCAGCCTTTTGTGCCCGGCCAAGGGCAGCACTTTGCCACTGTTAGCACAGAAGTCATGTTTTTCCATGGATAAGGAGCTTTTTGTGGTTAATTAGGTACACACAGTTGCACAAATACACTGACACAAACACGGAGCCATACAAAGGCCTCCCAGACGCTTAGGACCCAAGAACAAAACTCAAGAACTAGATCGGAAACTAGAATTGCACAATCCCGTTTGCCTTTTCAAAAGCATCCAAAAAACACAAAGATATGGCAAATTCGACTAGTAAAGGAGTAAAAAACAGCTGCTTTGGTTGAGACACAACTTATGTGCGACAGACTTCACACCTTGTTCACATCTTGTTCTTTGCGCTTTACTGCTGAAATGTTCAGATGATCGCAAGGATGCTGCAAAAGAAAAGTCCGAAGGTAAAGTGGATTATGTATGATCAGCTTTGGTGCTTAACCTTAATGAAACAACGAGGAAATAGGTCTGTGTCCTTATTCATTGCTGTTTTATAGACACCTGGAGAAAATGGCTACATTATTTATTATTTATTACTTTACATTTATTATACATAAGGTCTAGTTTTTAGAATTTAGCTGGATCTAGTGGTAGCGTTGCAGATTGCAACCAACTGTAGGCAGATGCAGAACAGACATGTTTGCTGGCTCTAAGTTGGTGTGTTCATGTGCAACTTTTTGGCCAAGACACAGCAACATGAGGCAGCGTAGCAGGGGCTTTTGTTGCCTCTAGTTCTTTGATGTTTGTTTAGTGTTTCTGAGCCTTAAACGTAACTGAAACACAACAATTCTTAGTTTCGGGTGATTTTTATAAATATTATATCCCAGTTCTGCCATATATGTTTCTAAATCTTATACAGTAGACCTTTAGACATCAATAAAATATTTCCGTCCTCAAATTAATTCTACAGATGTCTATGGAGAAAGAGTGGAGAAAGGAGGTTCAGGAGGCCAACATGAATACAGCATAATAAAAAGAGGAACATCCTTGATTCTTTTCAGAGCATTTTCTTTTTTCTTTTTTTTTCACTGAAGTAAAAGATTTAGTCCCCTGCCAGCAGACCTCAGTGATCCTTCTTAAATTTTTCTTTTTCTGTATATTTTTTAAGATGCAGCACGCCAAAAGTACTTTATCGACAATGGTGCCACTGCACAGTGGAAGTGGAAGATGGTCGGATGTCACCTCCTGCGTGGAGAGCTCATAATTTCTAACCACAGCCCCGCTTGTATCGGAAGTAGTTGTTTCACAGCATTACTGCAGGGCAATTATTTTCCCCAGTCTAGTTCAGCATAGCATTAGGCTGCATGTAAGGTGATTATGGCTAATGGTAGTCATTTTGTTTGGCCATAATGTGGCAGTGCTGGGTAATTGAAGGTGAGAGCAGGGTTGAGAGATAGCAGTTTTTAACCTTTATGTGCTCGGGGAAGATTGAGCCCTTGTGCACTTTTCCAGCCACTTCTTGACTGTCTGCTTACACAGTGTATATTCACATCGAGGGTCCCTCAGTAAAACTTCCTATAACACGTCTGACTGCCTCTTGGTCTGCCAGTCCAGTCTGTCCCAGGGCCCGTTTACACGGCAATGGTTTTTGCATGAAACGTTAAACTTTGTTGCAGTTTGGCCTTTCATTCACACGATGAAGGCGCTTTGAGGTCCTGAAATCGCAGACTTTTGAAACCGGGTTTCAGAGCTAATCTTTTGAAAATGCAACCCCATCTGTCGCCGTGTAAACTTGCAATGCGTGTGAGAACGGTGACATCACCACCGCACTTCCTGTGTGCGTGGTGATTTTCTATGTTGTGTTATTAAAAAGTTACAATACCAACTACTGGCCTCGCATACATACTGCAGTGTTTTCGGTTGTTTTTGCTGATACTTGTACACGAGGATCATTCTCACAGTGTTAACATATGAACGCAGATTTTTCTCGTTTTCAGTGGGGCCATTCTCGTCCAAACGTGGCCCTATTTGCATATACAGCAGCTTTTTCAGTTGGTCAACTTGGTCAAGTAATTATTAAGCTCCCTTTCCCAAAAGTTATGTCTATGTGGCTGCTACCAGTGGATGCTGTTGGTTGTTTAGTTTTAAAAGATACCACTGCCTTCATGCTGGTTAAAACAAAGGTTAGCACAGCCTCTGAAGGACAATAATGTTGGGCTGGCGGGAGGGGGCCAGTGGGGGGACCTGCTGTTTTAGCAGAGTGGCCATGCCCCCTCACCTTGGAGGCACCGCTGATTTTGGACACAGCCAAATAATGTGCCTGTGCACCGGAGGATTCCCCTCATATTTTACATCAAGACACCAGGGGCCAGATGCATAAACAATGAGTGCGCACAAAGACCATGCGTAGGCCTTTTCCCAAACAAAAACTGGTTTCTATAAAGGAGGAAGTAAGTGAGAATGTGCTCGCCTCACGCATTCTTCAGAGCAGGCGTACACACAGTTTTAGCTGAGATAGCTTTGAGTAATATGATGAGAGGGAGATTAAATGTAAGTTGAGAGACTGAAAACAGTGTTTTGAGGATGTTTACCAATTTCACCGAGTATGACGCTTTTTTTGCCACACAGTGTTCTGTAAAATGCCAATCAAACGCACATTATAGAGTTAATTTTAAATTATTTATCAGTGATTCATTTCATCATTTTTATTTACTTTAATTTTCCTGTTAATAATCGTTTAATTTTATCATGTGTAGCATTTTGTAAAGTCAGTTTCAACATGAGCGCTATGAATGAATCAGTGATTGTTGTGACGATTTCACCGTTACAACAATTTGCAGAAATGTGATGAATTAGTTTTTCGAACTAATTTTCGAATCCACAGCCATGCGTGGCACAAAGTGTCAATATGCAAATGAATGTTTAACGGCATTTCTACGTCCATTTATGGTGAACTGTGGGTGTGGGAATGAGGCCTGCGTCTGTACACCACAATGATTGAGATTTTTAAACAGAATCAGCCATAGGCACTGCTTTATAAATAAACAAAACGCACATTTCTGCCTCTCTGCGTACACACAATTTTAGTCGAGTCTTATGCATCTGGCCCCAGTTGTTTAGAACAGCAAGTGTAAAATATTAATAATTAAATAAAATATAAGCTTGAATCCCTTTTATGTTTTAGTTGACTTTTCACAGGAGCAAAACAGACATTCATTGGTATAGAAATATTGCATATTATTACTTTAATCCCTCACGTCTCTGTTAATTCTCTTCATGCATCAGGCAGCAGCCGCCTTTACTAACAAACTGAGCAGCTGGAGGCAAACAGTGCTTCCCTGCCCAACGGGGATATGAAGTTAATCCTACTTTCTCAGCAAAGAGAAATAGATAAATAAGTCCACCAGTCTCTTTCTCTTTCTGGTCCTAACTTGCGAGATAAGACTCAATTTTTAGTTAAATAAGAAACTCTCCTGTGAAGCAGATTTGTCGGTCTGCTGTGGTGACTTCACAGATCACTGTGTCGGTAACTCACACGCAGACAGCCACCTACACACACTCGGATACCTCTGTTCTACACTGGTGCCTGGAAGTTTCAAGGGAAGTGGCTTTGCATACACACATGTAGGCATTACACGTGCACGCAGACAGCAGCACACACACACACACACACACACACACACACACACATACATACACTCTGGGCTGGACTTTGTGAGTCAGTGTTTTCTGTCCTCATGTCAGAAGAAGGGAGGTGAAATGAGGTAAGCGGCTGGGTTACTGTCTAGACCACTTGATCCCAGTGACCTGCCGTCCAGATATATATTCTGCTGCCTCTCTGTCTCCTCCTCCATTTATCACTCCTTTATTCTGCTGCTCTATCGCTTTCTTCCTCCGGTTTGCCTTCGCCTTGGCCATCCTTTGTGTCTTGTCTTTCATTTAATCTGTCCTCTCTTTCAGCTCTCTACATTTAAATTCAGTTTTCAAATCACGTAAGCTGAATTCACAAACAAATTCAGCACACTGCCAAGTAATTACGCACATGATGTTTATCTTAGTGGTCCATCAGAGAACTTTTTCTCTTTGTTTCACAAACCCAATTTATTTCTGCTTAGTTCTTTCCTCGTTTTTGTCTCTCTCACTCACCCTTTGCTATTACCCTCCTCTTCCACTTTAAGTGACATCCTCACATCCTCCCTTTTTGTTCCTGGTAGTTGCCCCAACCCTCCTCATCTTTGATAAAATCTGGAAAAAAGGCGTTTCATTAAAAAAAAAAGAAAAAAAAGAAAAGCACCTACTGCCTTAAGGTACTTCAAGTTGAAGTTCTCAGAAGCAGCTGTTGGCAATGAGAATGTGAGGCCCTCAGGCTCTTCCAAAAATGCTCATTAAATATTGATAAAAAACAAAAGAGGAAAGACAAAATCTGAATCCAGGACATAAAATAGCACAGGTTAAAATAAAGGGCTAAAATACGGAATAAGCATAACTAAAAGATAAATTAAGTAGTATAAATTGCTTGCACTACAGGCTGTACTTCCGCATTGTTGTGTCGCCTGCCAACCTTGCCGCCGCCACCACAAAGTCAAAGAGTATACAGCTGATCAAGAGCATTGCCCTTTTCTCCCTTAACATGTTTTCAGAAACATATTTGAGTGCCTCGTTTTGCTGTAATGTTGAGAGTTCGTGAACAGGAAGTGGGCATCAAACTTTCCTGCACATTGAATATGGTGGCCAAAAAACTGGGATCAAACTGTAAAACTAAGCAGTGCTGATCAAATATGAACCAAGATTCTGTCACTGACTTGCATATTTCTCACTTAAAATGTTTTCATAATATTTTTTTTCTGTCTACATCTTCATCATCTTGTTTCTCTTCTCTGGACAGTAGCTCAGCTACTCTTGTATTTTTCAACCTATGCCAGCGGCTCACTGGTCCACTACAGATGGTAATATGTTTCAAATATCAGAGCGATTTTTCATCCATACCCGAAGAGAATTACAACGGCCCGGCTCTGCGGCAATAAAATGAAGTTGAACCCGACCCTGTGCTTCAGAAAAAGGCAGAGAGAAAAAGATGAACTTAACAGTCACAGCTTTAACAAAAACAACAACAAAACTGTTGCTGTCTAGATTTCTGTCTTTAAGCAGCACCAGTGCATCCAGCACTTAACCTTTAATGTTTAAAGGCTTGCAGAGAAAGTTATTTGCATTGTAAGACATTTAAATTTAGAGAGACAACAGTACAACAGACAGTTTCCTCAATATAGATGGACATTTTTTGATGTTGCGGAGGCCAGTTGTGGGAATGCAATGTTTTGATTTACTCAGATACCAGAGTTGACAAGCGTATGTTAGTATTTTTCACTGTCGCATATTAACCTCAAAGTCATAAGTGTCTTTTCTTGGTTAAACCAAATACAGCATATTTGATTGTAACCGTTTTTTATCGATGTCGATTGTGTGTTATTGTGTGTGTGTGCGCGTGTGTGCATGTGTGTGCGTGTGTGCGTGGGCGGATGCATACTGTAATGAATACAATTATTGTATGGAGATGATGTCTTCCTCTGTAAGGACAGACATTCAGTTGCTACTGTAATGAAGTAATTTTTTCAGTATGATTGGGTTTAACAGTAATTGCCAGCTGGTATCAAGATTGTCAGCAGATTATATTGAATTATGCAATGGCTACAAAAAATATACAAATCTAATTGGTTGGCAGCTGTCCTTCTAAATCGTATCAAATTATATATTCAGCATAGTTCTACTCAGCAACTTAACTATGTTATTTTTGTATACCGAGACAATGGATGTCACTTGTTAACCGTTTAACTGTAGAGAATATTTTTGACGGCTTACACATTTTGGTCTTCTGGATAATTCTGATACTCACTATATTCTTGTACTGCACGTGACCCCAATCTGGTGGGAGCCAGCTAGCTAGAGTTGGTGCTCATTCAGCAATTTCTGTAAATAACGCCATCCCAACCCAACAGTGTCGCCGTGGAAATGTGCCCACCGTCCCACATGTAAGGGGCTTGCCTTTCCATTATCACTCACATATCACGCTTATGTTGCTGGCGTTTGGGAATAACGATGGCTAGTGTGATGGCTGCAATAGAAACAAAGCTGCTTATGTTTTGAACATCCATCGCCATGCTTCTTGAAATGTTATTGCTAGGAGAGGTCGCAGATCATCGCTCAGTGGAAACTCAGTCATCTTGCAATTATGTTTTATCAACATTTTGAAAATATCACTCACGTTTTGTGCAGGTCTGTAATGGAAACCTGCCTAGTGATACTAAACTTATAGGTTGCATGGTGGCTCCCCTAACCATTTTCTAAATTACATTAAGAAATGTCCTAAAATCTTAGAAACATCTTAAAATACTATAAATTGCATTAAAATCCTAGAACCTTGAATGGGGCTGCTGCAACTGGCCTCTGGCCCCCTTTCAATTTGCAAAAGTGGCCCCCAAGCAAAACAAGTTGAGTATCCCTGCTGGAGGGGATCTCTGTAATCAGGTAAAGATGGTTAAACACAGACAGACACGCCGGTTATGACAGAGGAGTTAAGGGTTAACACAGTGATACTCTGAGTCCAAGTCATCCATAACTGAGTCTTAATAAAGCCACAGGATGGGAGGAGGGAACTTTATATAGCACACTGCCAAGCATGAAGGACTGCATTAACATACACACTCACTGACAGCGTAAACGGCCTTCACACACACACACACACACACACACACACACACACACAGACACATGCACGCACGCACGCACGCACAAATGCATGCACACACACGCACACACACACACACAAAACTTCCAACACACACTTCTCTGTCTCAATCAATGCATCTCTCCTGTCAAACACACACTACCCACACACAGTCAGCGTGCTCCATATGTCTCTTTGTCTCATACACACACACACATACACATACACAAATGCACCCTTGTGACTATGGGGTCAATAAATCTCCCCATTAGCATTGAGATGTCTTCATTGTGTCAGTGTTGTGGAGCTGCTGCTATGACTCCATTTCATGCCTGGCTTAATGCATATTTGACCTTGCTGTGACACACACACACACACACACACACCTATACACAGAATGCCACATACTGAAAGGCAGGCATGCAAATGCACACACTTGTATTAGTGTACGTGAGCACGTACACATCCATGTACATTATACATAAATGAACTTACACATTCAAACACACACACACACACACACACACACACACACACACACACGCACACCTGCGACCTTGGAGGCAGAAGCCAGGAGTCCTGGAAGTCTCTGAGACAAAAGAAGTGCCGTTGAAATGTGCATGTGTGTGTTTGTGTGTGTGTGGGCTGTATGTGAGCTCCCTATTTGTGAGTCTTTTTAATGTATTGTGTATTTTTGTTTAGCAGTGTTTATTGTGGCAGAGGGCCATATCCAGTAACTAACTCTAGTTCCTCTAAAATACAGTACAACTGCATTTGGTAACTTTTATATATTTGTTTAACCCTTTGAAACCTGGTTTGACATCACTATTCTTCACTGTGCTTCATTCAGCTGGTTTGCTTTCTTTTGAAAACAGTAAAAGGGGCAACTCAGCAAGAAATGTTTAACACTTTGCAAGTAATTTGGTAGATTTGGAAAATTATTTTGTATGTCCAAAAATCTATACTTTGAATTACTATAATAATATATGTAT
Organism: Plectropomus leopardus; assembly: GCF_008729295.1. Taxonomy (NCBI): domain Eukaryota; kingdom Metazoa; phylum Chordata; class Actinopteri; order Perciformes; family Serranidae; genus Plectropomus; species Plectropomus leopardus. The sequence goes on along the minus strand of NC_056464.1, from coordinate 37,069,351 downwards.
TTATTTATTATTATATTTATTTCAAGCACTTTTTTTTCTCATTTTTCCTTTTTTTTTTTTTTTTTTTTTTTCGGGGAATGGTTATATATTTTGGGTCATTTTTTAATCAAGTTGCTAGTTGCCTTTTTCCCGTGTTTAAAAAAAATCAAGCTGATTTGCTCAGCTTTCAAAGGGTTTAAGAAAAAAATACTTTTGTCATATTGGCTGAAACTGGCAGCTTGGTGGTGCAGTTTAAGCAAATATGACAAAAAGTAAGTTTTACAAAAGTTACCAGCTGTAGTTTTAATTATATCTAGAGAGAGAGAGAAGTAAGTAAAAAGATAACAGGCACTAAAAGAGGAAGCAATTAAAAGAGAGAAAACATTTTGCCAGCCAGATAATACAGTGAATTCATTTGTTTTCCCAGCAATATGTGGTCCTGGCATCTAAAGCATTCAAATATTTATGGAAGTGTTTTGTAAATCTTTGTTAAGGAGGAGAAGAGAATATGTATGTTCTTGGCTAAAAATAAAAAAAAAAGGTGCTGACTTTAAACACAGGACAAACATGTAGACTAGTGTTTGACAAAGCAAAGCAGTAGTAGGAGATAAAGTTGATTTTATCGGTTACAAAGGAGGGCATAGAAAGACAGGATGAGAGGACTGGATACAGATTTATGGGATAAGATGCAGCCTTGGAATAAATTCTCAGTGGAACTATTTTACAAACACAGTGTGAAGGGAAAGTGTGAAGAACAGCCCGGTTCTGTTTCAGTGAGCAGACACTTTGTGTTTGTCCTGACCTCTCCTCACCGCTCCTTTTCTCTTCTACTCTTTACTCCTGTTTCTCTTACACCTTTCCCCTCTCATCTGTCTCCTGTCCCATTTCTCTTCTAAACTGCAGCCCTTTGTGCACAAAGATTGTGTAATACAGCCACTATGGCGTCCCTTTCTAACACCGCCTTGGCTTATTTATACAAAACCAATCAGCACTGGCATCATGCAGCTCCAGTGTTTTATTTTAGGAGCAGGTTCTCATCCAAAGTGGACCTCAGTGTGTACATATTACGCATGAGGTATACTTCTGCGTCTGCTGGTGACGTTCCAGGACACTGTGACCAATGTCAAATGTCAACAAAAGCCAGTGGTTAGGCTTAGGTAACAAGTAAGGGTGGTTAGATTTGGGAGGTTAAAATTACGTAGGTTAGGTTTAGGCATGTAGACTTGAGGTTAGATTTAGGAAGATTAAGTTACGTAATTTAGGTATCAAGAGTAAAGTTAAGTAGTTCAGGTTTAGTAAGGCAAAATCACATACGCTGGGCATCCTCATGCTCTGTACTAAATGTAGAATTACGTGCTCAACGTAAAGTTATGATATTTTGGTCTTAGGCAAGTAAAGTTATTTTTGGTAAGTTTAGAGACATGGTTGGGCCTAGTCACGTTACATACTCAGTGAAAAGTTACGTTATTTATGTGTAGGCAATTGAAGTTACGTAGTTTAGGTTTAGGTCAGTACATTTTTGTAGTTTATGTTTAGGCAAAGTCGTGTAGGTTAGGGTTAGAAAAAAAACATGATGGTTTGGTTCTACATTCATTCGGAGAGTGAACACCAGGCTTCCAGGTGAAAGTCCGGGGGCTTGTTGGACTTTTGAGCTCCTTATTTTCTGTCCTTACCGGCAGTGTTTCAACCAGTCGTAGTCCAGCGGTGTATTATGCGTTTGCAACAGGTGCCGCCCAGCCAATTAGGAACTGGCACTTCTAGTCTGTGCATCACACTGCTGCACCAGGTACCATAAGGCTGACCAGCAGCATATTAAACACCGCAAAAGGTTCAGTGCGGTTGCATTACAAACTGATGGCGAATCATGTCACTGCAAAAGGTGGCTTTTGACGTCGGTGTCTGACATCAAATTCACTGAAAAAGCATTACTTAATGGGAACAGGCTGGATTTTAGATAGCATGCTGGCATTGTGGAAGCTAAAGCAGCGTAATGGACATGACTTTCAACACAACAGAAGGGCAAAGTGGCATGACATGACAACAACAATCATTTATTGTCCGGTTTGTATGGCGGCTAATCACATCATCTGCTTGGAGGGTAAAGAAGTCCCAAATCTCATTGTTTTCCCAGTTTGTGGACATTTTCATTTGCCTTTCTTTGCTTTTGAAGTAGCTGATAACTGCTGCAAGCTGCTTTTTAAATTTGCTGGATTGCACGCATAACAAGCCGTCAAAACGTCACAACCATCCCATCCTCCAAGCTACCCCTTTTACACAGACGTTGATTTGGTGGCGTTACCGTGTCTGTTGCCAGCTTAAAGGCGAGGAAACTCTGCCACCCCCCACCCCCCCCAATTCAGCAATTGTGCCTTTTATACAAGACGGCGAGGCGACATAATGCCACAATATTCCCACTTTGAACAGGCAGCTTAACTTAGGAACTAACTAAGGAACTTTTTTTCCTTCCTCCTCTGCCACTATCTCTTTCCTGTTTTCATTACTTTATCATCTTTTTCAATGTCTCAGTGCATCCTCTCTTTACCCCCCAACCCCCACCTCTTCTCCACTCCTTCCTTTATTTTGCACTTCCTCTGATTTCTCTTTCTTGTCTCCCATTTGTTCTCTTCAGGTCTCTCTCTTGTCCTCTCTTCCCTTTTATCCACTTCTCTCCTTTCATCTCACTTCTACTCATTCTGACTTTTACTCTTTAATCAATTCCTCTCCTCATACAAGTTGTCACCTATTTTGAATCACTCAGTGTGAGCCCAGCAGATAGATCTACTTGGATGTTTTTCATCCCCTCTTTCCTTACTGTTTTGCACACACACACACACACACACACACACACACACACACACACACACACAGAAGTAGGAGCTGCAGTGACCTGTGTGGCCGGCTCATTCTTCATTCGTTTAGGGAAGCCAGTGTTTAGATTGGCTTACGGAGGAGCCACTTAAGGCCACTAATGAATCCACAGCCGTCATTAACATGCAAATAGCTCCATTAAGAAAACATAGAGTCATGCAGTTTAATATTACAACCTCTTTTCCTTCACACACACACACACATACACACACATACTCTCTCTCACTTCAGTGAGTCTGGCCTGGCTGGTTGTCAGAGGCCATATTGCCACGGCACTGAACAAAATGGCGTTTTATTTATCGAAGCCACAAAGAGAAGATTAAAACAAAACTTTTTGGAGTTTTATAACTCTCATAATATAAAACTTGAAATAGGCTTCCTACAACTATTGAAAAGCTAATTTATTTCCTTTTCTACCCACTGTGTTCATGCTCTTTTTTCTTAGTTTATTTTTTTCTTTTCTTCCCCATTGCCGCTCTCTCTGTACTAGTAGACCTTTTAACAGATGTCACGCCCTTTCATTTCTACATAGCATCAAACAACAGGGGCATCAAACCACTCCAGTGTGTGATTATAGATAGCATGCTGGCATCGCAGAAACAAAAGCGGCATGCAGGTGTGACCTTTTAGCTAACACAACAGTGTTGACCTCCAATGTGACATATAACATACACGTTGGCTGTGCTTTATAAACAATAACGAAGGCATCAACATCGCAGTAACAATCATTTTCCATCCTTGTTATATGGCGACAAGGTTGTACCTTTTATCTAGAATAGTGAGGCAGCATAACTGTCTAAAATATCCGCCTTGAACAGGTACTCAACTTGCTCTGCTTGGGGGCAACTTCTGAAAACTTCTGAAAATGACAAGAGCCCAGGAGACAGCTGTAGCAGCCTTATACATGTTTCTGGGATTTGAGGACATTTCTGTGATTTAAGTACATTTTGGGATTTTAGGACATTTGTGGATTTTAAAATGTTTCTAGGACTGTAGGATCTTTGTAGGACTTTTCTAAAATTTTAGGACATTTTTAGATTTCAGGAAGTTTCTTGGATTTTAGGACATTTCTAGGACTTTAGGACGTCTGTGGTTTGTAGGATATTTTTGAAATTTTAGGACATTTTTTGGATCTTAGGACCTCTTTTGGGGGTGCTGGGGACACTCTATTTTGATGTTTCTTTATGCACCCTGGCACCTTATGTATAGTGTGATTCATGTGTGTATTTTTATTTTGTATTAAAAAATTGTTGTGGGGCCATTTGGCACACTATCTGTGGCCAGATTTCACCCGCGGGCTGTAAGTTGAGAATGATGTGGCTAATGCGTTCCCATTGACCTGCTTTCGTAAGCACATTTGCCCAAATAGAATTTCTGTTTTAATTTCTTGGCTGAGGTACCAAAAGTGACCACTAAAGAGAGGATAAATAATGGAATGAAAGAAAGTCATCATATTTGGACCTTCCTCTGCTGCTCTTTTTACAGAGAGTGGATGCAGCATGTTTGTTGCTGTCATCCACTTTTACGAGCTTCCTCTGGGTCTTCTGGCACAGCTCTTGACAAGTGACATTCCTTCATCAGTCCCTCCGTCCCCTGAACCCTCCATCTCTCCCTCCATCTGTCCCGACTAATAGAGCCCATACACTTATCCAATCAATCTGTCCATGCCTTAATTGGAGGAGAGATATTCCAATTAACTGTCCTGACGTCATGGCCACCAATCAGGGCTCAGGGCGTTAAGTGACTCATTTAAGTCACCACTTCATCAGCGACCAGTCTCCTCTCACCTGGAGTGTGTCCGTGCTGTGCACAGAGCGTGCGTGTCTGGGAGGGTAGGGGTTTGTCATAGAGAGGAGAGTCTGTCGTCATGGTAACATAGTCCTCTCTCTCTTTCTCTTTCTGTTAACAGACAGCAGCCAGCCGTCCCTCGCCCAGCCCTCTCTGACCCTGCAGAGTTTCCCCTACGGAGGCTGCGAGTCCGTGGAGCTCTCCTACCAGAGCGGTATGTGCACACAACTTGGGAAGTTAGCGTTAGATATTTCGTTAGTTTGTGAATTTGTCGGTCATTCGCCCAGTTAGGTAGTTAGTTGTGTATATATGTTTGTGTTTGTGTAAGTTATGTGTTTGGTCAGTTTGCTAGCCAGCCATCCAGTTTGTTAGTTAGCTGGCTCGGTGAGTAGTCAGTTAGTTGGTCAGTGACTTATTTGATTAACGTCAGCTAATTAATATTTAGCCAATACGCCAGTTAGTTAACCACATAACTACCTGGCTAACTAATGTGGTGTTTAACTGACGTATAACTGGTATGTATTGGCTAACTAATTAATTAGTTAACCATCTAACCAATTAAGTAAATCACTTCTCTAGCTAGCGAATAAACCGGATTACTGACTGGCTAACTGACCAACCACATAACTAAGTGGCTAACTAACATTGTATTTAACTAATTACGTATGCATTAGCTAATTGATTTATTAACTCACCAACAACGAACAAACTGACTGACTGACTGTTTACCTGACTAGCTAGCTAGCAAGTCATCCAGTTAGTTAGTTAGTTAGTTAGCTAAATAGTCAGTCAGTTGGTCAGTTATGTCATTAGTCAGTTAGCAAGCCACTCATCCAGTTTATCAGTTATTTAGCTAATGTTAACAAAGGGTTAGTTAGTTATCTAATTAATTATTTCACCAAATAACTAACTGACCAATTGACTGACTATTTGGCTTGCTAAGTAGTTGACAAACTGAATGACTGGCTAGCTCGCTAGTCAGGGAAACAGTTAGTTAGTTAGTTAGTTAGTTAGTTAGTCAGTCACTTTGTTGTATGAGTAGTTAGTTAGCCAGTTAACATAATTTATGTGGTAAGTTAGCCAGTGATCCAGTTTGTCAGTTAGCTTCCTAACGTTAGCCACCCTCTATAACAGTAAGTTAGCTCACAAGCCATTTAGAAAGTTATAATCAGTTAGTTATTTAGTTGTTTTATTAGTTAGCCTGTCAATTAGTCAGCAGTTCTGGAAGTTAGCTATTTTGTCAGACAAGTGGTTTTTTGGTCAGTCAGTTTTCCCCTTAATCAGTCAGTCAGGTCGTTGCAGCTAATTCGGCCTCATGTCAAGACGTCTAAACACGGAGCTGAAGTCGCTTATTTTGTGTTGAAAGGTGAGAATAACTCACAAGTGAAAGCAGTTCACCTCAGTGTAACTGCAGGGTTTGGACTAGAGAGAGTATCAGGAGTGTGGCTCTTGCTGAGCAACTGTGTTTCTGATACACATTCAAGCTATTATCATGACATTAATTAAAAAGGAAAGTAGCCTGGAGGGACGTATCAGCTGCACCAGAGTGATCAAGTGAGTATTTTAGGCTGCGGAGGTCATAACGCTGTCAGTTTGTTTCTGGTTTCCCAGACTGCAGCAACATCAGGGCTTATAGCACAGGCTGATTATGCTGAAGGATTCGATGTCAAGCAAAGAAACTAAAACACACACCTTTAAATACTTTATATACTCAGGTTGCCAGTTGGTTGTTTGATTACCCAGGTAGTTATATTAACAAAAAATAATACACCATTAAAAATGCACAAATGTACAATACACAAGATACAATAGTGCAAACATGCAGTTAGGAGCAATGAATAATATACATAATAATAAAGAGCACATCTTAGAAACTAGCAGTTTTCCCTAATGTTTAAATAATCAGACAGCAAGTGAATTATGCTGAGAAAAAGTCTAATTTGTCACTTAGTTATTTATTTGATTATTTCAGTCAATATACTGCATTATCAGATGCTTGGAACAAGTCAGACTTATACACTTAGCGTATCAGTTAGTAACTTAAAAGCAATAAGATTGAATTAGTTATGCACTTACTTACATTTACTTTGCTATTTTAGTTGGTTTAATGATTGAGCATAAGTTTGCAATTTGGCAGAGCAGAAAATTCACAGCCTGAGCACTGATTAGAGCTGCAATTGAGTATGATAATTTGAAAGATTGATCCATCCATCCACCCACGCTCCCTCCCACATACTTACTGTATCTATTTCCTTGTTTATATATTAATTTCTTTCTGTCTCTATAAAATGTTTCTGTTCCTGCAGGTCAGTTCCAGGCAGGCCAGTTTCAGCCCGCTATTCGAGTCGCAGATCTCCTCCAACACATCACCCAGATGAAATGTGGACAGGGCTATGGTTTCAAGGAGGAATATGAGGTGAGTAGACATGCACATCTACACACACACACACACACGAAGATGCTTATAATGAGGCCAAAGATTAAAAAGGCATCAATCTTCAGATTGACAACATAACAAGCAGCTATTAGTAAGAAGGTCAAAGGTCTGCAGCTTCAGCATCCAGATAATAGGTGTTATAAATTGTTTGTGAACCCCCAAATGTATAATTATAACTGCTATAAGGTAGTAGGTCAGAGAGAGAAGGATTTACTTGTCTCTGTGGACAAGTGTCTCTGTTGCTCTTGTGGATCCTTTAAATCTCTAAAGGTATTGAATTTATTTATCTAAAAATGAGGCCCTCATTTGTTTTAAAATGCCATAAAAATGCTAACACATGGGAAGGATTTTTTTTTTTTGACATATCGCAGATCAGAATTGGGCATCAAACAATTCCCACAAATTAAGGTTGACATTGTACCCTGGACTTAATGAGGAGGTGCAAATTCAACAAAAATGAGCTTTTATCCTAGATTTCCCAGCATGGCTGAAACTGGCAGAAGTTAGTGCATATGAAGCTCAGTACAGTTTATGCAAAAAGTTTCTCAAACTCAGCAGAATGAGAATCAAAGCAACAGCAAAGGCCAGTTCTGTTCCACCGCTGTCTCCACCACGAGACAAAAAAGTAATGTTTTTTGTTAAAATAAACATTTGGGCAAAATAGTCCCTAACTCCAAGTAGGCAGAATTGTTGTTGGCACTATTATTTTTTTTTTTTTTACTTTAGTATTGGTCACTGTAAATTGCTCTTAAATTTAAGACTTTGAAACCTAAGCAAAATGGCTTGGTTTCTTTCAAACATATGGGAGGAAGGCGACGAGCAACTAAACAAATATGGCTGAAAAATTAGCAAAAAGTTACAAGAAAATTACCTGACAATAATCCGTAAAAAAGAAAAATAAACAAGAAAATCACCTTAAAAAAGTGCTTAATAATATATAACTATATAGTTAATAAATGATAAGAAGAAATAGAAATGCAGTTTTCTGGACATTTTCCTCTTTTGTGATAAAGACAGGCAGTTTTCTCTCACCTCTTGGTAAGGTAGAAGGTAGATTTATTAGTTATTTTGGTAAGTGCATCATGGGATATGCTTCAGCTGCCCCTACGACCCTGAATTAGAAGTCCTCAGATACATGGGAACAGTCAAAAAAGTTGAAAGCAGTTTGGACTGAAGATGTATTTTAATTAAAACAATCCTTATCGAACAATTAACATGGCCTTCAGTGTATGCTGGTTAAATCTGAAAGATGAGTCACAAATCAGTCATTTGCATGAGAAAATATTTAAGAATAAAATATTATTTATAAGTTTTTGTAGAGTAATGTTAAAGCATTTCATGGGGTGCAGATTATTAGCTTTCAGTTTACGATTAACTCAATTATTTTTAAAAAAATACAAAATAAATAAATAAATAAATGGTGTTTGCATCTCAAGCTTAGTAATAAGATTTGTTTATTTTGCAAAAGCCGCATTCGTATTTCCTCCCCTTCGCTGTTGTTGCTCTCCAGTTACGCTCTGTGTGTGTGTGTGTGCGCGCGTGCGCGTATTTGTGTGTAGATGGGAGAGATTGTGTGATTGGATTTGGTTTCATGAGGACGGAAGACTCTTATCAATTATTAACTCTTCACCTCATGAATATTGATGATCAGAAAAGCAAACAGGCAGACAGTAAAACAAACTTTGTGTTCTCTGTGCTTCCTCTCTTACTTTCTGTGTTTCTCTGTGTCTTTCTTTGTGTATTTCTTTTTCTTTCACTAATATCATTACCAGTTATGTACTTTTTCTTTCTCCTTCAGTGTCTTTTCTCCCATTTTTTCCCCATTTGTTTCTTCTAGTTCATCATTTCTTCTCCCCTGCTCTCTCTTTTCCTCTCTCTCTCTTCTCTCTGCTTAAATCTTTCTTTTATTTTATCTACGTCATGTTTAACTCTATTTCTTGCTCTCTCCTTTTCCGTTCTCTTTTTCTTTTTTGTTCATCCCGTCACAGGTATCTGCCATTTTCAGTCTTCCTTTATTACTTTCTCCCACTCCTTTCTCTCTCATGCTTTTTTAACTTTGTCCTCCCATCTGTGGCCGTGCTGACTGTTTAGAGCACGGTTTATCATAAACAGACATTTTTATAATCATTCTTTGTCATGGCTGCTCTTCCGTTCTAAATCCTCCTTCCTCTACCTCGCTCTCATTCATTTATCCCCATACCAAACCCGCCCCCCTCTCCGTCGTCACTTCATTCTTTCTTCATCTGCTTTGTCTCCGCTGCTGAAAATGAATCTCTGCAAAGACACGGGAAGAGTCCTTTTCCCTCCGACTCTCAAAAAGAATGAATATTTTCTATTACCAACTCTGCATGCGTGTTGAAAATTGTCCCTCCGTGATGCCGTACGTTATATTTTCATTTGCTTCCTGTCATTTTGGTTTATACCCACTGATTCGTTTCAGCGGAGAGCAAATGTGATTTATTCTCTCCGGTGTGTGTGTGTGTATGTGTGTGTGTGTGTGTGTGTGTGTGTGTGTGTGTGTGTGTGTGTGAGAGAGAGAGAGAGAGAGAGAGAGAGAGTGGAGCTTTATTATATCGTGCTGGTAGCTGCCACCTGTCGCTAACAGCTAATAGAGAAAGAAATATACTGAAGTAGACAAAAACACAAACACACATTTTACAAACAGTACAAATACTCTCAGG